>NC_133659.1:252302432-252638265 GCF_037893015.1 Macrotis lagotis
CTTGGATTTAGGGTCTGAACAAGTCTGGTAAAAGAGAACAGAGAGGATGTCCACCTGCCCTCTGACCAACTAGAAGCATCCCTCTGCCTGCCTCATTTGTCCTTCCAAGCCCACTTGAGGAAGGAGGGATCTGAGACTCATTCCCTGAGGTCTGGCATCAAGAGTTAGCTAAAGCAGCTGGCCACAAAAACATCAGAGAATGGGAGGTAACAAAAGTCACCAGCTTCTCTCTGCCTGGCCCCGCACAAAGAGGAAGCTAAACCAACTCACAACCCTAACCAAGACCGGAAGGAGCAAGTACGACAGTCAGTCTGCTTGGCAGACCTACAACTAAAATGGATTCGGGGGAGGTTCACTACAAGCTCCTCCACAAAGGGCACTGTGGGAGATTATGGGAGACATGTGTCAGAAACTCACTTATGGAACATATGTTAATAGTAAAAGGCATAAAACTCTTCCCTGCTCCTCTCCTTTCTAGCCCCCCACCCTCTCCTCCATCCCTGCCCCTCTCTCTTTCCTGGTCATCCTCATCCACCTTTTGCTCTACTTAATAACCATCCAACTCATTGCTCCTACACCCACCACATATTAGTGTGGGTTATCCCAGTCTGGAGGGGTAAACAATGGATATATCTATCTCAAAAGACATTACCCTTCTCTACCCAGGCAATAGGTTCTCCCCTGTCCCCAACCCTTTCATGATAAGGTCTTAACTGAAGAGTTTGTGTGAAATATCAGTATGACTGTGAATCTGGAGACTGGTTCAAATCCTTTCTCCAAGAGGTTCAGAATATAATTGTTGCTTCTGCCCTAGCTAAAAAACAGATTCTCACAATGCATCAATCATAAAATAAACATCTAGAAGCCTGGAAGGGTCCTAGATTCCTCTAGTCCAATCCTTTCATCCTTTGGATGAAGGAATTTTCATGGAAATTAAAGATTTTTCCCAAGGTCACCTGGGGGGGGTCATTGAGGCAGGATATTAACATGGACCATCTAGCCCCAGAGGTAATAGGGGATGACCAGTGATGAGACTCAGTCTGAGGAAAGAGGGAACTAGAGAAGAAACCCACCCATCTGGCCTTCCATCATGCTAGAGGAGTAAGTCTCCTCCAGTCCTTTAGCTGGGACCAGAGACCACTCAAATGGGCAAAAAGTAAAGCTTAGTGTAGAAGAGAGTAAGTGCAACCTTGAGGGCCTCAGGACAACAAACTCCCACCAATTTCCCTCTACGTAGAAGCCCAGAGGACAGGTCGAGCTGATCCAGCTTACCTTCTTGATGTTATAAATACGAATGAGAACCCCACGCCCTCGGTCATTTAGAATGGTGAGCTTCTCTGTCAACTTTTGCTGGTAACAGGAGGTCATCGACATGATGACCACTGAGCTGGTGGGGGGATTTTTCACCGTAGGCCCTGATCACTAGTCAACCAAATGCTCAGGGCGGGGAAGAACTGGCCTGTTGGTGAATCTGTCTTCCTGTTGCCTCTGTGATTGGCTCCAGGACTGAAAGCTGTCATAGTTCACAAGCTCTGAGAGCTTCTGCTTCCCTTTTATAAATCCACCCCGAGAGACTTCCCCTTTCAGCACTTGTAGGGTGAGGGGAGAGGAAGGAGAGGCAACTCCCGATGCAAAAGGAAACTTGCCTGGCATTCAAAGCCCGTGATCTAGTCCCAGTCTCAATCCCCAGCTTTAGCTCCCACTACTGCCCAACAGGTAGCCTCTATTCCTTACCTCTCTACTGTTCCCACCTCATGCTTGCTTAGCAAGGTCCCTTCAACAAAAATGCCTTCCTACTCCCCCTCAAACACACACAGTTCTCTCCACCCATCTCAAACCCACACATTCTCTAAAACCTTCCTCAAATCTAACTAATCCAGCTTCCTCTAAACTCCTCCAACATCTTTTATTTGGCACTAATTACTGTCTCCTAGTTTTCCTCCTATTTATCAGACTATACCTACTCAGGTAACTTTGCTGTATCTTCATCCAGGTTATATCCACTAAATGGGCATGTCTTCCCAAGGATATGTCCTGAGCCCTATTCCTCCAAATTATTTCACTTAATCTCACCATCTTCCATTGATTCAATTATCTCTGTAGAGATGATTCCCAAATCTCCATATTCTGGGGCGGCTAGGTGGCACAGTGGATAGAGCACCGACCCTGAAGTCAGGAGTACCTGAGTTAAAATCCAGCATCAGACACATAATAATTACCTAGCTGTATGGCCTTGGGCAAGCCACTTAACCCCATTGCCTTGTAAAAAAAAATTTTTTTAAATTACCAAATCACCATATTCATCCCTAAACTCTCTCCTGAGCTCCAGACCTGCAGAATATCTCCAATTGGATGACTTTTCAGATATCTTCTCAAACTCAATATGTCCAAAATATAACTCGTCATCTCTCTCCCAAACTCTCCCCTCTTCCAAATCTTATTATTGACAAGGGGGCTAGCATCCTCCTAGATACTCAGGTCCCCAATCTTAGCCTCTTCACTCTCATTGAAAACAACATATCTTAATCAGTTGCTCAATTTTGCCTTTTCTTCTTTTCCTTTTTTCTTTCCTTTTGGAGACAATTAGGGTTAAGTGACTTGCTCAAGATCACACAACTAGAAAATGTCTGAGGCCATATTTGATCTCAGGATCTCTGCCACCTGACTGCCCATCATAACACCTTCCCACTCATATAGTCACCCTAGTTGATCACCTCTCAACTGAATTATTGCTGTAGCTTTCAGAATGATCTTCTGACCTTCAAGTCTCTCCCCTATCCTAATCCATACTTCATATAGTTGCCAAAAATGATTTTCCTGAATCACACATCTGAGTAGGTCAATTACCTCCAGGATCAAATATAAAATCTTCTGTTTGGTTTTAAAAGCTTTTCACAACCTGATCTCTTCCTACTTTTTCACTTTTATTCCACATTAAATCCTTCCAAATCAATCCAGTTAGACTTGCTGACTTGCTGTCCCTCACACATGATCTGCCATTCACCATATGGGTGCTACTTTTGTTCCCAGGCTTAGAGTGCTTTTGCTACCCACCTCTATCTCCTAGATTTACTAATTTCCTTCAAGGAGATTCAAATCCCCCCTTGAGGAGGAAGCCTTCCTGGTTGCCCCAAGGCTTTGTGTCAATTTTACTGCATAGGTCTTGTACTATCCAGTTGCTGGCATCCTGTCTACCCATTCAAATTGATTTTTGCATTTCTTGTATCTTCAGACATTAGCACTGTGCCTACTACAGAGCAAGGTTAATATGTGTTCCATTCATTTTTAGTAAGAAATGATCAATTATAAGCAAAAGGAAATTACATGTGCTATCCCTCATAGCAGTTGTGCCTTTAAAATGGGGGGGGGTGGGGCGGGGGAAGGAAGGCTAGGTGTTCAGGCAGCTAGGTGGTACCACAGTGCACAGGAGTCAGGAAATTTTCAAATCTGGCCTCAAATATTGACTATCTGTATGACCCTGGGCAAATCACTGAACCCTATTTGCCTCAGTTGCCTCATCTGTAAGGAGGAGGAAAGACCAAATAACTCTATTATCTTCATGAAAACCCCAAATGGAGTCATAGAGTCCAACACAACTGAACAGCAACTATGTGTGCAGGAGATGGGCTTTCTTAAAATATTACACAAGGAAATCTCTAATTCATTTACTGTATTTTCTGGGAAGTTTTATTTGTTGTTGTTCTTTTGAAGAGAAAGGGAAGGGATGGAGTTTAGGTAAAATTAGGATTGGACAAATTTGTTTTCAGTTTTAGCTTCCCTAGGCTCAAGGGATTAATTTGCTCTTGGGGAAAATTCATTCACACTAGGCTGTTAGGAACTTAATGTGTTTTCCCTCCCAAGGGCATTTGGTCTTTAAAAGAGCAGTCTGGAAAGAGCAATACATAATATGAAGGAATGAATTACTAATGGAAAAAAGTCAGACAGCAAGGAAGGATAGTCTTTCTTTACTTGGGAGAAGAGGGGGGGCGCAGAGGGAGGAGGGAGAGGGAAGGGTTTGAGTGACTTTCTTTCAAGTTTACTCTGTTTTGATCTTAGGATACTAAAAGATTTTGAAAATCACAGGATCAGGTGGTGTGCGGGCCATTAGAAGGATTGGAATCACCTGCTGTCTGGGAGGGGTGGGGAAGAATTAGGGCCAGCATATCCTAAATAGGTTTGGAGATATTTCATTGGTTTTCTCCAAAATAGGAGACAGGATAAAAGTAGGGCCAGAAGAGCTCTTAAATTAGGAAGTGGAGCAGCCATAAGATTAGCCTCTTTTGCTTTAAGGTGAGTGGAGATTTCCTGGAAGACTTTGGAATACATTTCATCATATCCTTTTTCAAGGCCCTCCCTGACCCAGCTTTCCCCTGACTTTTTCTTCTACTCAGGATAGTCTCTTTGTTATCCTGGTTCCCTTCACCTCACCTTCAAGACCCAGGGTCATCTTGTTTCCTCTAAGAAGTCTACTTTCCTTGACCCCTCTCTTCATCAATCTCTGTCTCTTTTAATGTCCTATAGGATTTAGTCTCTAGCATCTAACTTCATGTGTAATTTATCATGTTTCCTTCATGGATTTCAACTCTAATAGGAGGTTAACCTTCTGGAGGGCAGGGTCTGTATCTTTATACTCCTGTTTCCTGAGCAATGTGTTAAGCACACATTAGGCATTTTAATGAGGTTTATCTTCTGAATATTTTAAAGAAAAAAAGCTTAAGTCTCAGGGTTTTTTAATCTGGTGTCTATTAATTTTTTGCTTTTATTAAATATCTTGATAAACTGTATTTCAATGTATTTGGTTTCCTTTGTAAACCTGTGTATCTTATACATCTAAAAAATATGATTCTGAAATCCAAAGATTTCCCTAGACAGAAAAAGGGGTCAGTGTCACAAAAACAAGCTTAAAAAAATTGAGAGGTAGGTAGAAGTCTCCCTTATGAGAGCTGTAAAGTCAAACCTCTAATCACTTAAGGGAGAAAGCATGGATTCTGTGATCAGTATGGAGCAGTTAAGGTAGAATTGAGGTCAGAGCCATTTTTCACCCTTCTGAAGAACAGCCGTTGTCCCTTCATAAGCCTTTCTCCTACTGTCTTGCAGAAAGATTTTTATTCCTGAAGGTACCCTTTCCCCTTGAATTCTTAATGCACAAGGCAGACTACTGCAAGAATTAGGTAAGTCTCTTAATTAGTTTGTGGGAGTGAATGTGGCTGGCAGAAAGATAATAATAGGTAATAATAAAAGGTAAAAATAATAATAAAAGGTAACTTTCCTTAGAATTTCAAGACTTGTAAAGCACTTTCCATATATTAAATCATTTGTTCACAAAGTTATCAAGTCTGAAATATTCACCTTTAAGGAGCTCTCAAATTGTATGCCCAAGATTTTCCATTCAGTGTAATTAGGGAAAGGATTAACCAATTGGGAATTACCCAGGCTCTAGAACTCACTCCAAGTTCTAAGAAATTCCTTAATCACTACAACCTGGTTCAAAGGCTGGACAGCTTTTTCCCTAACTTGCTTTATACAACTTCAATTAAAAAAAGTTACCCTTTCTCCAAACCACAATTGCTATGATTCTAAAATTATCTACAATAAGCTTTGGAAAGAATTTGACAGTTTAGTAAAAACTGAATTTGCAGTGGGGAGTTCTTAGGCCGAAATCCTGGCTCTTACCTATAGGACCAAGGTCTTGTTCTTTTCTCTCTCTGAGCCTCATTTTCCTCCACTATACAATCTTATGCTCTGACAACTAACTCCTAGATTAGTACAGGCTCCTATCATTGATAACAAGATTTAATAGTGTTCTAGAATACTTAGTAAACCCTATATTTGAAGAGGTTTAAGTGAAGGACACAGTTCCTAACTCTAATCTGGTCATTAAAATTCGAGGGGAGCTTTAAACAGAGGCACTGGCTTGTGACGGTGTTCCCTGAGAGCCACCTGTGCCTAAATCCTTGGACTTAATCACTTAGGTGGCAGATGTGGCTTCCGGCATTTGTCAACCTATCTCTATACCCTCTGCCAGAGCCTCGGGCGTGATAGAAAGCTGATCTGGAATAAACTCACCCTCCTCCCTTCCCACTGTTCACGCCAGGTTTTCTTGATCTGGATTTTCAACAATCCTGGCCGGCAGCTGTTGCCTGGGTAACTTGGGAGTCCTTGATGCAAGAGTGGCAGCTAACGTTTGGGCTCCCCAGACAGCACGTGCATGCCAACCTCTGAGTGGCTGCTCTCAGTAATAATTTTCTCTCCACCTAATCAAGTTCATCAGGACACAGATCAGGGATGTGAAGTTGGAAGGCTTTGCTGAAGGCAAAGAACTGTAGAGGAGAAAGCGGGGAGGGGGACAGCTGACCTCCAGGGGCTTGGTTCTTCTAAGAACTTCTCTTCTTTCTAGACTTTTTTTTATTGACAAATACCTAGGGTTCCTTCAGGGTGGCAAACTTTGAGACTAGGCTACCCAGGCACTGAATCTGAAGAAGTTGCAGTTCTATTGTTTTAATGAGCATCTCTTGTAGGACAAAGAAAACCCCAAGACTTTAGACAGTCTTCTAACGCTAAATTGTAAGCTCCTTAAAAGCTTTTTTGCCTCTGTCTTTTTTACCTCTTTTTTTTTATCCCCCCAGGGTTTGGCACAGTCACCAAGAAATGTTGTCAATTAATTGATAGGGCAATGAAGAAATTTGAGTTCCTCAGTCCTGGTTTCCCACGGCTTAAATAAGATGTAAGGGAAGTTGACTGATATTTTTAATCCAGTAGAATGTAAACTCATTGAATTCAGGGACTTTTATTTTTCCCTTCTATGCCACACACATTAGGCACTTCACAAATGTTAGAATTGTCTTCATGGGGGGGGGGATGGACAATATTTTACTCTAACAGCACAAATCTCGTGGTTCCCAGAAATCTAAAAACACAAGTCAAACTTGTGGGAAGACCTACTTATTGAGTAGAGAGGCAGACTCTCTTTACCTAGGGAGCCCTTAAAGCAGCAGCTTCAGGCTATTGAAGCCTCTCCTAGAAATAGAATAGGAGGAAACCTATCTTATCCATTCTATTTTGAGAAAGACATTGTCAAAATTGTTGGCCTTATGTGTTAGCTTCTTTCTTCTGTGTTTTGCCACTGTATGATTCCTGCTGTCCAGGTATCATGGATCCAGACAACAAAGTACAGTGCCCCTATGACCCAAATCATTTCATATCAGAAAGTCGAATGCAGTACCACCTGGCACAGTGCAGGCTGGTGAGTATTTCTAATCTAGCTCCCTAAGTCATAGAGTATAAGCTCTAGGGGGTGGGGGTTGGGGAGAGATACAAATGGCATAGGAAAAGGGACAGTAAGAACTTCTTTATGCCCCTTCTAACAGTAGGGCTTTCTTTTCAGAAAAACCCAAAGAAGGCAAAACAAATGGCTAGCTGCAAATATAATGCTCGTCATGTGGTCCCTCATAAAGACCTTCAAAAACATGAGGATACCTGTCCAGACAAAACTGGTAGGCAAGATCTTTACGAAAGGCTCTCACTTGGCTGGAGAAAGACCATTCTCACCCTTACTCTGAAGTTCAAAGTTAATTGAACACTGGAAACTACAATTTCCCTCAAAGAGAGATTCAAGTGCTAAAGCAAAAAGTCTAACATTTTTAAAAAATGACATATCCAAGGCAAGAAATTTAACTTTGCAGGCTGCTAGGTGGCGCAGTAGACAGAGCACCAGCCCTGGTGTCAGGAGTACCTGAGTTCAAATCCAGCCTCAGACACTTAATTACCTAGCTATGTGGCCTTGGGCAAGACACTTAACCCCATTTGCCTTGCAAAAAAAAAAAAAACCTAAAAAGAAAAAAGAAATTTAACCTTGCTAAATTGTGTTTTAGTTTATCGTAACTTTCAGATCCTTAATGCTTTGAAATTTCTTCCCTTAGATTTTGAACCAGTATGAGCTACAGACTTACCACAAAGGTCAAAGTGAGCCACAGGTAAGAATAGAGAAGCAGGCTATGATCAGTCTCAAGGTATGTTTTTAGCTCCTTGAGTCTTATTTAAAGTCTCTTGGAAATTTAATGCCTTGGCATAGGGATAAAATAAGTTGATCAAGTAGAATCAAACTTTTAGAGTGTACCTGTAGCAAGTTCAACTGGCTTTGACAAGGAAGAATTTGAATTGTTTTGAGTTATTCTCAGGTTAGATGTTTCTCTTATCAGATCTTTCAACCAGAACTAGAAAATAAATTTGCAAGTAAAATCCTGCCTCTATAGGTTAACAGTATAATTGTCATATGAATGTACATTTATCTATAGAATCTTTCAAATAATGCCTACCTAAAAGTTTTGGGGCTTTTTTAAAAATTATATTTATTTTTATTCTCATCTTATACAAATTTTTTTTACATTAATAAAATATTCTTGTTTACAAATAAACAAAATACCCCTCCTCCCCCATGAATATAGATAGATTTGTTTGGGCAAAAAAAGTAAAGGGGAGAGAAATTAAAATAAAAAATAATAATAGTAATAATTGTAGGTATGGCCAGGTGGTGCAATGGACGAAGCACCAGCCCTGGAGCCACGAGCACCCGAGTCCATATCCAGCCTGGTAAACCCAACAATCACCCAGCCGTGTGACATGCAAGCCACCCGATCCCCACTGCCCTGCAAAAACGGAAAAAAAAAAAAACAAAAAAAAAGACCCAAAATAAAATAGTAATAATAGTAGGGGTGGCTGGGTGGCAGACAGAGCATTGGCCCTTGAGCCAGGAGCACCTGGGTCCAAATCCAGCCCCAGACACCCAAAGATTACCCTGCTATGTGGCCCCAGGCAGGCCATCCAGCTCCACTTGCCCTGTACCCTCCCCCAAATAATAATAAAATGTGCTTGAGTCTTTGTTCCAACACCAACAACTCTGTCATGGGTGGATCTCATTCTTTATGATAAGTCCATCACAAAAGTTATTTCTATATTTTTCCACCATTGCCATTGCTGATCGCAACTCCCTCCTTTCTTATTTCTCCACTACCATGTACTCTATTTTCTCTCTCCTTTCACTATGACTCTGCTGTAGGGTCGCTAAGTGGCGCAGCAGACAGATCCCTGGTCCTGGGGCCAAGAAGCCCTGAGCCCCCATACCACCCCTTAGGCCCAGAATCCACCCAACCCTGTGGTCCTAGGCAGGCCTTCCATTCCCAGCCCCTTGCGAGAAGTAAGAAAGAAAATGTGTTATATCTGACCGTTCTTCCCCCATGGTCCATCCTCTCCTCCTTTATTCACATCCCCACCCCTTCCCCCTGTTCCCCCCTCCTTCTTACTCCAGATGTCTATACCCCATTGAGTATATTTGCTGTTTCCTCTCCTAGCCATCTCTGAGAGCAAAGTTTCCCTCATTCCCCCTTGCCTCCCCCCTTTCATATCATTGCAATAGCTCATTGTAATAAAAAAAATCTTATGTGAAATAGCTTAGACTATTCCCCCTCTCCTTTTTCTTTCTCCCATTCCATTTCCCTTTTTTTCTATTGACTCCATTTTTATACCATATTTTATCTTCGAATTCAGCTTTCTCCTGTGCTTCAACTATAAAAGCTCTCTCTACCTGCTCTATTAACTGAGAAGGTTCATATGAGTATCATCAGTGTCATTTTTCTATGCAGGAATACATGCAGTTCATGCTCATTAAGTCCCTCATATTTCCCCCCCTCTCCACCAATCTCCATGCTTCACCTGAGTCCTGTATCTGAAGATCAAACCTTCTGTTCAGCTCTGGCCATTCCAAAAGGAACATTTGAAATTCCCCTGGTTCATTGAAAGTCCATCTTTTTCCCTGGAATAGGACATTCAGCCTTGCTGGGTAGTTCATTCTTGGCTGCATTCTAAGTTCTCTTGCCTTCCAGTATATTGTATTCCAAGCCCTATGAGCTTCCAATGTAGCTGCTGCTAAGTCCTGTGTGATCCTGACTACAGCTCCACGATATTTGAACTGTGTCCTTCTGGCTGCTTATATTTTCTCTTTGACTTGGGAGTTCTGGAACTTGGCTATAATATTCCTAGGGGTTGGTTTTTTGGGATCTCTTTCTCGGGGGGATCAGTGGATTCTCTCCATTTCTATTTTGCCCTCTGCTTCTAGGATATCAGGGCAATTTTCCTGTAGTAATTCTTTGAAAATGATGTCAAGGCTCTTTTCCTGATCATGACTTTCAGGTATTCCAATAATTTTTAAATTATCTTTCCTAAGTCTGTTTTCCATATCAGTTGTTTTTTCAATGAGATATTTCACATTTTCTTCTAATTTTTCATTTTTTTTTTGTTTTGAAGTATTGATTCCTGATTTCTGTTAAATTCATCAATATCCCTGAATTCTATTCTTTGTCTGAAGGATTTGTTCTCCTCAGAGTTTTCTTATCTCTTTTTCCATCTGGCCAATTTTGCTTTTTTAAAGCATTCTTCTCCTCAATAACTTTTTGAACTGTTTTATCCATTTGACCTAAGCTGTTCTTTAGCATGCTATTTTCTTCAGCATTTTTTTGGATTTCCTTGACTAAGCTGCTGACTTCATTTTCATGTTTTTCCTGCATCTCTCGCCTTTCTTTTCCCAGTTTGTCTTCCAACTCCCTCATTTGATTTTCAAAGTCTTTTTTGAGCTCTGTCATAGCCTGAGCCCAATTTCTGTTTTTCTTGGAGTCTTTAGATGCAGGAGCTTGTGCTTCCTCATCTTCAGACTGAGTATTTTGGTCCTTCTTGGGCTCATTTGCAAAATATTTCTCAATAGTCTTCTTTTTGTTTCTCTGCTTGCTCATTTTCCCAGCCTGGGCCTGGTTTGGGGTGTTTCTTGAGCTTTTGGGACACTCTCACAAGGGTCTCAGTGTGTGAGCCTCTGTCCTCCCTCCTGGTCTGTGAATGACTATAAGCACCTCCCTCTGCCACGGGGCTGAGGTTGGGGGGCCCCTGCTGTTCTATGGAGGGGGGGGGCTTAGACTGCTATCAGGATCTGAATGTGGTCAGAGCCCCAGAATCCTGTTCCAGAGGCAGAAGACAGAGCTCTGAAGTCTCTCTTCACTCCCCTCCCTCAGCTCAATGGGCTCATGCTCTGGGGGTTCCTGCTTACCAGCTCTGCCTGCTTCTATTTCCTGGATCAGGGCTGGGGAAAGACCATGCTGCTTGCTGTGTGCCCTGAGGGCTGGGCTCTACGTGCTCACTCTGGCAGAGGTCCCCCACTGTTCTCCCACTTTGTGCCTGGTGCTCCCTGGGGTACAGCTCAGGAGACTCCCCCGCTGCTGTGAGCTGAGACTCCCAGTGCCCTAGGGCTGCCTCAATGAGGCTGAGGTTCTTTGGCTCTGGTGGGCCACCCCTCTGGCAGGCCACCTCTCCAATCCCGGGGAGCAGAGCCTTTCTGCTCTTTTCCAGGTTACCTTGAGTGGGAGAACTGCCTCACTGGGACCCTTTGTGGGTTCTGTCTCTCGAAAGTTTAGTTAGAGTCCTTAGCTGATGAATTTTATCAGAGAGCTCCTAAGACTCGATCCCTTCTTGTCGCCATCTTGGCTCTGCCCCCAGCAAGTCTTGGGGCTTTTTTAATCTGGAAAATGAGTACTGAACTAGAAGATCTCTAAATTCTGCTTAGTCCCAAATCTAGAATATTTTGGCAAAACATAAAAAGCAAGAATGGGAGCTTTACTACTAGAGAAAGTCATCCTAAAGTCTTCTAAATTATATTCGGGAGAAAATCTCTAGCCCTAAATGTGTTCTTTTCTAGGTCTAGTAAAATAAGAAGTGAATTTTTTTCTTCTAAAATTTACCCCACAATGGTCCTTTATAAGAGGCAAGGGGATATATCAAGAAAACATCTAGACTAAACCAAAAAAAATCTAGAACAACTTGAAGAACTATACAAAATAATGACCTGAGAACAATATAATCTATGAACTTAAATACTAAGAACTGTAGAAAATGATGGTCTAAGACAGTGACACCAGCTTGATTTACCCTCTAACTTTAGTATATAGGTTTTGTCCTAAAAGTATTTTAGTACTTCTAATATCCAAAGGTATTGTCATTTCTCTTTATTCCCTCTTCCTTCTGTTCTTCCCCCAAGAAATCCCAACCTAAATAGTAAATCTTATTAAACTTAAGTTTCTAGTTTTAAAAATACCTTCTTATAAGGCACCTAGGTGGCACAGTGGATAAAGCAGTTCAAATCCGGCCTCAGACACATAATTACCTAGCTGTGTGGCCTTGGGCAAGCCATTTAACCCCATTGCCTTGCAAAAAAAAAAGATATTTAAAAAAAATACCTTCTTTTCCTAGTATCTTATTTTACAGTGGAAAGAAAAAATGAGAACGGAAGAACCAAGGGCGTAATCATAAGCCTCCAACCTCTTAAAGTTTGTCTTCAATCTCAAAAGGGCAGTACCATCATAGAAGCATGGCTTAACCCATATTGATCTAATCTCAAGATATGACTATTTGAACCAAATTTCTAAGTGGAAGGATGTATATAGCATTGGTATTCAGAAACTCATTGTTCTGCTCCAAGGTCATGCAAAGGTAGCTAAAGAGGCTCAATACCATGGACCTAAAACCTGAAAGAAGGTTTTAAGAGGTGTTTCACATAGGAAGACACAGAAGTCTTATTCCTATTTTCTTTGTTAGGTTATAAGGCTTATTAGAGCAAAGTCCCAACTGGTTGTTTTTGCAATAAGTTCCTTAACTTTGTAAGGAAAGACTTATTTGAATTGGGGGAAAGTAGTAGACAAATGAATGTAATTATAAAACAAAAGACAAGTTTGTTTTTTATTTCCTTAAAGTCTGCCACTCTGAGGGGATTTTTTTTTTCCTGAAGATCAAACCTTTAAATCAGGAGTTTTATATGCTGATGATTGGGTTAGGCTAAGTATAGTCAGAATGATAACAGGATATTCAAGAAGAATCTGCTTTTTGGTATGCATGAGGTTATAACTCATGGTGAAGCTAGGGTTCGGTTTTAATGTTTATTGATTAATTAAAAAAATATCCACCTGATATTTTCATCTTTCTATACCTTTAGGGGAAAGCTTGCAAGTGAAGAACCAACAGAAGAAGGCTTAAAATATTTAACATTGGCTTTTTAACTTTGGATTTTTAAATTTTAAATGATTTTTTTTATTACTGTTGGCATCATAAACTGTTTTTAACACTTAATAAATGTTCTTATATGCCTCAATGTCAGTAAAAAGTTCTGTATTGTCTATACCTTATTCTGCCATCCTCCTTGAAAAGCACTTTAAACTTTGAAGATCTCATTTTATATTTAAGTTCGATGTTTGGCTTATTCTAAGGCTTGGCTGAAGCAGAGAAGGTGAGGGCCTGAAAACTAATCTATTCTAAGAACATTCAGTAGTAACAATTAACTACCCTTGTTTTAATCAATTATATGTAGAAGACTTGTTTGTTTTGAGGCAATGAGATCAAGTGATCTTCCCCACCTCACAAACTAGTATGTGTGAGGTCAAATTTGAACTCTGGTCCTCCTGACTCTGTCTACTGTGCTATTTATCTGCTTGTGCCCTTTTTTTTTTTTTTAAAGAGAAACTTTTTTGAGTAAATAGCCTGATTCCAAACAAAGAACTAATTAAGCAGGGTTACCTAACATGCCAAACTTAGTCGTTACTTTCTGAATCATTGACCATCTGCTCCTATAATAAAAACTTGTACTTTCCTAGTGTTTTATTGCAATTACTATAATAAGTATTATTACTTCTATCTGCAAGGTATTAGACCAAGAACTTGGGTTACCAAGATAGATTGGGGGCAGGGAGAAGTTAAATGTTTCTAGGTATAACCTGTCTCTTCGAAAAAAATTCTAAAGCAGTTAACTTTTTCCCCCCTATGTCAAATTCTGAGACAGTCTAAGTCCAAATGCTGCCTCTTCAGATATTCATAATCAATTTATTCCCCCCACTGTAACTGAAACTCCCAAAACTTAAATGTGGTAGCCAAATCCTGCTTTAATAATTGAATTCTCTCCTTAAGTTAAACTGAAATCTACTGTCCTCTAATTGTTAAATTTTAGTGCTTGTTTTCAATTCAACTGATAAAGTAAAGCAAACCCATGTGGTCACTCCTACTCTCTAGAGGAGTATCAATATCCCTTGTTCCTTCCATTGAAAACCATAAGCATGTGGTTCCAAGTCCCCTTCCCACATAGATCACCCACTGATGTGGTTTGACCACGTTGGCTTACTTTAATATGAGTCAAACAAGAGGTATTTGCTATATATCTAAAACCAGAATGTGGCTAGTTTTAATTTACAAATGTTAAGTTTAAGGATTAGAGAGCTTCTATAAATGACTTGGAACCTGAGAAGCAGAACCCCCTTCAGTTTTCCTGAGAATTAAGACTATTCCAGAATATTCTAGGCATCTTGACCTGTATCTTGCCACTGGACTCTCTCTGAAGGAAAGAGAGAAGCCAGTGAATTTACAGAGCTCTGGCTTAAATCCATTTCATTTGTAAGTCAATCAAGTTCCTGATGTCATTGGTGTTCAAAAACCAAGGACAAAGGACAGCTAGGTGACACAGGGGATAGAGCACTGACCCTGGAGATAAGAAGAACAAAGTTTCAAGTTGGGCCTCAGATATTCGACACCTGTTATAGCTGTGGGACCCTGGGAAAGTCACTTAACCCCAATTACTTAAAAAAAAGATGAACAACAATATCCAAAGAGCAGATGGCTTCATGAGACATCTGAGATTCCAAATATGCTGATTAAATAAATGGACATTGGGAGTAGGTTACTAGGATACAAGGAGATCTTGATGTACATTACTAAATTGCTTTGGCCTTTTTGTTTGAAGGTGTTTCTATTTAAATTTGTTTTCTTAGTTACCTTGGTGATGTGTAAATTTCCCTTCTCAAAATAAGTCCATTGTAAGTCCTCTAGGTAGTTTTATCTATAACCTGACTTATGTAATTCTGATTATGGATATATGAAAAACCTTATAAATTTGGCTCATAAATAAGTGTTCCATGAGGGAAGTAAACTGTTCATTCCCCATGTAGCAAAAGGAATTGGGACATCTAGTGATTATGTGAATTATTTTAGTTCAACTTCTTTTCTATTTACTTATGGGACTAGTTCAAATTCTGTCTTGTGAGAAAAGTTTATTCAATTGTGAGAACTGGGGGAGAAAACCTTATTATGTTTGAACCTAGCCTTGCATAGCTGGGAAACTGGATCTCTTCTACCTACTGTTAGAGATCCTTAGCTAAAACCTAGATTATGCTGACAAACTCAAATCCAAGGATTTATGCAAGGAATTTTCTCACAATTGTACATCTCAAGAAACTCGTATATCTTATTTGAAAACCGATCTCATACTAATCAGTTATTGTTTCCAAGTTCTTTTGATTGTTTACAGATACTTGGAAAGGGAATACCCTTTTCTTATTTCAGGAAATTGTACCCACTTCCAACTTGGAAAATCCCTGACCTTCCATCCAATTAGAAATCAAATAATCTAATGTTGTTTTGTTTCCTTTGTTATTTTATGTATAAAAGTTTGTTTTCTTTCGTATTTAGAATTCAGTCCTAAACTGAGGAGGTCTGGTCCCAGTTTGTTGAGTAACTAGCACATAATATTCAGGAAGACTGAAGTTTTGTTTTCTTCGTTCATTTCATCTTTACCACTAGAGTGGTAACCTCAAATTTTATAATATGCTTTCATCTATCACTCATGGTGGCATCCTCAGTAATTCAATAGACATTTAAAATGAATATCCTCCCTACTCCACCTCCATGGAGATCAGTTGCTTTCTCCATTAAATGACTTGTAAAAGTTGCAAAGCAAGTATCTAAATCCAGCTTATTAGATGTCGATTCTAGTATTCTTTGTGCCCTATCCTAATACCTTGCTTACCTACCTGTAAATGTAAATACATAGTCCCTCTTTTTAACCAAACTATAAAAATTTATTCCTATTTTCTTTTGTTAGATTTAGCCCATCTCTCCACATCCCAGTTCTCTAGCTTTCTATTAATTGAAATTTTGAAAGGACTATTAATTTGATGTTACATAAGTTTCCTCATTTCTCTAGATCTCTGATTCTGAACACATTAGGGCAGAGGAACAATAATAGGCATCCCCCAACTTGGATGCTGATTTCATATTTAATAGACCAGGCCCACTAATTCAACATAATCAATAGCTGTATAGCAATTACAGAGGCAGCATGGAATGGTGAATTGAGAGCCCACCTTAAAGGCAGGAAGACTTGTGCTCATATTCTCCCTCAGACACTGGCTGTATTACTTCACTTCTCTGAGCAGCTCTCTAAGTCTACAAGTTGCAGAGGAGGTGTCTACATAGTAAGAGGTGTTTCATCACAAGTTCAGGTTCTATTTCTAAAGTAATTATATGTTTTTAGAATAAAAAAAAGTTTTTTCTTCTATTTTGCTCCAGAACTTTTCCACACTACAAGATGTACTACATACAAGGCCACCAGGACCATCATTTATTTGTTTTTTTTTTTGTTTTTGTTGGGTTTGGTTTTTTTTAGATTTTTCAAGGCAATGGGGTTAAGTGGCTTGCCCAAGGCCACACGGCTAGGTAATTATTAAGTGTCTGAGGTCGGACTTGAACCTGGGTACATCCTGACTCCAAGGCCGGTGCTTTATCCACTACGCCACCTAGCCGCCCCCAGGACCATCATTTAAATCAATGTATTTCTAGCATCAAAAGTATAGGCAAATGGTTCTGGAAAATTCTATTCTACTATGTAAATTATCTGGAAGTTTTTTGCATGAGCAAAATCAATGTAATTGGAATTAGAAAAGCAGCTAATTGAGAAAAATAATTACAGCAAACATCTCTGATAAAGGTCTGCTATCATCAGCATAGATAATTGAACTGCTATTACACATAGGGAATTAATAGAACTATACCAGGAGCTCCCATTCTAAATGGGAAGACAGTATCATTATGAACAAATACATACAAGATACAATCGGAATAGGTGAAAGTAAGCTCAGAAGGGAAATCACTAATAATTGGGGCAGAGGGGAGGTGCAACTAGTCTGAGAAATGTTTCTTGAAGAAGGATTTAAGATGAGTTTTGAAGGAAGCCAAGGAGTCTAAAATGTGGAGAGTTAGTAGGGGAAAGTGTTCCAAGCATGGAAGACTGCTAGGGCAAAGGCATCCACGTGATAGATAAAAAAAAAATCAAACATACCAGTAAAACTGAACCTCAGAATGCATAGTGGAGAGCACTATGTAAGAACAATGGGAAGGTAGGAAGGGGGCAGTTTTTAAGAGCTTTAAATGCCAAACAAATTGGTTAATATTTGATTCTAGATGAAATAGGGAGTCATTGGAATTTATTGGGTAGGATGGTGATGTGGTCAGACCTATGCTTTAGGAAAATCACTTTGGCATAGGTTTAACCTGATTATTCATGTATAACCTATAATAGTTTACTTGCTGCATTATTGGGGGGGAGGGAGAGAAGGGAGAAAGGTAGAAAAATGTGGAATTCAAAAACTTACAGAAAATGAATGTTGAAAACTATCTTAACATGTAATTTAAAAAATCACTTTGGCAGCTGTGTGGAGGATGTTTTAGTGGGTGGTGGTTGTTGGTGGTCCTTCATTCTTGAAGGGAAGAACAGTGACATTGGGGTAGTGACACCAGGAAAAGAAAGTGAATTGGATCTAAGTGAAGGAAGGTAAAGTCCAGCAACCAGATATGAATCAGGACTACCAGTGATGGCCCCTGGAGTCACCAGCCAGGGGTTCTAGGAGAGAGGTCCAAACTATAGAAGTGGTTGTATACTCTCAAACAGGGGCAGATATACAAAATATAGTCTATACAATACAATATAATACAATACAATACAAGAAATATGAGGGCAGAAATGAAAAGATTCAGCAACTGATTGGAAATATGGGGTGAATAAGAATCGAGAGTTGAAGATGAAACCAAAATTGTGAACCTGGGTAACTGGGATAGTGGCGGTCCTGTGGACACTGACAGGGAAGGCAGGAAGAGGGGTCACTTTGGGAAAAAGGACAATAGATTTTGCTTTATACACATTGAGTTTGAGATGCATATAAAATATCCATTTGAAATGTCCAATAGGCAGTTTTTGATGCAGGACTGAGGTTCAAGAGAAGGACTAGGGTTATATCCATAAATTTGGGAATCATCAGCATAGAAAATTTAACTGATGAGACCTGCCAGTTAACAAGCATTTATTAAGCTTTTACTGTGCATCAGGTAACTAACAAGTTATTACTTGTTATATGTATACATAAATATATATACATATAATATATAAAGAGAGAGACAAAGAGACAGAGAGATAGAAACAGAGATCCACTAGGATAAAATCAACATGAATGACAGGTGTTAAGACAGAATGTTTTGACTTTCTAGCTCAGTATAGCTTTCATTTGAGGAATCAGAATTCATGAATCTCAGTTTTCTCTTTCCACACATAATGCATATATCTTTCTACAGTCATCTTAATGTTCATCATTAAAGTCAAAATGTTTCCTCATCTACATTTTTTATTTCATTATATAGCATGTCTTAGCAATATTATAATTTAAAATTACAAATGAAATCCACTTTAAATCAAGCTTTTTTTTTCAATAACTACTCCTTATTCATTCCCAATAATAGAAATATCAGGTAGGACACCAGTTTACCTTTTTTTTAAATAGAAAAATGATGCAATATATATTTTTACAGTTCATCTCTGGCAGTGTGGTTCAGTACTTGAATTTTAATTCAGAGCAATAACTACTGGATAGTAATAAGTTATGTTTGAAATGAATGTGGTATGTCATAACATAAATATCCTTTTTTAAAAATTAATCTGTCCCATTATCCTCTCCCCATTGAGCAAAAGGGAAAAGTCTTTATAACTGCAAAGTGCAGCAAAACAAATTCCTACCAAAAAAAATGTCATTATCTGCATTTTAAGTTCATCACCTCTAGGTCAGGAGGTGAGTCACCACCATGTGTTAAGTATCTGGCTGGCAGAAAGGTAAGAATAACATTAGCTTAGAAGCTTTGGGTTCTTACCAGTTCTATTACTTACTTTTAAAAGGAACGCCCCAACTTTGGAGGCAGCTTAACCAATGGAAGCATAGAGCACTGCGTGAGGTTTTGGTTGTATTAGACAATATTGGGAAATATTAATAAAGAGCCAAAATTAATAAATAATACAGTGTCAGTGTCCTGATCTTTCCTGAATAGAAGACAATTTCAGGGAGGGAATCTTAATTCCCAAAGACTAACTTAATCTTTATGTTTATGGTGACCAAACTAAGAGTAAAGATGGCATTCAGTTTAATTCAATTCAGAGAAACGTTTCTCCATTTGAGAGGCAGTGAATGGCATGATGAAGAGGGTTGATCTTAGAGTCAGAAGACATGGGTTTCTATGAAACTTACTGGCTATGTCACCCTGGAAAAAAAATCACCTACCTCTCTGGCCCTCAGGTAAATCTCTAAGATTATAAATTGCAGAGAAGGTACTAATTTACATAAGTATTCTGAGTTTTCTCTGCCTAGAGTTCCTATTCCAGTGATGTCTCTTTGAACAAATTGTAATGGGAATCCTTAGAAATGATGGACCTGGTTTCAGGAAAATATCTTTCCCAAGGATGCTCTAGCAGTAACATGACTATTAGTGTGTTCACTAAATCAAAAACTCTAAAGTTAAATTATATATCTTTGTTTGACTTTGAGGCTGAACTTGTCAGATTTCAGTTAAAAAGCAAAACGTAAATTTTTTTATTCCTCAACACAGTAGAAAGAATACTGGTCTCTGGATTCAAATGTTCTGGGTTTCAATCCTGGCTCAGATTGTGCAGCCATGAGTATCTTTGAAATGAGGGGTTGGACAAATGACGGTAGAAACGCCTAACAGTTCAAGATTTTTCCCTTCTTTGTAGGATCTTTGTTTAGAGCAAAGGAGAGGAAGTCCTACAGTCAGACTCAGTTGATAAGTTGGTCAGTGTTGCTAAACTACCTTTTTCAAATTTCTTTGAATTTTTTGCCCAGAAGGGAAATGAGAAATATTACCAAATGAAGGAGATATAAAGACAAAAGTTATCAACCCTTTTAAAAAACTGCCCAAATAAGGGGCAGTAGAAACTTGAGATCAGTGGAAATACAATGAATTCTCTCTACAGTTTCCAAACTAAAATTTATTTCCAGATCTTCAAGTACAACATTTGCCACAGGCACATAGTAGGAGTATATGTCTATTAATAGATAGATTGACCACTTGTTGAGTATGTCATAGAGAGGTTTCTTTTTCAGGGAAGGCTTGGTCTAGCTGGCTCTAGAGGTCCCTATCAACTATGAAAAGAGTTCAGGAAATCTACCTCAGCTATTTCCTAGCTACATAACTCGAGGTAAACCAAATCATCACTGGATCCATATTTCCTCAACTAGGAAATCTGGAAAATAATATCAAAATCCAATCAAAGGGTTGTTATATAGATCAAATAAGATAATGAAAATAAAGAACTTTGCCAAAATAAAGTCTAAAAAAAAGTGGGAGCTAGCCCACTCCAAGTACTTGGAGATCTTCAAAACTCTGTGCTTACTTTATCTCATTTGATGCTCACAACAGACCTGTTAGTTACTTTCCTTAATTCCATTTTAGAGAAGAGAAAGTGAAGTTGAAGGAGTTCAAAAGATTTACTGCCTAAGGTCCAATCTGAACTCATAATGGTTCAACTTTATTCACAAGGTTCAGTGTTCTTACATACTACCCATCTAGTATTAAGTAAACAAAGGGAAAATGGCATTTAAACAGAAACCTGGTTATATTTGGTCAGAAGCTTCTTCCTTTAAAAAAAACAATACTATATTTTATATACATCTTATTGAGATCTAATTGGAAACAAGGCTGGCTACTCTCATTAGCCTACTAAGGTACATTCACGAATCTTATATTCTTGGGCATCAATATCTTGCTTCCCAAACAGAAAAGGTTGAACAAAAGCAAAAAAGTAATTAACTGGAAAATCTCAATTATCAAGTAGCCATGATACTATTTCCAACCATGATGCCTCCCTAAAACAAAGGGACTTTGAGATTTTCAACCATCTTCCATAGAGTGAACCCTGTAGAAAACTGTTGGGGGTGGGGAGTGGAGACAACCATTATTTATGTCCTAGACACATACCAGAGCTTAATCCATTGGTTCCATGTCATTACCCACATAGCAGTTGGGTCTGTCTCTGTAGGCCTTCTGTATGGGTTCTACAGGCAGCTGTACTGCATCAAACAGAGAAAGAAAAGAGTTGAAGTGATTTGGTTTCTTCTTCCCATGTATCCTTTTACAGGATACTTAATGAGGAACTTTGCATTTGCTGAAACTCATGAGAAAATATACCTGAATTCTCTGAAGGAAGCATATAGGTGATTTTAAAATGAGAAAATAATAGAAACACAAATGGAATTTTAAAACAGCCATCAGCCCAGTCTGAGACCAAAAGGGAAAAAATAATAATAATGGTTGGCACATATATAAAAGCCCTTTACACACATTATTTCATTTAATCCTCACAGCTTCACTGAAGTACCATAGTTATTAAGATCTACATTTTTATTGATGAGGAAACTGTCAGAGACTACATTCAGACTTATGTCTCTCCTACTCCAGTTTAATTTTCATTTCACTATAAGAGTAGACTCCAAACTTCTTTGATAATACATTTCTATTGGGAAAAAATTTTGAGTATTTATCCCCCAATATGAATATATTTATTTATTTAATTACTAGAAAAGCGAAAATGATGTGCCAGTGGCAGGAACAGAAAGAAGCTTTTACTGAAGGAGTAGAGATGTGTTGGGAAAGAAATAAGGAAAAGTGGTTAAGAGGGATGGGATTCAACTTCTCTTCACACTCTCCAAATGGTTGATATGTACTTCCTGGGACTGATCACATCAGATGACCTCATCCTATACCATGTTGTCTTTCATGTTATGAGATAAGGTCTCTATTTTTTTCTTCACTTTCTGCTATATTTTGTGCCTTCCTGAAATGCCCTTGCTTTCCTACACTTCTTCCCACTTCCCAAAAAGTGTATATGGTATTCTCACTTGTCAGATCCTTGACTTGGAATCAAGAACTTTGAAATTTAAACTTGTCACTTAAAATCTGTGACCACAGGCATGAGACCTACTCTCTAATGTATAAAATATGAATAATACTCTGCACATTACCAAGGGTATCGTGAGAAAAGACCTTAAGGCATCATCAAAATGAAAATTGTTATTATTGTCTATTTGTTGTTGGTGTTTTTCAGTCATTTTCAGTCATCTCCTACTCTTCATGACACTATTAGCTTTTCTTGGTAAGGATATTAGATTGACTTGCTGTTTCCTTCTCCAGTTTATTTTACAGTGGAGGAAACTGAGGCAAACAGGGTTAATTCACAGCTAGCCAGATTTGATTTCAGGAAGATGATCTTTCCTGACTCCAAGCCTGGCACTTCAACTACTGCCTCATCTATTCATGAATCTTTTCTAAAAGGAGATATATTGATATGCACACAGAATGCATAGATGGGAGATACCTATTCTCAAATCCTTACTCCCCTCATCTTTAAGGGGAACTGCAATTTTCACCTTTGTAGAAAATAGGCAAAAAGTTCCAGATGATCCACTGGTAGCCTTTCATAAGGGAGCAGGCATCCAGTAAAAGATGGTATTATGGGTCAGACTTAAAGGAAGCCAAAGAGCAGCAGGCTTTCCAGTGGGCACCTAGCACTGAACAGCAGGGACAAAAAGAACAGAACAGGGCACCCCAATTCAAGGGGGAAATAATTTGCCTAATGATATCACCAAAGGCAGGAATTGCCCCAGATCCCTGTTTGCCCTAGCCACATAGGTTTCTTCCTGGATGCTTTGCCATGTATACATGTTCCCTGTGTATGAATTCCTTCTCCTCCCTCCCCTTACATTGGTGATATGATTATTTGTAAAAGCATGGGCAGCAAGGTGGTGTAGTGGATAGAGCACTGGCCTTGGATTCAGGAGGGCTGGAATTCAAGATGAACTAGCTGTGTGACCTTGGACAAGTCACTTAACCCTGATTGCCTCACATCCAGAACCATCTCCAGTCATCCTGATTCATATCTGGCCACTGCATCTAGATGACCCTGGAGAAGAAAGTGAGACTAGTGACTTAGCACAGCCCTCCTCATTCAAATCCAATTCACGTGCTTGTCATAGTATCACCTCCCTTATGTTACTGTCTTCTTCGAAATGAAGGATAAACATTATTTGTAAGAACATGTGCTTCTCTATGTACAGGAGAAATCTCTTTGGTCACATATGCTGTTCAAATGTCTTTTACTTTGGACTAATATGTTCTTTGGTTGATTAATAAAAGAAACACATTAGTGTGGGCTTGTGTTGGTATACAAAGGAAGACACTTAAGATCAAGAACATGTATTGGTATGAGTTCAGGTACTGTGATAGTCAAAGAACTTGTGACTATTAATCTGGGTCATTGATTCCATCAAAGACAGGGAAAGTGGAGGCTTGAGGTCAGCTATGGTCTTGGGACCCTAATAATACTTGATTTACAGCAACAAAGCATGTTGAGGCAGAAATGCACCTCTATCTATAACCATGATAAACAGTAAGCAGAATAAAAGCACTGACTTTGTTCAATATGCAATATGTGCAAATGCATTTAAAGCCTAACCTTAGGAACAGAGTTTTACTGATTCTACTCATTGTGTATCTCTTGCCCTAGGAGATTCCCTTCCCAAACCCTCCTCTTATTTAAACAAGAAATCTACTCCTCTACTTTCAACTCTTCCCTTGGCTCCTTCCTCTTCTTCTGACCTGAATACCTAATTCTACCTTCCCCTCTTTCTTATTCTCCTCCAGGGAATGCCTAGTCTAAGGTAGATGGGGTGAGAACATTTTCCCTCCTGTTTGTTATTACCATATTCATACCTAAGATACCAAACACACAAAAATGTTCAGGACACTCAGACAGACCACATAGCCTAAAAGGACAATGTCCTAAATGCTTTACTAATGTCAGAAACATGGTCCTGAAGCTGGCTTCATTTGCATGTCAGTCCAGACATGCTTGAAGTTATAGCCTGTCTGTCTCCTCTTGCTTGGAGGTGAAATACTAACTGTGAATTGAATACAGATGTCCTGGTTGCAGACTGCTTATCACACAGGGGGTTCTTTGGTTTGTGTGTTTGTTTAAACAGCCAGGCTTTCTTTGCTCTATCGGCCCCTTCTCTTTATCTCCAGTCCCCAGTATCTCTGGGGCAGGGACTTCTGATCTTGGCAAGCCTAGACTACCTTCAGCTGTCTTTCATCTGGAAGGTCTGTTTGAACTTCTCTGGAGTGAAAGCATATGGGAAGACTGGAAAAGGAAAAGACAAAGAAGTTTAAACACGAAAATTTAAATGTGCAAATACCAACACAGAACCAAACACAAGCTGGCATCTAGGGATTCCACCCAACACTTGATACCAGATAAAGTCATCGATGAAACCCTGCCAAACCTGGGGCTCTATAGAAAATCCCAAACAGGATTTGTGGTTCACCTGGAGCCTTCGACCCTGCTGACCCACAGAAACTACTTGAGATTATAGGTGAAATATACTAGGAAGGATAGAATCCACTTTGGGGGATGGCTATGAATTCTCAAATTGCCCCAAAGGGAACCAACATGAATCAGATTTAGATGTAGATTTAGGGTGATAGTCCCACTTATTTATCTGTCTCCAAAAAGGACCTTTGTATAACACACTTGACCACTCCTTTCCCCACTCATTTTTAAAATATATTCAGCCTACCAAGAATACCTACTGAAAGTCAGCACAACAGGAACCTCAAATAAACCAAGTATTGAACTTTCTAGGTTGGAAAAGGAATGAAAAAAAAAAAGAGGATAAGAATAAATACTTTGGAAACTATTATTTAAAAGTCTCTGCTGAAAGACAGACCCAATTTTTTTTTTCTCTAAAAGCTGGGTAGGGCTTGTTCACTGGGGCTAAATGGACCTGCTTTATCTACTGAGGATTCTGTCACCTTGATGAGACATTACTGAATTCAGTCAAGCCTGGCTGCATTGTTTTCCCTTTTTTTCTTAGCTATTCTTTCTTCAGAAATTTCAAACTGCAGGAATCTGAATGAATCGTACTTATGGGTCATAGAGTAACAGTGTCAACAATTTCACAAAGATGACTGCAATTTAAAGCCTGTGGAAAAATCTTCAGCATATGAAGACAAATCATACTGGCCCTAACAATTCTGCACAGTTGAAGCAGTGATAAACTAAGCAGCTTAGGATTTCATAAGGGTTGGTTTTAGTTTGGGGGGGAGGGGTTGGTAGAGGGGGGCCCAGGGGAAGCAATCGTCTTAAAATATCTGCTAAAGATCTTTTAAAAGACTTGCCAAAGATATAGTTGTATTTTTTTAATGGATTGAATTAAAGCTATCATGGGGGCAGCTAAGGGTGGATAGGATAGAGTCCTAGGCCCTGGAATTTGAAGGACCTGAGTTCAAATTTGAACTCAGATAATTACTAACTATGTGACCCTGGACAAGTCACTTAACCCTGTTTGTCTCAGTCTCTTCATCTGTAAAATGAGCTGGAGAAGGAAACAACAAACCAAGAAAACCCCAAATGGGTATGCTAAGAGTCAGATATAACTAATCAATAAAATAAAAACAAAAAAGCTCCCACAAAGCTTTCAATTTTAGCAATTATCTTCCAAATAACATGCCAAAAGTCTCTTCTCTGGCAACAGACATCTGCCTACCCATGTCACTAGGGAGAGAGAAGTTTTACAAGCTCAGGACATACATTTCATAAGGTATCACTTGGATTTCTGCCATCAATATAGCATTCAGACTTCAGCATCAATACCCTGGAGGTACCTTCAGTACTATAATAGCTGTGGTAGCAAATATAAAGTTTGCTCTTATGGAGATAAAGATGATCATTATACATTTAACATGCAAGGCTCCCTTCTCCCCCCACCAAGACATTTAAGTTTTTATTTGAAGCTAATATTAAGGCAATTTAACATACCTAAACATGATCTGTTAACTGAACAACTTGGATGCCAACCCAAAGCATTGACTGCTGACATGTTGCCACTTTTACATTGCTTGATTACTTTGTGAGGCATCTTAACTACAGGAATATACATCCTTTTCATTTAAGGCTTATCCAGGTCATATCCTGTTAAACTGACTTGGCCAAGTCTAGGAAATTTCCTACATGGAATCTTTATATTACACACATTATCCATCTATCTATCTATCTATCTATCTGATAGACTACAGCCTTCTTCCTTTTTCACAAAACATATTTCTATTTATATTTTCATTAATCCACTCGACTAAATATTGAGCCTTTATGTGTACTGAACATCTTTCAAGTGAAGACCACTCACTGAACATGCTGAAAAGGATCCTTATTAAATGACCTCTAAATACCCTTCTGACTTGGAAACTCCATGGTTTTATAGCATTATGCTAAAAAACTAAGCCTTGATGGATGGGTATAATTTTGACTGATAGGTAAAAAAGATAAGGAGAACATCCTCAATGGAGGAATTATCTAAGGTGACTTGGCTAAGACAGTGCTGAAGAGTAACAAAAGCTAACATAAGAATGGTAGGCTTGGAATTTTTTTGTCTCTTTTTTCTAATCACATCTGATCAGTCTACTAGGTCATGTGATTTTTTTCCTTTGAAATATCTCCCTATTATTGTACATATCTCATACTCAGAATAGTTTACAAAGGCTTATAGAGAGACATTCATAGAATTTTAGAGTCAGAAATAACCTTAGTGATCATCTGGTATAACCTCATCATTATTATAGAATCTTATAATTCAAAGATATCAGAAAGGTTAACCAGGCCAAATTGTCTCCCAACATTATAAAAGTAAAAGATGAAGGAATTATGACTAGACAAAAGTTCATGTGAAAAATACCTAGGGGGATTTTCCAGTAGACTGCAAGTTCTCTATGAGTCAACAGTATGACATAAGAGCCAAAAAAATAAAAAATAAAAGATAATGTGACCTAAGGATACATTAATAGAAGCCCAGTGCCCAAAATGAGATTCTGGGTCCTACTGCACTTAGCCCTGACCAGATCAGCTGGAATATTATAGATAGTTTTGGACATCCTGTTTTAGGAAGGATAATAATAAGCTGGAGTATTTAAAGGGAGCAACCAAGAAGATAAGAGAGCTGGAAATCATGTCATTTAGCTGAAGGAACTGGACTGACCAGTCTAGAGAATAGAACCCCTAAAGAGAGATATTTAACTGCCCTCTAGTATTTCAATATAATTTAAGAAAAACTGATTAGATTATTGTGTTAATGCCTAGGAAAGAAACTTTTGTTACATAGTTCCTGACCTCGTGTAGCTTACATGTTGTTTGTCTCAAAGAAGGTCAAGTGAATTGGATTGGGGGGGGTCTTTGGAAGGGAGAAGGGGGAGACTGTTCAAAGTCACCTGCCTCACTTTCTTCTGGGGAGTCATCTGGATCCAGTGGCCAGGTGTGGAGCAGGACAACTGGACATGGCACTGAATGCAATGGGAGACTTTGGCTTTTCAAAGCTAAATTCTTGAACAGCTCTCAATCTGAGTGAGGTAGGCCAGTTCAGTGATTAAGGCTAGGTGAGAGATGCTGAGGCCAAGAATAACCATTTTTACTAGTCAAAAACAAAAAAATTAAACTGAGAGGGCAAGACCCCCAGGGTTTCTTAATGGTTAAGGCAGATGAGAAACAAATGAAGCAAAAAATAGCCTCTTTTACATAATCAAAAAAATCAATCTGGATGAGGAAGACTTAAGATTTCTGGCCAGAACAGCTAGAGTGATTTGGGGTCTGTAAACTCCAAGGAATCTTACCAGAACTCTGAGCAGAGTGCCCTATGCAGGAAGAGGAGAGAGAAAGAGAGAGGTAAAAAGAGAGAAAAATGGGAGAGGGAGAGAGGGAGGAAGAGAAAGGGAGAGAGAGGAGAGAAGGAAGGGAGATATGGAGAATGGGTGAGAGAGAGGGGGGGGCAGAGAGAGAGAGAGAGGCAGAGAGAGGAAGGGGTGGGGGAAAGAGGAAGAAAAGGAGGGAAAAGAGGGAGAGGGAGGAGAAGAGGAATAGTCTAATTTGTTCTTTCTTTGTGCAGTCAGCCTAGGTAGACCTGAATACAAATCTGGCCTCAGATACTTCCTAGCTGTGTAACCCTGGGCAAATCAATTAACCCCCTTTGCCTCAGTTTCCTCATCTGTAAAATGAATTGGAGAAAGAAAAGGCAAACCACTCCAAATGAGATCATAAAGAGACACTGAGAGGCAGCTAGGTGGCGCAGTGGATAGAGCACCAACTCTTGGAGTCAGGAACCTGAGTGCAAATTCAGTCTCAGACACTTAATAATTACCTAGCTATGTAACCTTAGGCAAGTCACTTAACCCTGTTGCCTTGGAAAAAAAAAGTCACTGAACAAGAACAATCCATATTCATTGATAAAAATGCAGAACTTGGAGGAAGAGTGGCATTCATTCATTCAATGAGCATCTGGTGCATGGGCAGATGCCATCAGCTTGCTCAGCTGATGCATCTTCCCTACATGGAGAACCTGGGAAGGTTGTTGTCCTGATAATCATGATTACATGTGATAAAAGTTCTTTGGAGAGACTGTGGAGGATATTCTGTAATGGGTTCTATTTGACTAACCACGTGATGGATGGAACTTTTTTTCTTTTTGGATTAGTCATAGTACCATAACTTTGAGAGGACCCATCAATTTTGGCTACTTTTTCTCCCCTCCAACTCCCCCTCTCCAGAGTGCCCAGGAAGAGACATGAGGACCTTCTTGCCCTCTGAGGCCATATGACCCCCAAAGAATTGGTCTAGGTCCTTGGCTTTTCCTTTGCTCTTTTTCTGTTCTAGTTGAAATGATTAGAATCTCACAACCTAGTGAATTCAAAAGATCATCATGAGGGAGCTCTGGTCAAAAATAAATAGCATTGTATGCTGAAGTACATAACAAGCTTCAGGACAAAACTGCCAGGGAAGGGCCAGAAAGGAAGGTCATTATCAACCAAAAGAATCAGGGTGAGTTTTATGAATGAGGTGGAATTTGAGGCCAGTTTTAAAGAACAGGTGAGAATTCAGCAGGTAAAGGGAGGCTTGAGAGGAACTTTTGGCAAGATGGTCTAATGAGTTAGGAAGAAAAGGAAAGGAAAATTTCATAGGAAAAACCTTGCAAAAAAAAAAAAAAAACCTTGCAGAAAAACTAACAGACTGAAGAAATGAACAAAAGTAAGCAAGAGAGGCCCCAATACGAAGCTATGGGGTAAAATAAAATTGAGAGGCATGTCTAAAAAGAGAGAGGACTAAAACAACAGTAATTATATCTCTAAAAGACTGAACAACTATATATCTAAATAACTTCTAGAATATTTTAAAATAAGAGAGCAAAGGCTGATTTAGCACCTAAATTTTTTTTCTAGTCCTTAATGGAGATTTCAAGGGTGTTGATTAACTGATGTTTGTCCTTCATTTTTGAAGAAGACCAAGATAGCAGGGAGGTGATGCTATGACAGGCACATGATTTGAGTGAGGGGCAGTGGTGCCAAGTAACCAGCCTCACTTTCTCCTCTGGAACCAACTGAGTCCAGTGGCCAGATAGGAATCAGGACATCTGGAGATGATCCTGGATTCAAGGCAGAGTTAAGTGACTTGCCTAAGGTCACCCAATTACTAAATAGCAAGTATCTGAGATTGGATTTGAACTCAGGTCCTCCTGGCTCCTAGGCCAGTGCTCTATCCATGCACTATCCAGCTGCCTTATTAACTCCTGTTATACTGAATGGAATGGTGGAAATATAGCAAGAACAAGACTCTGATGATGTAAACAAACTATTTTAATGAGATAGAAACAAGGAAGATTGCATAAGAACATCAGCCAACTCAGATTTTGAAGGAAAAAAAGATTTTAAAATACAGAAGTTACCAAACTGAGAAAAATTGCAAAGAATGTCATGATTCTATACAATAGTTTCAGGAAAGCTAAAACTCTAGAATAAGGCAAAGTGTGCAAAAAAAAAAAGTCAGGTAAGAAAAGATTTTTGTAGTTGATGCTGATGTGGTCGTGGTATGTTAGTAGATCGTGCTAGCTACAGGATAGAACATTGGCTCCAGAGTCTGGAGGACCTGAGTTCAAATCCAGTGTTTGATACTTTCTAGCTGTGTGTGTCTCTGGACAAGTCAATTAAACCCCACCACCACCACCACCATTGCCTTGCCAAAAAAGAAAAGACAAGAAGCATATTATAAAGCAATATGGAAATAATTTGCATAACTTCATACTTTTGTTATCATATTGCTTTCTCAGTGGGTGGGGGAGGGATTGAAGGTAAAGGGACAAAGCTTGAAATAAAATATACCAAATTTTCTAAATGACAAGGAGCAATGAAAAGATAAGAACTATCAAGAGAGAGTGGTAAGACCACAGAAGACAGAATATAGAACTACTCAGCTATTTTACTTCTTTTTTTTTCTACCAAGGAAAATTAATTTCTGTGGGGGAAAGATGGGGGGAAAGAGTCATTAACAAGGTGCAGTAGCAATTGCCTGGCATTCTGGACTTAATAGTTCAAAAGAATAAGAATTCCCTGCCAGCCCTGAGTGAGATTTAGACTAACACAATCTTTGATCAATTCAGGCTTGAGTCATGCCAGGGAATTATATGAACTGAGCAACAGGGACAACAGAGGCCTCTCCCCTCACCCCGCCCCCCATTAATGAGTGGAACTGGAGAGAAACAGTGATGAAATGTCACTAGCAATCTCAGAGAAAGAGAGAAGAGCTAATGTGCAGCTAATACAGCAAAATGACAGTGAGACATCAGAATCTCGTAGGCATCCTGAAGCAATGAACTAGGACTGACCATTGCCAGGTGTAATCGCCTCTTTGAAGGACTGAAGGAAGTTCCAACTGTCCATTCTTTCCTAAATTTTCCTTCCTTTTGTTTGTCTGATAATTTTGCTTCCTATTTAAAAAACAAACTAAACCATGGTCACAAAGCCTTTTACTGATTGTCTATATACAAACTTAATCTGTGCCCACAAAAGAATGGAGAAAGCCATTGGTTAACTGGAAATATACAAAATTTAAATGAGGGCAACGAACTAAATCTCTTATGCAGTGTTAGGAATTTTCCTAACTTTAGGCCCTGAGGAATATGATTTTATGAAAAGCTTTTCAATTAATAGAAATTCAATAAAATGAGAAAGGAGTCACACAGACCTGATGACTATTTTACTGTCTATGGTCTAAAAGTAGATTAACTGTTTTAACACAAGATGAATTACTAAATCTCTAGTGAGGAGAGAGATGAGAGGGGCAAGTAGGAGAGGGCAGTGAGCAAAGAAATAGAGAGGTGATGCCATGACAGGATCATGAATTAGATTATAGTGAGGGGGTGCCATGCTAAGTTATCAGCCTTACTTCCTCCTCCAGAGCCATCTGGGTCCAGGGACCAGATATGAATCAGGACGACTGGAGATGGCCCTGGATACAGGGCAATCAGGGTTCATTGATTTGCCCAAGGTCACACAGCTAGTATCCAAGGCTGGATTTGAACTCCTTTCCTCCTGACTCCAAGGTCAGTGCTCTATCCACTGTACCATCTAACTGCCCTCAATGTAGCTTCCTAATACAGCACCAAAAGACAGAAAAAGGCCTGCCCACATGGAGATAGTCTTTTAGATGATATCAAGGTATTCTGAGTCACCATATTCTGGGAAGGGTTACATGCCCACTATTCAACCATACTGATAATACTCTTAATCCCTAATGTCAAAGTTAATAAATTTTTCATACCTATACTCCTGGTAAAAAGTCTATTTCTTACTATTATAAGAAATGGAATGTTATCTCTCCATATGTTAATTACAATCCCAGGAAGATGGATGACTAGAAAGCTGGAAATTTGTCCTGCCTTTATTATATTTAATCCAAGAAAAAGATAACTATTCAACCTCCTTTAGAAAAGATAGCATTGTATAAAGATGATATTCTTTGCCAAGCAATTGAGGAACCTAATAGACTGGCTTCCAAGGAGGCTTAGTGATTTCCTTATCCTTGTTTATATATATAAAATCCCTGTCTCCTTCTGATTGGAGTGGTCATCTCAAAGATGGTCTCCACCTATAGGTTACTTGGTAAATCCTAGAACAGGGGCAGAACATAGCTCACAGGTCATTTGGTCTGACCATACCATAGCAACCACAGGCAAGACTCAAAATTCAATAAATCTAGGAACTTTTTAGGGTTGAACTAATTAATGTTTGACTGAGTATAGCAGACAAATGATGTTATAAATATCTAAATGGCTCTGGGCAGAAAAAAAAAAGTTCCCCACCCAGTCCTAGAGAATAAACTTTGAGGATATTTCTGTCATTTTAATAAAAAATTATGAAGTTTAACTCTATCAATATCAATGGGATTGTGGAGGGTGTTCACCACAGTCCTTGTAAGATTCCTACAAGTCTAAATGGAAGAAACATTCCTTAAAGTTGGTGGTATAGTTAATGTTTACATCATCAGAGTTTTGTTCTTGCTATATTTCCACCATTCCATTCAGTATAACAGGAGTTAATAGGGCAGCTAGATATGCCTATTTTAGATGACACTGCATATTTCACCAAACTTCAGAATACTACAAGGCCCAGCCAGAGAGGTCTATAGCTACTCAAAAGAAATTGTCCTAACAGTCTACACATAAAAAAATCAATTGCTTCAATAACTCAGTCAATATGCATTTTTAAAGGCTTAGTACATGCTAGGCATAGGAATTAAGACAAAAATTAAAACAATCCCTGCTGTTGAGAAGTTTACATTCAACTGGGGGAGACAATATATACATATAAGAGCATAACGAATAAATTTATGTAGAATACAGTTAATGAGAGATAAAGATAAAGTCTATCACTTAGGCTATAACATGAATCTTTTAGCATCAAAATAGCATGAACAGATAGTACAAATGGCCAGTGTAAGGTTAGCCCAGAATTAAATAGGAGAAAATTCAGCTGCACTTTAAATATCAGGTTGCTCACTGACACAAATCTCCATCTTTTTAATTCTAATATTCTCTCATGGATATTATATAGATATGAAGCATGAAAAAATAGTAATAGACTTAAAATTCCAAGTGACCCAAAGGATAATGGAAAGAGATCAATGGCAAGTGTTAATTAATTTATTAAGGAATTAACAAAAAAAATAAATTTTAAAAAAGGAATTAACAAAATAAATAAAAATTCAAAATAGATCATGTTATATTCTTTAAGTCAATAGGTAAGTGTAGAAGTCCTTAACTATGGGTTAGTTGCCCCTTTCCCACTTTTTTGAGTTTGATACCATTGAGCTATAGCAAATAATCAAGTCACTTATACACTAGAAATAGCACAAAAATATCAAGAGATGTATGATCAGAAAAAAGCAATAGGCTGATATTGTATCAAGAAGAGATTAAGAAATTAGAGAGCCTAAAGGCTGCCCTGATATTCGTGCTAAACTAGGGTTCTGGTGGTGGCATCTGGCATGAGTTTGGTGAGGTGGACTACACTGAAGCATGTGCTGGTGGTCTCATCCCTGGGGGTGCTTGTGTGCACATTTTGCTTTTGGAGCTGGAACCTGCTGTTTTCCCTAGCTATGCTAGGGACAAGGGGAATCTTGGCTTTGGCATTTGCTCCCTCACACCAGGACACTTAATAGTTTACTAAGGAAGGACTTGCTGCTGCCTTGCTGGCTTGCTGTGATACTGTTTGTCCCTTTCATAAGATTGAGATGGACAGATCTTTCAGCTGTTCCAAGTTTCTTCAACTAAAAGATTATTTCACCCTGTCTTTTTTTGTTGGTTCTGCTTTTCTAGGATTTGGGAGCCACTTAATTACTCTGCCATCTTGGTTCCCAGAACCTGCCCTGGTATTCATGAAATATTAAAAGGCCTGTAATGCTCTTCTAAAAGTAGGGTTTGTGAACTTTTAAAAATATCTATATATTTTTTATTTTTAAATTTTTTTTACTTTATTTTTTTGAATTACATGAAAAGATATTCATTTTTGTAAGCTTTTCAGTTCCACATTATTCTACCTCCCTCTGCATGACAGTGAGTAATCTGATATAGGTTATATAAGTACAATTATGTTTACTATATTTTCATCTATATATTTTAATAACTATTTCAGTACAAAAGGGAGACTCTGAAAGGTGGGAGGAAAGAGTCAAGGTTGTTGTTGAGGAGGTGAAGTCCAGAAAGTGAAGAACAGAGCCAAGAGTGAAATGAGCATGGTCTAAGCCTCGCTCATACAAAGTGACCTCTACCCACCCATTATTCAATGTCAGTATCTTAATGACTTGGATGGATACAAAGATTAAATATATCAAATCTGTAGATGAGAAGACCTAGAAAAAATTAATAAAATTAAATAACATCATTTGCCACACTGGACTTGAAGGTCACACTCTTTGGGAGAGGAAAGTCTAGTGAGTGGAATGCCACCCATGGGCAATGAATGCTGTCTTAACCTCTATGGCATACACATTAGAGAATACCTGCAGCCAGGTGCTAAACTACTCCCCAAGCACCACCCTTGTCCCACCCACTATGGAAATATATTTAAGCAAGATCTTCCTAGGCAGACCTCTTCTCTCTCTCCTCTCTCTCTCTCTCTCTCTCTCTCTCTCTCTCTCTCTCTCTCTCTCTCTCTCTCTCTCTCTCTCTCCTCTTTTTTGCAGGATGGCCACTTTCTAAAGCTAGAACCAGGTGCTCCAGCCTATGTCCATGGAGCCAGCTCCGGGTAGTCCGATTTATGTTGATCTAAGTTTTTCTTCTCTCCCTTGCTGGGTTCCCTGCCATTTTTTCTCTTTTCTTTTATCTTTTATTTCCTAGACTTATGTTAATCTAAACTTTTCTCTCCTTTTCTCTTTTTCAATGAAACTATTCCTTTTCTCTGGCCCATAACTAACAATATGGGCCCAACTCTAAGCATTCTCTCCTCTCTCTCTCTTTCTCTCTCTCTCTCTCTCAATGAGACTACTTCTTTTTCTCTTTTTCATTGAAATTACTTCTTTTCCAGGTTCGTAACTAACAATATGGACCAACTCTAAGCTTTCTCTCTTTCAACAAGACCACTTCTTTCTGGGTCTATAACTCACAATATGGGCCCAGCTCCAGGATGCCCTGACTCAAATCTAAGCCCAGTCATTTTGTTTTTTAATGGCAGTTTTTCTTTCCTTTTTCCCTCAGGTATTCTTGACTTGACTTCTGTCATTCAGCCTGTCCTAAAGTAACTTTTTGTCTCTCCAGATGAATTAAGTCTGTAATATGTGAACTTTTGTAGGCCTGTGAATAAAAACATCTGAGCTTTTACACCTCTGGGGTCAGAATTGTGACTTCTTCACTTAAAGAGCTCTGAACTTTGGGACAGCACAACCCAATTCACTGTCATCAAAACTAACAAGATGAAATTTGAAAAGGACAAGTCTGAAAAACAAGTTGAAAAAAATATATAGGACAAAGGAACTGAGCTGGCCAGACAAGGATTCAAATTTTTTAAAAGGGTGAAGGTAAAGACTTGCAAGGACTAATAATTCCCTTCATGAATCAGTCCATATTCCAATGATAAGAAATCTTTCTTAGTTTCCCCAAGAATTAGTTCTCCCTACATTTCTCTTTAAATGTTTTATTTCTGTCCTGTATTCATTTATAAATATTCCCATTTAAGGGTAGAAACTATAGTCTCTTATCTTTGTGACACAGCATACTTGTCTCTTAATGTGATTGACATAGGATCTGACCCAAAAGAGACTGAAGATGATGAATTTTTCTGGAAGTCCACATAGCAATATCTTTCTACAGAATGTAGTTTACAGCTGTATTTGTATATAATTCTCCTGCCAGACTGTAAAATTTATGAAGGAACTATGCCTTCTCTAAACTTTGTTAGGTCCTCCAGAACCTAGCATTGTACTCTAAACAACATATGGCCACTTAATAAAGACTTGTTCAAATGAAATGAATTGAAATTACTGTTTCTATCAAAGCAAAAGCAGAGTTCTCTGATCCCTGACCCTTTATACCTGTGCAAAGTAGCTTTGACAGGAAAAAGTAGTATAGTTTAGTTTTTGGGGGTTTTTTTTGCCAGGCAATGGGGTTAAGTGACTTTCCCAAGGCCACACAGCTAGGTAATTATGAAGTGTCTGAGACTGGATTCCAACTCAGGTACTCCTGACTCCAGGGCTGGTGCTCTATCCACTGCACCACTTAGCCACCCCCAGCAGTATAGTTTAAACAAACAAAAAAAAAAACTCTTCTAAAAATCAAAATTATTTAGAAATTGAAATGCCTCAGGAAGTGATGCTGAGTAATTAATTCACTACTAGTTTATAGGTAAATGTTGGGAATACTTAAAAAAAATCAATGTGGGAGATTGCTAGATAACACAGTGATACAGTACCAGCCCTGGACTCAGGAGGACCTGAGTTCAAATCTGGCCTCAGATGCTTCATAATTACCTAACTGTGTGACCTTGGGCAAGTTACTTAACCCCACTGACTTGCAAAAAAAAAAAAATCAATGTCCCTTAGGTCAAACTAGATAATCTCTGGGGTTTCTGCCAACTTTAGGATTCTGAGACACAGTAAAAAGCAACAACAAAAACTCTACCACCAACACAGCAATTTTTATTTTTAGGTTTTTTGCAAGGCAATGGGGTTAAGTGACTTGCCCAAGGCCACACAGCCAGGTAATTAAGAGTTTGAGGTCACATTTTAAGTCTGGTCCTCCTGACTCCAGGGCTGGTGCTCTATCCAGTGCACCACCTAGCCGCCCCAACAAAGTCCAACACAGCAATAGAAGTAAACAGCTTTCAGAACAAGAAAGGGACTAATCCCATTTATCTCTAGTTCTCAAAGCAACATTAAAGTCCCTTTATCTTAGGACTCTATGTAACAAATTCCATCCCCCACAGAAGAGTTTATTCTGCACCTCCCCTGGCTGACCCCTTAGAGACCCCATCTTCAGCACACACTGACTCACACCTGGGGGAGTCATCCTCCCACCCCCAGGCTGCACAAGTGCAGACCCAGTTCCTGAAGATCATTGGTCCCTCCTTCCTGCCTTTCTTCTCTCCCTCCAATAGCCTTCCTTTTCTTTTCCCTTCTCTTCTAGCTTCCTCTTTTTACCTTTTATTCTATTTCTTTCTTTCCTCTCCCTTCTCCCTTCTCTGCTCTCCTTCTTCCTTCAACCCTTCCTCTTTTCTCTCTTCCCCTTCCTTTTTTCTTTCTCTTCTTTCACATCTCTCCTTTCCTCCTTTTGCCCCTTCCTTTTCTCTCTTCCCTTCCTCCTTCTGCCCCTTCCTCTTTTCTCCTTCCCTTCCTCTTTCTCTTCTCTCACATCTCTCCTTTCCTCCTTCTGCCCCTTCCTCTTTTCTCCTTCCCTTCCTCTTTCTCTTCTCTCATGTCTCTCCTTTCCTCCTTCTGCCCCTTCCTCTTTTCTCTCTTCCCCTTCCTCTTTCTCTTCTCTCACTTCTCTTTCCTCCTTCTGCCCCTTCCTCTTTTCTCTTCCCCTTCCTCTTTCTTTCTCTTCTCTCACTTCTCTCCTTTCCTCCTTTCGCCCCTTGCTCTTTTCTCTTTCTTTCTCTTCTCTCACATCTCTCCTTTCCTCCTTCTGCCCCTTCCTCTTTTCTCTCTTCCCTTCCTTTCTCTTCTCTCACTTCTCTCCTTTCCTCCTTTTGCCCCTTCCTCTTTTTTCTCTTCTCTTCCTCTTTCTTTCTTTTCTTTCACTTCTCTTTCCTCCTTTTGCCCCTTCCTCTTTTCTCTCTTCCCTTCCTCTTTCTTTCTCTTCTTTCACTTCTCTCCTTTCCTCCTTTTGCCCCTTCTTCTTTTCTCCCTTCCCCTTCCATTTTATTTCTCTTCTTTCACTTCTCTCCTCTCCTCCTTTTGCCCCTTCCTCTTTTCCCTTCCTTTTTCTTTCACTTCTTTCACTTCCCTCCTTTCCTCCTTTTGCCCCTTCCTGTTTTCTCTTCCTTTTTCTTTCTCTTTTCACTTCTCTCCTTTCCTCCTTCCACCCCTTCCTCTTTTCTCTCTTCTCTTCCTCTTTCTTTCTCTTCTCTCACTTCTCTCCTTTCCTCCTTCCGCCCCTTCCTCTTTTCTCCTTCCCTTCCTTTCTTTCTCTTCTCTCACTTCTCTCCTTTCCTCCTTCCGCCCCTTCCTCTTTTCTCTCTTCCCTTCCTCTTTCTCTTCTCTCACTTCTCTCCTTTCCTCCTTCCGCCCCTTCCTCTTTTCTCCTTCCCTTCCTCTTTCTTTCTCTTCTCTCACTTCTCTTTCCTCCTTCTGCCCCTTCCTCTTTTCTCCTTCCCTTCCTCTTTCTTTCTCTTCTCTCACTTCTCTCCTTTCCTCCTTTCGCCCCTTGCTCTTTTCTCTCTTCTCTTCCTCTTTCTTTCTCTTCTCTCACATCTCTCCTTTCCTCCTTCTGCCCCTTCCTCTTTTCTCTCTTCCCTTCCTTTCTCTTCTCTCACTTCTCTCCTTTCCTCCTGCCCCTTCCTCTTTTCTCTCTTCCCTTCCTCTTTCTTTCTCTTCTTTCACTTCTCTTTCCTCCTTTTGCCCCTTCCTCTTTTCTCTCTTCCCTTCCTTTTTCTTTCTCTTCTTTCACTTCTCTCCTTTCCTCCTTCTGCCCCTTCCTCTTTTCTCCTTCCCTTCCTCTTTCTTTCTCTTCTCTCACTTCTCTCCTTTCCTCCTGCCCCTTCCTCTTTTCTCTCTTCCCTTCCTTTTTCTTTCTCTTCTTTCACTTCTCTCCTTTCCTCCTTTTGCCCCTTCTTTTCTCCCTTCCCCTTCCATTTTATTTCTCTTCTTTCACTTCTCTCTCCTCCTTTTGTCCGTTCCTCTTTTCCCTTCCTTTTTCTTTCTCTTCTTTCACTTCTCTCTCCTTTCCTCCTTCTGCCCCTTCCTCTTTTCTCCTTCCCTTCCTTTTCTTTCTCTTCTCACTTCTCTCCTTTCCTCCTTCCGCCCCTTCCTCTTTTCTTTCTTCTCTTCCTCTTTCTTTCTCTTCTCTCACTTCTCTCCTTTCCTCCTCCCGCCCCTTCCTCTTTTCTCCTTCCCTTCCTCTTTCTCTTCTCTCACTTCTCTTTCCTCCTTCCGCCCCTTCCTCTTTTCTCTCTTCCCCTTCCCTTTCCCTTCTCTTCTCTCACTCCTCTCCTTCCTCTCCCCGCTTGGAAGCCGCCCCTCCCCCACGCCGCCGAGCCTTCCTCCGGGCACAAAGGAGAAGCTCACAATGGGGCCTCGTTCTGGCCTCTGGGGCTGGGGGTGGGGGTGGGGGTGGGGGCGGGGAGCCTCGCTCTCGCCCTCTCAGAGTTACCGGGGTGGGGTGGGGGTGGGGAGAGCAAGCCAGCCGCCGCCGGAAGTGGGCTCCACCCTAACGCCAAGGGGCGGAAGTGGGCGTTGCCTGGGAGCTGAGGTGCGGCTACCACAACTGGAAGCCGGCAGTGCGGCTGGGCTCTGAGGTAGGGTCGGGTCATGCGCCGGGCGGCGGCTCCGGTTTTGCCCCCTTTCCCCGGATAGGAACCCCTCTGGGCCCCCGGGGGCGCTTGGCTCTAGGGGCCCCGGCCTTGCCCCGCCCCGCTTCCCCTGTCCGGACCCCACCTCCATGTGGCTGGTGCTGGCGCGCCGCTCCTCTCCCGCCCTTTTCTTGACGCCGCCGCCGCCCGTGGAGGGCACCGCGGCTGCGCGCTCCGCCCAGCCTGCCCGCCCTCGCCTCGGGCGCCGTCCAGCCTCGCCCCGAAAGTCGCCCGGCTCCTGGGGCGGCCCGCCTCCGCCCAGCCCCCGACGGCGCTGCACTCTTCCCGGACTTATTTTTCTTTTTTAAAGGTCAGAAATCCTGCCGGGGCCGGGGCCGCGGCCGCCGAGACCTCCGGGGCTTGGTGGAGCTACTAGCCCCCAGGCAGCCCTCGGCCTTTCTACCGCTTCCTATAGTTTGACGCTCTGTGCCAGTTTTATCCTTAAAACTGCAGGAGAGGGTGGTTAAGGGACGAAGAAAAAAGGTAGGGGACCCGGGGTGAAACACTGGGGGGAGGGGAGAGAAAGCTCATGCAACCGGATGCCAAGGTATGAAGGGTTGGGATTAGGAGACAATCAAAAAATAAAAAACTCGATCCTTAAACTTTAAATCTAATCCTCAAATCAGATTGGGTGGGCGGCCCATGGTGGGGGGGGCGGGAGAGGCACTTAGAGTGGTCGTTGAACTTTTTTATTCCTCCTATCCCTGTTTTTTTCTGTCAATTAACAGGGTTACCCCAAAAGACCCTCAAAATCCTTCCTTGTTTTTTCTGTACCCTGCATCCGCCCTAAAAAAAACCCCACCAACTTCGAGGAGCCCTCGAGCTGTCTTCTTAATTTAGTTTTAAAAGATAGAGTGGTGGAAAAAGTATCCCTTTTCGAAGGAAAGACCCAGATTTCATAGTCCGAGGGGCAACCCACTTGAATGTTTAATTAGCCAATCAGCTCTAGAACGGTTAGGCGCCTAGAGTTCTAGGTCATTTGTGTTTTCCAACATGGCGTTCCTAGACTGTTGTGTCATAGAATGGGGGGAGGGTCACCCTGGGAGGCAATTCCCGAGAGAACAGGAGTTGTTAATCTAAGCAGGAGTGCTGGTTTAGGATTTAGAAGTCTTTCTCTACCCCCTCCCCCATTACCATAAGTATATCTCATCAGGATATCCACTAATGAGGCATCTCTTCAGATGGAAGAGGACTGGGGCATCAGTTATACTTCATTTTCTGCCCCTCTGAGGTATCTGCTAAAACCCATCTCACATCTGGTGAGATCATCTAGGAAAGGGACAACCCTCTCGATTTGTCTTACTCAGAAGTATTCCTATTGAGCAAGAAGAGAATGATTGTTACCTGGAGGATCTTAACCACCTTTTTTTTTTTAATTTATTTTTTATTCTCATTTTGTACACTTTTTTTTACATTAATAAAATATTCTTGTTTACAAGTAAACAAAATACTCCTCCTCCCCCATGAATATAGATAGACTTGCTTGGGCGAGAAAAATAAAGGGGAGAGAAAAAAATTAAAATTAAAAATAAAAGTAATAGTAATAATTGTAGGTATGGCCAGGTGGTGCAATAGATGAAGCAGATCTTAACCACCTTTAAGCCCTGCCTAGGAATGGGGGTGGGGAGGATATGGAGGGTGTTGGGTGAAAGGGCAGTTCACTGGAATAATTCAGTCTATAGTACTGCCCTGCCATGTTTAAAGAAAACATTCTCCTTCTGGATGAACTCTGGGGTCTGACTGACAAATGTGCTGCCTGATTCCATTGTCTTTAGTTTCAACTGGTAGAAAAGAGCACTTTGAAGAAGTTGAACATGTTTTTTTATTCCTATGTTTTATTGATAGGTGCTTAACTTGGTACTCTGCTGAGTTTTTTAATTGCTTCTATAATATTTAACAGCATTTCAAAACTCAAGAGATGGTAAAGAGTGACAGGTAGTTGTAATAACAGTTAAAATAAGCCTGGCAGTTTATCACCTGAATACAATTTGAATTGGTTGTCATCTTGCATTTTTCTAAAGTGTTGGAAGGCCTGAGAATCTGCTTACTGCAGTGAATGTGAATCAGGCATGGTTATATAAGTTCTTTGTTTAAAAAAAAAATTTCAAGGGATTTGATGAGGGGTTTTTTGTTTTTTTGCTTGTGTCCAAGTTAAATCTGATTTTAATTCCAGTTTGACTCCGTTTCTTTGAGTTGGAACCTTTTAGTGGATGCCATTTCTGGTTCCCTGAATCACAGCCTTGAGAGAGAGCACTTGGGTCTGCCTCCTTTTCACTGCAGACATGGAAGACAATTATGGTATGTTCTTACTGATAAATAGATCTTCTGCTTGCTTATAGAAAGCAAAGACTTTGTTCCAAGTTTTTTAATGTTTCTAGAATAACTTCTGACCCCTCCTATTTATAGAATGATAAAAAGGACACACACAATAACTGAGGCTGAAGTACAATGACCCCTTGAGATTATAGAATTCCTGGATAGAATTCTTATAATTCAGTGGTCCTAAGGCCTCCAGGAAACCAAAGGGAATCTGGTATATTGAATGAAAGCATTTTAGAACTTGAAAGGATTGTAGACATTGGTTAGTTCTAGAAGTGTCACACATATTAAAATGTAATTTGGAAATTTTTAGCAAAAAGATAAATACAGCATAAATAATGCTAATTTGGAAATTTTCAAGTCTACCTGCAGCTAACAGGTATCAATTTGTTTGGCACTTTACCTAGGCAAAGTTAGCCCAGCTAGTTAACTAGAATCTTTAATTGTTTAAGCATATTTACTCAGAATCCCCAACTGATTTATTATTTGTTAATATTGAAGGCAATTGCATTTTTTTTCTGCCTTCTGGTTTCACTCCTTCAAAAGTGAAAGTTGCATCACTAAAATAAGGAAGAAATGTTAATTAACTTTAATAGACTAAAAAGTTTGAAATTATATAGAAATTGCTCTTATTGTCTGTCTGTCTCCTTCAGTGATTCCACAAACATCTTTAAACAAATTTTACATTTCAAAAAAGGAAATTTTTGTTCATTCTTAGAAACTCACTATCACCTGTTTGTTTTTTGGAGGGTGGGAGTTTATATTGTTTTTTGAGCATATAACTTTTTCCCCATATAACTCTTCTAGACATTGTCTTCATTACTTTTATCTTAGCAGACAGCTACTGGTTATTTTCTAGTGTAATGACACTTCACAGGATATGTATTTTTCAAATTTTGAATCAATGAGCCTTTATTAAATATCTGCTAAATGATAGTCTGACGTTTGGGGATACAAAGACAAAAAGAAAATCTTTGCCTTTAGGGGGAGTTTTTACACCTTTGGATCAGATAACGTGTACATATATGAATATGTTCAAAATAAATACATAAAAAGAATGAGCAGGAAGCACTGGCAGGGGGAGGGATCAGGAAAGGCTTCATGTGGAAGGTGATATCTTAGCTAAACTTGGAAGTAAATGGGGGGGGGGGGGTTCTTTCTAAGAGAAAGGATTTGTTGTTGCAGGTAGAAGGGACAGAGTCTGTATAAAGGCCCAGAAATGGAAATAGAGTGACATTTTACTAGAGTGACATTGAGTTAAATACCCTTAGTCTCCTATAGGGGTATCTTTGGGATTACATGGCTAATAACCCATTTGTCTTTGAACTCTCCTTCATGTTCCATTTCTTCACCATTCACTTTGGCATATTGCCCAGGTCTGAGAAACATCAGAGTGAGTGTCCCTGAGCAGTTTTACAACAGAGATTACTCTCCTAGGATGTCCAAATTTAGTCTTTTGCCCAGAAGGCCAGACAGCAAATTAGAGGTAACATAAGTTATGAGAAGCAAAGCATAGTAGTAGAAAAGTCTGTCAGCTCTGACGTATGCTGCTGTATATGGGCATGAATCATAAAGTGACTCCATTCTGTCAGCTAGTGACATGGTCTTAACATTTACTAGTTATGGAACAGAGCAAATGAAGGGAAACTAATCAGAATTTACATCTGTAAACTGTCCCTTGATGTCCTGGAATATTAGCCTATAAGGAGACTGCTGCTCAAGAAAAGGTTGGTAGGCATAATAAACCTGTCCTCTAAGACTTCCATTTCTTTTGGCTCTGTGTCCTTCAAGTCTCCTCTCTGGCTCATTTGCATCATGATCATGGTTAGCAATTTATTCCATGTTTACCGCTCTTTTCAGTGAAACTGTCGACTTCAATTCTCTACTGAATCCTGATTTCCATAGCTGTCCCCTGGCTTATAAACTACTTTTCATTGTGAATGGTTTATCTTATTTCAGTTATCAAACCTTCAGTGATAGTAAGGGCATGTTGTTATTTTAATCCACTAAGAATAAATTTAACCTTTTAACTTCTTTCTACATTTGGGATACAGCCTGGATGTCTTCACAGAATTTGAAGGTTGTGTACATCAAATCCAATTCATACCTTTCAGATCCCTAACTCTTAATACACCTGTTAATTGGTCCAGCCTCTTTTTAAAGACCCTTCAAAGAAAACTCAAGGCAGCCCTTTCTAATCTAGAATTATTTGAAAGTCTCTTTGGACAGCAACTAAATTTGCCTCTTGGCAACTTCTAGTGATTGCTCCTGGTTCTGTCCTCTGAGCCCCCAAATGCACAAATCTGACCCCACCCTCACAAGATATTGCTTAAGGTACTTGAAGATCATTATCAAGTATGTCTCCCTGAGATTTCTCTGCTTCAGGTTAAGAATCTCCTTTTATATTCATTTCTAGGCATCTTGTGAACCTTAAGGGTTTTAACGCTGTAAGCCAGAATCAAAGTCTCTGAATAGATATATGCATATATTTGTAGAAACTGACCACATCACTTAGAAATTGAAGAAGTTAGGATTTTGTAAGATTTCTATCACTGGTCTTTTATAAAGTTGATTTCAGTTTAATTCTTTGGATCCAGAAAAACTTAATATGTAATACCCTCTGTGTTAGGGCAGATTAAGTCATTCCTTTCTTAGGTATAATCTAAAACATTAAAAAAAAAATGAAGATGTCTTTCTGATTTAGGTTCTCTTTTATTAAAGTAATAACTTGATTATACATTTGCTAAGTTCTTCTGAATGCCTTGAGAGCAAGGAATAAGTTGCCTCCAGCTCTGTGTATGGTGTCTTCAACATAATAAATTACTTAATTTTTTTTTGAATGAATAAAAATTGAGTAGCTAAGATTAGGAACTTTTTATGAGAATAACAGGAAAAAAACAAAGGAACAACCTAGTTTTTATTGAGCAGGTATAAGATAGGTGACTAGGTTGAGTGCTAATAAGGAATGATTCTTGTATTCATATTTCTCAAGGGAAAAAAGGGTTTCATTTAACTGTTTTTGCAGTCTACAGATAAATGATAGCATCTGCAATTACGCATAAAATCAAAGAGAAATTAACAATCCCGAGTGTATGTGGTTCTGCTAGACTCGATAAGATTCTGTGACAATTCCTTTTATCTGCTTTGTGCTATGATTCCATTTTAAAATAGTCACTTTTTAGATGCTTTGTTGTCTTTTAAATCTTCTTATGTCATGAACTCTAAAAAATAGAAATTTTTGTAATTATTAGACCTTACTGAGCCATTGAAAATCCAAAATGCTTTATAGGTCACAGTTTTACATATGCTGCTTTAATTTATATTCATTGTGTTTTTCTCTTTTCTTACAGTTGATTCTTTGGATCCAGAGAAGCTGATACAATGCCCATATGACAAAAACCATCAGATTAGGGCTTGCAGGTTCCCTTATCATCTGATCAAATGCAGAAAGGTAGAGTGTTGTTTTCATCATATGCTCTTTAATGTCCTCATAACCTATTAAAAGTGAAAAATCAGAATCTGTGTCTATATTTGTCACAGCATTTGCAGGAAGGATTTTCTTTAGGTATATTAAATGGATCTTGTTTAGATTTGCCTTTTTTTTTTTAATTTTATTTAAGGCAATGGCTTGCCCAAGAACACACAGCTAGGCAATTATTAAGTATCTGAGGCCACATTTGAAATCAGGTCCTCTTGACTTCAGGGCTGGTACTCTGTCTGCTGTGCCACCTAGCTGCTGCATGGATCTTGTTTATTTGAAGATTTCAGGAGCAATTCTAGAGAAGCAGTATTTCTCATCATTTGACAGAAAACACCAGTCTTTGCAAATAAGAGGAAAAAAACTGCTCTGCCATGTTTTTGATTTATTTAAGTTTTTGAATGAAAGAGTAAATTAGTTTTCAGATTTTTTTTTTTTGCTTAAAGATTTATAACTTTATTTCAGTGTGGATATCTGACTGAAATTTCATATTCTCCTAAAAATAACTGCTTCACTAAATTTGAATAGGAAGCATCTTCAGAACTTATCAAGTTTTTCTTCATGTATTAACACGGCTAGGGTTAGGCTCACTGTTGATAAGTTTATCATTGTTACTGAAATGCAATCACCTTGGATAAGAGGTATAGCTTCTACCTGGAGTTATGCTATGGAAATAACTTTCATGTTAATTCAGGTTACTCAGCAGTAAGTTCAATAATAACAGTCTGACTGGAAAGCAGGAACCCAGTTTCACAAGTTCTCATAATAATAAACATGTGATTGTTTAGTGTCCTCTTCCCTCAGTCCCAGGATCCCTAGCCTGTTCATTACCATCAGTTCTCTAAGCTGCTTAGGTCTCCAGGTAACAGCTGTCATGATCATCCACTTCCCTTGACCCTCAGATCCTTTTGAAATTTGGGAATGTAATAGACGGTACTTGGAAGCCATAGCCATGCCTTCTTCTCCATTTGAAGTCTGGATTCACTGGAAGAAGCTCTCATTTCACCCACATTAATTGGAATTCTCATGTCTCAAGATTTCTTCCTATACCTGTTCTCCTTCCATTCTTCCCACAACCCCTTCTTACTTTTTCCCTTTCCCATTTCTTTCCCTCTTGAGCCTGTGTTTGTAGTCAAATTGAATTTCTTTGCTCCCCAGTTGTCTTTATTTTGATAATAGACTTTGGATGGAATGACCCCATCCATACACTTTATTTCAAGAACAGGTCGCCAATTATCTTTTGATAACCCATTCTAAGGGAAATGACTGTAGTAAAGGTCAGATTCTTCAGACCTTTTTCCCATAGCTCATAACTTTAAATGGGCTTTATTGTGTTAAATCTGAATAACCTTTTGCTGCAGCTATAAGAGCTCTTTCCCAGCTGCTTATCTAGCCTTCCTGTATCTGCCTCTACTTGCAGCATAGTCTGTGGGTGATTTAACTTTTACTGTTGATCTTAAAGATCAACAATCAAATATTCAAAAGATTTATATTCAATTTCAAATTAAATCCCCCTTCCCTGTAAAGTATATGACCTTGAGAATTAAACATGGGGATTGGAAATTGCATTCAGATACTTTGTTCTGTGTTGACTTGTCTATCAATAAGCCACTTCACCCATCCTCCATTTAGAGACCTAAAGCTCTGTCTACAGTGTGTAAAATTAAACTTAAATGAGGTGGAGAGATTGTGAGGATTAATTAGGTAAAACCTGTAATGTCTACAAATGGTAAGTAATCACTGTTTTGATTTACTACTAAAGATTTTTGCCCTATTTAAGCCACTGACTAAGAAAAATTTTTATAAAATATTTGTAGAACAAAGCTATGTCGAATGTATCTTGGAGGGTCAGCTAGGTGGCTCAGTGGATAGAACACTGGCCCTGGAGTCAGGAGTACCTGAGTTCAAATCTGGTCTCAGACACTTAATAATTAACTAGTTGTGTGGCCTTGGGCAAGCCACTTAACCCCATTGCCTTGCAAAAACTTAGAAAAAAAAACTAAAAACAATAACAACAAATGTGCCTTGGAAAGCTAAAGAACTTATTCTTTGACTTTGCTCCTATAGAACCACCCTGATGTTGCAAACAAATTGGCTACATGTCCTTTCAATGCTCGACACCAAGTTCCCCGGGCTGAAATTAGCCACCACATCTCAAGCTGTGATGACAAAAGCTGTATTGAACAGGATGTTGGTAAGGATCAGAAGCTAAGTGCTTTGATATGAGGACCTGGCACCTAGAAAACTGGTAATACCAGATGATTAGTTTGATTTTTTTGTTGTTGTTGTTCCACTCCATTCCAAAAAGGTCATTACTTTACTGTTTATGAGATTTTTATCTTCTAGCAGGAATAGTTTGTCATGCTATATTTGACAGGTTCCTTTCTCTTCTGAACTACTTTATTTTTTACTAAGAATTTATCTTGAAAATAAAAATCTCATATTATTGCCATGTATATTTTGCTAGACTTTTTTTGGTTTTGCTCCCTCCTTGGTCACCCACTTTCACCTCAGCCCCATTGTGCACCATCAGGGAAAAGAGATATGGTCCCTTTGTTTAGATTTTAGCTTGTTGTTCTTGCAAAAACAAAGAAATAGGCAGCTAGGTGGTGCAGTGGATAGAGCACCAGGAGGACATGAGTTCAAATTTGACCTCAGACACTTAATAATTACCTAGCTGTGTGACCTTGGGCAAGCCACTTAACCCCATTTGCCTTGCAAAAACCTAAAAACAACAACAACAACAAAAAAAACAGAAGCATTTGGCTACCTTTCCTGCTAACCCATTGAAACAATATAACTTGACAGTGCCCCATGCTCATGTGGGAATCTGTATTGTTTACAGTCAGCCAGTCCAGGAACTACAGATGCGAGGCTCTGACTGTGAACACATGGCAGTGCCCTCCTTGTGATGAAGACTGGGATAAAGGTGAGGCAGCTTGACTTTTCTCTGTTTGTAGCTTGTCTGTAGTCACTCCATTGTCAAGCTGATAAGTACAGAATGAAGATTTCCCTCTTTTAAGCACATTGTTTAAGATGTCTGATAATTTTTATTGGGCCACAGAATGAGTGCTGTTGCATTACATGGTAGACACGTGGAGCAGCCCATCTCCGAGTGGGAAAAAACACTTCCCCACATCTGTTTTTTCCATAAATTGTGTGGTGCCATCTGTGTTTAGTTGTTAATAGACACATTTATTATTATTTATGCTGTGTGTGTTTATATCTTTCAATTAAATTCCTGCTACACTGTCACTTAGTCAGGATACTTGATCAATTTTACTCCCTTCTTTAAACTCAGGCACTTGATATTCCCCATTTCATAGCTTATGCATGCTGGCTCACGCTGGTTCCCTCCCTGAATAAGTGTCACAAGCTGTGTTTTGCTTCCTTTGGCAGATTTGTGGGAGCAGTCCAGCACTACCTTTGTCTGGGGCACTGCTAACTGCAGTGGCAATAACAGGTATTGAAAACAGTGTGATTCTTGATGTTTTTCCTTCATGCTGAATATTCTATTGTTTAAAAGTTAACACTTCCAGAGCAGCTAGCTGGTGCAGTGGATAGAGCACCGGCCCTCAGTCAGGAGGACCTGAATTCAAATCTGGCCTCAGACACTTAATAATTACCTAGCTTCTATGGCTTTGGGCAAACCACTTAACCCCATTGCCTTGCTAAAACGTAAAAAAGAAAAAAAGAAAAAAAAAGAAAGTTAGCACTTCTGGTGTCAGGCTGTTTTTGGACTATGCCTTGATGGCTCCATACTTTAATATATGTAGACCAGCCTGTTATTCTTGGTGTCTGGGCTATTTATTTAATACTAGAATACCACATGGTGTTTACTGCTTAAATTTTGTCTTTGATATGTTATGAATGGTGTTTTTAAAATCTCTAGTTTTGGGACAGCTAGGTGGCGCAGTGGCCCTGGAGTCAGGGGTACCTGAGTTCAAATCCAGCCTCAGTCACTTAATAATTACCTAGCTGTGTGGTCTTGGGCAAGCCACTTAACCCCATTTTCTTGCAAAACAAACAAACCAACAAACCTAAAATCTCTAGTTTTCCAATTTGATAGTTTTTTTTTTTTTTTTCCCTTTGGTGACAAAAATTAAAGTCTTTTTGAAAGTAGTAGACTTTCAAGATGGGGATATTTTAACATTCCTAAAGAGGAAGAGAAGAAAAATCTCTTCATTAGTTTTATTTCTAAATTAAAAGCAGTAAGATTCATTTTAACTCTACTCTTGAAATACATACAGCTGGAAACTTAAGTTGCAAATCTAAGGGAGAATCGGGGGTTAGAAAATGAATGGGTAGTATCCCCTGAATGATAAATTTTCTATTTGAGCTTTTTTTTCTTTTCTCAAATGGACTATTTTGGAATTTCTGGTTTCTATCCTCCAAAGACAATGGTAAGTGTCTTACACACATTATTTCGTAAGTTCATGGAGATAAAAATCATATAGACTTAAATGATAAATTCCATTAGGACAACTTTTATCCCATTTTAGTTTTGTGAGACTCACTACCTTGGACTTAGTCATCTTAGCCTTTTTGTCTTTTATGGTTAGTGAGTGATTTGATAAACCTGTCATTAATTTGAACAGTAGATGGCATCCCTGTATATCTCAATTTCATTTAACATATTGGACAGTGAAAATGGCTAGACCTTTCTGAATTCTAGACACTAAGCCATTCAGAGAAGGGGTAATCATTCTGATTACAAGAAGGTCAACTGCGATGGAAATATTTTTACACTTTAGATCTTGTGTGCTTTGCTGTTTTTCCCTTAGGTTATAAAAACACATTCTGATTGACCTTTATGTTCTCATGTCTGGTGAAATTGAACCTAATGTCATGTCAATATATATCAAGACAGTCAAAGTCCTTTCTTTTTGCAGCCCTGCGAACAATGTAGTTGTGGAACATAAGAGTAACCTGGCTTCAGGCATGCGAGTTCCCAAGTCTCTGCCATATGTACTACCATGGAAAAGCAGTAAGTGGGAAGGAGCTAAACAGAAAGTGTCACTCCATGGTGTGAGTAGAGTCAGCCTTGATCATTCAGGGATTGATTTTGCTGTTTGTTACCCAGACCCTCCTCTGTGCCATTGGAGGCACCCTTAGATGACCAGTTATTTACAAATTTCTAAACAGACACATTTTGAAGTAAAAAACCCAGTTCTGAGATCTTAACAACCCAAGAAGACTGTGAAAAGAAGCTCCCAGAGGGAACACAGTAGAGACAGATGACAAAAGGATTAGAGGAAAGCTGTGGCTAAAATTCATACTTAACTAGAACCATGCAGCCTGAATGCTAATGAAGCAAAAATTATTCTTCCTGTGGAAAATATTGATGACCAACTAGTCTGTATCTCAAAAGAGAATAAAACACAGGTTAAAGGGCTTAAACTACAGTATGAAGCATATAGATCAGATGAAATAAAAATGTTCCTAAAATTTAAGTGGGCGAATATGTAAGTAGGCAAAATTAAGAGTTTGATAGAGAAATAACTGATATGAGATAGAATGTAATAAGTGATAATGTAAGGTGCAGAGATGGTGAAAGAGTTCAGAGGAGGGAAAAATCATCTGAGGTGGAGAGCACAGGTTTCATAAAAGAACCGAGTCTTGAATAGAGGCAGAAGTCTCTCAGTCACCTTGGCTACAGTGTCAAGAATGTTGAGAGGGAATAGTGGAGTAGGGAATAGGACTAGGACTAGAAAAATAGGTTGGGATCAGATTGTGTATGAAAAGATCTTGAATTCCAGACTGAGGATTTTAGACTTAATTTGACATCAACAGGGAACTCTTGAAGGTTGATCAGGGAAGTGATATGGTGAGCTGTCCTGTGCCCATATGAGTGATTTGACCAAAGCCTTAAAAAAGGTTGTAAATAATAAAGATTCAAAACTAAATCTTTCAATTCTTAAACCCATTGTCTTTTTTTCCCAGTTTGTCCTGTCCATGTCAAAAATATCTGCCTCCAGCCCTTTTACTTCTTAATCACAGAGCTTTGACTAATATGTCAACTACCCCACCTAGGATTTCATAAACCTCTGGTTTCGAATTTATTGTCCACTTTTGAACCTAGTACTAACTTCTAAAATCAAATGCCCTTAGTACCAATTATCTTGGCTAGTATCTGAACTAATTTTGTAGTATTTAGTTTTTTGATTTTTTTTTTTTTTTGGTGGGAGGTCCATTGAAATTGCCTAAAGAATTGAATAGAAGATTTTTGGGGGGTCATTTTGCCGCTGATTATTCAAAGTCAGTTAAAATTCTTATATCGTAGTAGAGGTTCATATTTAGTTGGGGATAGCAGATAGAGTATGTTTCCATTGACTTGATGATTTATTTTGAAATATTTCTACTCCATAGATGGAAATGCACAGTAACTGAAAATCTATCTCATCAAGTAAGTGTTTCAGTTTTATTTCACTATCTCATCAGATGGTAGCAGGATTTAACTGGACATAAAGCAATTTATGTCCAATTTTCTCTCAGATGATAGTACCAAATTAAAGCTTTGTGTGAGTGTTTCTAAGTATATAGCCTCAGTTACGGCTTTACATGCTAATGAATAGGCATTTGCTGGTTAAATTGGAATTCTGTTAACTTGCCAAGTTGTTTTTCTTAATGTCAGTACACAATGCCTGTTTTTTCATTTTTATCAAAGCTGCATTTTAGACATATCATGCCTTTCTAATGGACTGAGATTAATCAGACAGCTGTGCTTCATGACCCTACAATTCTTTACCAGTGCAGTACAATTTAGCACTCATCAAAAAACAAAACAAAACTTTTTTTTTTTTAAAATGTTGTGGGGTGGCTAGGTGGCGCAGTGGATAAAGCACCGGCCCTGGAGTCAGAAGTACCTGGCTTCAAATCCAGTCTCAGACACTTAATAATTAACCTAGCCGTGTGGCCTTGGGCAAGCCACTCAACCCCATTTGCCTTGCAAAAAAGCTAAAAAAAAATGTTGTTGGTCTCCAGGGGCCTTGTGTTGTTGCTGTTGTCTGAGCATTTGATATGGCAGGACTTCACAACTCCTGGGAGGAATTCAAAATCTTGGCCTTTTCATAAATGAAGTCTCTTCTCAAAGTTACCCCATGGCAGAATCAATTTGAGTGTTTCAGACTTTACCTTGAGACTTAAAACACTAAGATGTATTTCAGGGAAATGAAGAATTGATCTAAATCTAGATTTCTAGCCTAATTTTCCTCTGGAAAGTGATGGATCCAGGGAATAATCTTTATTTTGTGCCAGAGCTCATTAGTTGTTATACTCTAGAAAATATATAAGATATTTAAAGCTAAAATTCCCAAATTTTGAGAACTAATACTTTTCAATTTGTTGCTGTCCTGTGTTTGGTTTCTTGATGGGTTCTGATGCCACATTATCCAGTATGTTTAGAACAGAGAAAATGGAATTCTTGAAATTCTTTTTGCTTCAAAAGGAGAAGAGTACACAATAGCCCTGGGAGTGTCAGAAAAGCACAAGTTGAGGAAGCCAGAGGAATTGCTGAGCTTGAGCTCTCCACACTGAGGCATTCCATATGGTATGTGGTGGCCATCCACATGGCAACTTGCTGGTCAAAGTGAATCGTCTAAGGAGAGAAACAAGAAGCAGCTTCCTCTCAGTACCTTGGGACTGATGCTTTTCTCCCTTAAAAATTCACTCTTCCTCATTTATCTCCAACTGAAAAGTCACTGTTCTATGTTTCTCTTAGGTAGAAAAAAGAAAAAAGTGTGTGTGTCTAGGTAAAGAGCCCTTATCAGAAGAAACAACCACAAATCTCCTTTGACTGAATGAAGAATCCTAACAATCAGTAATGAATGGGTTGCAGTTAATCAGGAAAAAAAACAAAATCAGTTTGCCTTAGAATTTCAGAGTGGTTTCCTTTCTTTCTCTCAGCACATTTGGGAAATGAGATGGAGTGAATGCCGATGTTTTCAGAGGGTGTTTTTGGGCCTTTGTGCACCCAGCACTGTGCCTAGAGGGCACCCCTGATCCTGAAGAACTCTGAGTCAGACTGTCCAGGTGGCAGAAACATGGGGCAACCACTTTAACAAGCTGACAGGAGGAGGTCTTAATTTCACTGTGACTTCATGGCCCTTTGTCAAGATGATGCTGGTAATGTTATCATTGATAAGTACTAAGAGCTCTTTTTTTCCCTGTTTAATTGCAGATGACAGACTGAAGAAGACACTTTTGCCTCCTGCTACTTACTACCAGTGGGTTCTTCATTTCTCTTCCTAATCTTATTTTGGAAAGATAAACTGTCTGTGGCTCTGATTGACCAGTCCCCTTTTTTTCTCCTCTCCTTCACTACCCCCACTTGAGCTCTTTCTGTGATGCCTCCTCAGAAGAACTTTTCCAAATAAACCACAGATGTACTAAGGCTGACCCAATAGCTACCCTAAAAAGTGTCAGCAGCCCTATAAGCAAAACCCCTCATTTCTACCCAGTATAGGACATAGAATGATTTGAAGTTATTTACTTAAATTAGTCCCAGTGGGCATAAAATGTGGGCTAGAACCAGCAGTGCCACTTAAAGCTTAATCCAGGTGCATTCTCTGTAAAGTATCAAGAGATGCAGTGTATTCATATAGCATTCATATAATTACGGTCCACCAATCCATAAAATCCTTGAAATATCAATATGGCTCATAGAGGAAAACCTCTTAAACTTTCTTTGAGTAGTTTTCTTTTGGTAGTTTTTCCTTAGGATATCTTACTGTTCTCAAAGGACATGAATATTTCTTCTACTTTATAGAAGCTAAAGGAAATTGTACTAGCTATTAGACAAGGTATGTATTAGGAAGTGAATATTGATGTGGGTGATGTCTATTCTATATGTAATGGGGAAATAGGTTTACCATCCCTATGTGAACTTTAATTTCAAAACCTTCCAAAGCTTATATGTATGAAGACCTTTCTGACTTCCCTAGGGTGTGAGTATCACAATACTTAATCCCACACTGGGAATACGGGAACAAAACCAGGAACAAAACCAGCATCTTGTTGGCAAATCAAATTTATGTGGAGACATGCTAATCTCGAAGGCCCAGTTTTTCTTTGATAACCTTATTCAGGCATTGTCTAGCATAAAGACTGGGGATCTGGAGATCTGGCATTGATAGGAGCCCTGAGTGCACTATAACAAGTGAGTCTGAAAATTATCTGCTCAAACCATCTTTGTCAATAATAGATAAGGAGGAGGTCGGGCTAGTGGGAGGGCAGGTATTGTGGAACCCAGCTACTAACAATGAGGCAGGGATATTGGTCTGGGAACAAACTCCAGAATCAGCCTTGAAGTGAGAGGATTTCCATTTTCTGTTAGTTGAGTGAGGAACTAGGTATTTCTGAGGAGGACAACATTTTATTGTGAAAGAAATACTTTCCTGTTACTCCCCCACCCTTTTTCTGACTTCAATTTTAAGGGTCAATCAGTACTACATAACAGCTCAAATTAGTCCTGGTGGGGTAGGAATGAGAGGGGGCTGAATAGGAACTTTATTGCTATGTAGTGTGGTTTTTTTTTTGGGGGGGGAAGAACTTCTGACTTTGATATGCTTTGATAAAGCATACTGTTATATACCCATAATTGCTACCCAAGTTGGGGAAAGTAGTGAGTTTCACTGTAGGTAACTCTTGTTCCTTTCTATAGTATATATGACATACTGGGGGCATTGAATGGGAAATGGCAACTGGATTTTCAGGCTTCCTGAGGGCAAGTCACTCTAAGGGACTGAATAGGAACTTCATTGCTATAAAGTTTGGGGAGGGGGAGCTTTCTGACTTTTGTTGATGTTGACAACATACTATTATACCCATAACTGCTGCCCAAATTGGGGAAAGCAGGTGGTAGTTTCACTGCAGGTAACTCTTCCTTCACAGTAAACATGACAGACTGGGGGATTGTGTGGCAAACAGCTACTTTGGGTTTTCAGGCATCCCCAGGGCAAGTCACTAGTATCTATTATTTAAAAAGGACAATGAAAATGCTTTTTGTTTTTGAGAGGATGTATCTGCCCACCCCACTCCCAGAATACCTTTTGTTTCACACTTCCCCTCTTGAGACTAATTACCAGCAGCCTGACCCTTAAGAGTGTGAATAGCTCTCACCACAGATTACCTGCCAGTGTTAATTGTTAGCACTTTGGAGTGGGCTGTCTAAAATCTGGTTTCTTCAATAAACTAATAATTAAAATAGCCTGTTTGGCTGGTTCAGAAGCTTGCCTAAAATTGTGGGTATTTCAGAGGTTTAGTGACCAATATCAAATTTGCTGCAAATGAGTTTGGAGATGCCAAGAAAGGGTAAAAAAATGTTGCTTTACTTGACTGACTAGACTTAATCAGGAATTTGAAGGGAAAGTCACTGTGAACACAACTTTTGGATTTCCTTTATTGAGAGTATTGTCCTTGGAATATGAATGAAAGATAACTACTTGAGTTCATGCTGCTAGTGAAGGGGACTCCATTTAACTTTGGACTATAAACATGGTTCAAATAAATGTTAAATGTTCGTGGCCCAGAGAAGACTGAGCCCTGTATACTGACTTTATTCTGGGTTTAGGCTCTGAGGAGGATTTGCTTTTTGGTGAGATTGCCTTTCCCTGCAGGGGTGCTGGAAGTACCATGGTGATTTGCAAATGTTCTCACTAGGAATAAACAAATGTAGGTGATAAGTGCTGCTTAGTTCTCCTGGTAGTTCTGCCTGAACAAAACAAGGGGAGCATTTGTTTGGATTTAATTTAAAATAATGTACTGCAGCACCATTTCAGTGATGCAGGAGTCCAGTAGCTGCTTGTGTTAATTAGTCTTCAATGTAAAAAAATCTTATATGTGTATGTGTATGTATGTGACTTGGCATTATTGGAACATTTCAAAATTCAATTTAAATTCCAAGTTGAGCAAAAAAGAATTAGATAAAATTGTGCTTATGATGGCTATCTGTAAAGGGGTAGTTTGCAAAATTCAGGGCATTTTGTATGACATTTTAAAATGTCTTCAATATATTGGCAAATTTGGGGAAAGGAAATTTATTGTGCTTGTATTATTCAGAAAATAGAGGAAGATAAAAACACTGAGAAAGATACTGTTTTTTTCATTCTTTGAGCCCTGTCTTCATGATGCTTTAGTGTTTCAGAACACATCCATATCTTATGTCAATCTTGATCTCTTCAGAAGCAAGCTGATAATTCAAGGGACTTTATTGATCAGCTTCATCCTAACAAGCAGACATGGGCTGGCTTGTCCTAGACCAGGTGAATAAAGAACTCAGAATTGAGACAATGAAGAATAGTCCCCACAGTCCAGGCCTACAACTTGGTCCAGCTCACTGACTCTTAAAACTTCATATCCGGTGAGATTCATCTGTGAAATTTGAAACTTGTTTGCATCTAGGAAGAAGCACCTTAGGCTAGACTGTAACCCAGGAGAGCAACCATATGGTCAGCAGATCTGCACTTGTATTTACTTTGTTTGGAGGACTGCTTTATATGAAACTAAATGTGAAGAGTTTGGGGGAGGCCTGGAAGGAAAGATTTCAGTTGTTGGGTTCCTGCATTTTACATGGAGGAACTAAAGCCCAATCTGCATGAAAAACATTTATTTGAACTGAGACTGAATCTTAATTTTTGTGTGCTTTTGTGGAAATAAAGTACCTTTTGACCAAATTGTTCTGTTTCAGTTGTTTGCTCACACTTGGATTTGAAGTTTACGATTTGGAGAGGGGGCATGGAGAAAGGGGGAGATAGGTAGTGGCTCAATTGATTGGACACTGGGTCTGGTGTCAGGAAACTGGAGTTCAAATCTAACCTCAAACACTTCCTAGCTCTGAGTCCCTAAGCAAGTCACTTAATCTCTGATTGCCTGACAGTGGATCTACTGAAGAAGGAAATGGCAAGCCATTCCAGTGTTTTGACCAAGAAAATTGAATGGGATCCGAATTTTTGGACACAACAATTTGTCTAAAGAGGAAAAAGTGGCTCCCTGTAATTGAGAGTATTTATTCTAAGGGAGAAAAGCACCTTTGCAAAGAACATTGAAAGTAACAGGGAACACTAGCAACAGCAAACTTAGGTAGACACTGGAGCAGAGCTTCCAACAGTTGATGAGATTTGGGTGATATACAGATGTGGAGGCATTCTAGGCTAGAAATGGGGCAGTTTGTGCAACGGCATAAGCAAAAGATAGGCAGAATACTGAGTATGTGGAGCAGGGGAGAGGAAGTACAATAAGCCTGGAAAAGGTAAGCTGGAGCCTGATGGGCTTTCGATAGCAGAGAAATTATTCTAAATTCAATAGAAAGCCATCAGTACTAGAGTTGGTCGGAGAAGTTACAAATGACAGTAATAACAACTCAGCAGGATGGATCATGGGAAATTAAAAATGGAGTTAGGCCAATTTAAGGCTATTGGAACAGTCTAGCTAAAAAGTGAAGATTTGAACAAGAGTGATGGCTTGTAAGAGTAAAGAAAGAGCTTGAACCATGCAGTTTATGAGTGCAGTTGGGTAAAACTTGACAAGCCATTAGTTTTGAGCAAAGAGGGAAAGTGCAAAGGATAGGAAACTGGGTGACCAGAAGGATTGCTGCAGTACCCTAAATAGGAAAATTAAGAAGAGGTGGGAGTTTTAGGAGAAAAGATTTGTACCAGTTTGTTACTCATCCTTTTAGGAAAATTAAAGCACTAAAAAATATGTCTCATTTGAGATAATCCAAACATCAAATAATTTGTGTCCAAAACATTTAAGGACTGGTTCTAGTGATGTTGATCTTTTCAGATTTGCTTTCATAAGCAGATTGAGGTCAATTGCCTTTTTTAAAAATGGGAAGTGATTATTGAGGAAGGTGGTGGAGTTTGTGACCCCATATTTCAAGCCTCCTGTTTTTCTCTTGATCGTGCTGTACTTTCACTATTATTATGCCTGGTTTTAAAATTCTTTGAGACCTTCCAGGTGAGGTGAGAAGAGCAGACAGTAGGAGAGGATTTTTTTCCTAGGGAAGATCAAATGCAATTTTTGAAATGCTTAGAGCAGCCCCTTGAATTCCCTATTTCCCAGGGATGTCATTTCTGCTTAATCTATCGCTAGACCTGAAGAAAGAAAATCTTCAAAGACCCTTCACTGATTCTGAGGGCTGGAAGGGTTCTTCTGGAACTCAAAGGCCTGGTATTTGCAGAAGATAAATATCAAGTGGTTTTTTTAGTTGTGTTAACTAGAGATTAAACAGAGCCCCCTAGTTCCCGCATTAGTCTCCTTTGTGTTATTTTAAGGACCCACTATATTTTTGGCCTATCCCCCCCCCAATTACTCATCCATTCTTTGGTTTCTATGTCTTTCACACACAATTCCCTTTCAGTATTCCATTTTCAGTTATCTAGAGATTGCTTTGCCAGTTAAGATGTTTGTGTTTTTTTTTTTTGTTTTTATTGTCTTGGTTTTGTTTTTAATTTCTCTCAGTCACTATTGTCACCAAAGAATTCTGTGGAGCTGCAAAATCCTCACTTCTTCCCTGCTAACACTGGTTTTTCATTCTGTTTAAACTCCATTTACAAATGTATCTTTTCCTTTATCTCCCTGTCTCCTCTTTCCACCCTACTGCCAATAATATGAACTTAAAAGAAGCAAAGGAAAATCCTCGTCCTCCTCCTTCCCAATGTAGGCTGTAGAATCGCCAAGGGCCCATGTGTCAAATTGTATATCTCTTGCTAAATCTTCACGCAGAGATGTTTCTGGTTGGCAAGAAAACCATTTAACAGCCTCCTTTAAAAACCACTTCACTGCAAGGTCAGGTCTGGGCTGGCTCCAGAGCTTTTGGGTAAATGAAATGAGATTGAAGTTGAATCTCAGTCAAGGACTTTACAGATAAACACTAACAAATATATTGAACACATTTACATTGGGATATGGAAAGTATTTTTTCTACTACAACTTTTTATTCAGTGTATTCTTAAAAATTTTTTTAAGGCAATGGGGTTAAATGGACATAGCTAGAGGTTGGATTTGAACTTAGGTACTCCTGACTTCAGGGCCAGTGCTCTATCCACAGCACCACTTAGCTGCCCCCCCCCCAGTGTAGTCTTTAAATATGTGTGCATGAGATGCTATACACAATCTAGAAGTAACAAAGCCTTTGCCAATGAATAGTTGATTTTGCTGAAGTGGGTGATCATCCCAATGTTCAGATTACAAAATCTCCTATCTTCCCATAAATTTGCCACAGTGAATCCACACAATTTGCTGGAGACAATGTACTTGACATTCATGGGTACCAATGGAAAATGTGGGACATTTATAAATTGACTCTGACTCTGAACATGCAAATAGCCTACCTTATTTTCTATCTGTGTTGACATCCTTTACTACTCTTCTAACTCATTTGTAGTATGTTAGTCTGCTCATGCCCACCATATGCTACTCCACTGCCCTTTGGATGGGTACCAACTCCTTTAAAGATTATATATTTCCATGATTTGCAGATGTCATTACTAGAAGAATAGTGATGTTATTACCTTTATTTTGGAGAGAAACTTGGAAATAATTAAAATTGTGAAATCTTCCTGAAGCAGTTTAGCTTGCTTAACATCCTGTTCAATTCTGGTTTCATTTTCTCTTATTTACCTTGATCATTTCAAAATATTTATGCTATGCATGAGCACTATGACTTTACCCATCCATTTGCATAACTCAATTTGAACAAAAGGCATTCTTTATTTGATTGATTTTCCCTGTGTGAATAGTTAGATCAAACTCTTGAATGATTATGGATTTCATTAATTGGCTTTGCAAATCCAGGCTTGATACAAATAATGACTAGAAACAGACTCATTAGCCCAATGTTATCCACAAATGGGAGTATCTGAAGGACCAGAGGAGAAGTCATGAAGGGGGGGAAAACCCAGACCTTATTTAACAAAGTGACTAAGGATATCATCTGCCCATACCTTTACCTACTTTACCATATATTCAAAATTTTTATGAGACTAAGCATTCATTGAGGGCAATCTTGATGAGATTAAAAGGGAACAGCTATCATTTGCTAAGCCTGTCATGTTCCAAATACTGTGCTAAACTGTACTAAAGGGGATAATTAAGCTCAACAGAGGGAAAAAGAGAAATTGTCCCCACTTCCAAGGAATTTGCTATTTAACGAGGGAGACAATATGTGAACCATGTATAAATATATATATATATATATATACATATATATACATATATAAAAGGGTAAATTAGGGATAGTCTCAGAGGGAAGGTACTAAGATTGAGGATCAGAAAAGGCAACTTAGTTTGAGACAGCTGAAATTTGAAGGAAGCCAGGGAAACTAGGATGGAGATGAGTTTGTTTTAGGCATGGGGGACAACCAATAAAAATATCTGAAGTTGGGAGAACCATATCTTGTATGAGGAACAGTAAGGCTGCTAATGTCAGAGGAATTCTGGATGTGTGGAATGGTAGGAAAGACCAGCTTATGAAGGGTTTTAAAAGCCAGGGAAGCTTCTGTATGACATATTACACAGATGACCAAATTTGGCGTTACAACTTAAAGGTAATAGAGAACTCAAGATTCCCACTGTGCATGCTTGTCAATTTTAAAAGCATTTGACTCTGTAGAGTAAAACCCCTAAAACCTCTTCGACAAGGTGTCTCCTATGCTTATTTCATAAAAGAATGAAAGATGTAACAACAGATAACTTTGTTCTGATGATAAACATCAAGCAAGTCACAATACCAAGATATTTACCAAAAAGTTTTGACACTACCATGAAGAATGTTCCACATATCCCAAGTAAAGACAGATTCTCTATAGATAGATCTTCACACCATCAAGTGAAAATCAATTACACAATTTATTAAGCACTTAGAATGGAACACACCACACACACACACACACACACACACACAAAGTTCCTGTCCCTAAAGAACTTGCATTCTACTATATACATAATTTTTATATGTAAGTACAAAGAAATTTGAGAAATAGCACAACCAGCAGTGTCCAGAAAGGCCTACCCTAAGAGCTAGTACTTGAAGCTTAGGATTCTAAGAGGAAAGGGAGAAATGGGGATATCCCTGTGCAAGGGAACACAGGTATAATGCTGAGATCAAGAGTGACAAGATAAGACATCTTATTGAACATGGGGAGTGAGGGAGAATGAATTCCAGGGCTCAATGGCTGAAAAAAAGGATTGTGCCCAAGGGGAAAGAGGTCTCAGACCCATCCATACCAAGGCACTGTCACCCTGTGCAGAAACATGTGCCAATAGAAGGCTTTGTTACTCCCAACTAGTTCTTAGTTATTACCCAATTTTAGGGCAAATGAGACCTGAACCCAGGGATGGCATTCCTAGATAAGGAGTGGTTATGGACTCTAGGCAGAATACCATGTCAGGAACACCAATTTGAAAAGCAAGCAGCGACTTCGGTTAACCTTAACACTCCAAGACAAAGAGGGGTCTGAGTTCTAGCCTCCATCCCAGTCTGAAGTGTCTATTGGGACTCCAGAGAAGGAATCACAAACCAAAAGAAAGCCTTCAATTCTGTCACTCTGCTGCCTAAAATTTCAAAAGCAGAGAGACCCATAGTCATCTGGTTCAGATTTTGCAGAGCTCAGACTACAGATCAGACTATTTGAAGAGCATGGAAAGCTTGCACATCCCCAGCCTGAGCTGAGATACTGGAATAACATAATATTCAGTACCACAAGAGAGCAGCAACATAACCAGCCCAGAAACTTCCTCCAGAAGAGCAAGAGCCTGGGCCTAACATCAAGTCCAAGAAAGGTTGGAAGAATAAGCAAAAAATCCCATTATAAAGAGCTATTATGGTGAGCTGTTAATGGTGACAGGGATGTTCAAGACACAAACTCAGAAGAGAATGACTCCAAAATATTTATGAGCAAAAACTCAAAAGCACAACTTGACTACAAGCTCAACTAGAATTCTTGGAAGAGATGAAACAAGAATTTTAGAAAGGAGGCAAAATGTTTTTGTAAGTGTTAGAAGAAGGAAAAATGGAAAAGAACTGAGATCCATGGAAGAGAATTGGAAAGAGAATTAATAGCTTAGAATAAGAGGTATACAAAAATCTGCCTAAGCAACAGATTTCCTAAAATTAGAATGAACCAAACAGAAACTAATGGCTTCATAAGATAATAGCCAAAAGACTAAAAAAAAATCAGTAATCTCATAGCAAAACAATTGACCTGGAAAACAAATTGAGAGAAAATTTAAGAATTGTTAGATGTTTATAAGAAAGTTGTGACAAAAAAAGACCTAGAAAGCATATTTTAAAAAGTCATAAAATTGCTTAGACCTCTTAGAACTAAAGGGCAAAGTTACAACAGAAAGAATCCAATGGTCACCTCCTGAAAGAAATTCCAATATGAAAACTCCCGGGAACATTATGGACAAAATTCAGAATTTGCAAGTCAAAGAAAAAATATTGCAAATGAATGAAAAAAAAATTTAAGTTACCAAGGATCCACAGTAAAATATAATCTAGGAACAACTGCCATGAAAGATCTAAGAACTTTAGAATACAATATTTCAAAAGGCAAAGGAAGGAAGCAAGAAAACAAGCATTTATTAACTGCTAGATGGTTACAGTGCTACTAATATACCAAGAATTATATTAATTACTTTACAAATATCTCATTTGATCCTCACAACAACCCTGAGAAGTAGGTACTATTATTATCTCTATTTTTATAGTTGAGGAAATTAAGGCAGAAAGAGGTTAAATGATTTGCCCAAAGTCACACAGTAGTTGAGGCCCGATTTGAATGTGGGTCTTCTGACTGTAGTCCCAACACTAACCACCTGTACCAACTATGTACCTATCTATATCTAAAGGATATAAGCTTATATCTAAGGATAATAAAAGAGAGATTTTCCAAGCAGTCCTAAAAACAAGACTAGAGCTTTATAGAAACTATGAGATGCAAACACAAGAGTCAAGAATGTCATAAAAAGATAAACATAAGAGGCGGCTATGTGGCGCAGTGGATGGAGCACCAGCCCTGGAGTCAGGAATACCTGAGTTCAAATCCAGCCTCAGACACTTAATAATTACCTAGTTGTGTGGCCTTGGGCAAACCACTTAACCCCATTGCCTTGCAAAATAAAAAAGATAAACATAAATCAAAAATCATTATGGTAAACTGCTGGCATTCCATTATGAGGAGATGATACGTGTCCCCTCTGAACCCTGTTGTCATCATGGGTCATGGAGGAAGCCTAATTGGATAGAAAGCCTGAGGGTGGTTCAATCTTAATGAGCTTAAAAGAAAAATGAAAAGTGGAGATAGGGAGATGGTGAAATTAATCCCATAACTATGATGCGCAAGTAGAAGTTTATACAAATGAGGAAGAAGTGGGGAAAACTACCTCACTCTTATCTGAATTTGTCAGAGGAGAAAAGAACATGTACAGAGTTGGATAAATAAATACATTTTATCAGAAAAAACAGGAAAAGAGGAAGGCATAAGGAGGATCCCAATAGAGAGTGGTTAGAGTTGCAAATCAAATTCTAATATACAAAAATAGTTATAACTTTTGCGATGCCAAAGGATAGGAAAATGAGGGGGTGCCCATAAATGGGAAATTTATGGTATAGGAATATAATGACTTCTCTGAACTGATACAAAATGAGTTGAACAGAACAAGAACAATTTTTACAAAGATAATACTTTAAGTGAAACAACTTTGAAAGACATAAGAACTGTGATCAGTATAAAAACTAACCAGGATTCCAGAGAACTAATGATAATGTATACTATTTCTATGTTCTGAAAAGTGAAAGACTCATGAATACAGAATGAAATAGAGGTAGGTGTATAATAAAGGTAATTTGGAAATGACCAATATGAATATTTGTTTTGCTTGACTGTAATGTCTATAACAGGGCTTTTGTTTTCCCTTTTCAATTGATTGGGGAAAGATAGTTTTTGATGATTTAAAAAATTTCTTTAAAAATTAGGTTTGGAATGTGCATACCCTTTGACCCAGCAATACCACTACTGGGTCTATGCCCTGAAGAGATGAAGAAAAAGGGTAAAAACATTACTTGTACAAAAATATTTATAAAGCAGCCCTGTTTGTGGTGGCAAAGAATTGGAAATCAAGTAAATGTCCTTCAATTGGGGAATGGCTTAGCAAACTGTGGTATATGTATGTCATGGAACACTATTGTTCTATTAGAAACCAGGAGGGATGGGAATTCAGGGAAGCCTGGAGGGATTTGCATGAACTGATGTTGAATGAGATGAGCAGAACCAGAAAAACACTGTACATCCAAACAGCAACATGGGAGTGATGTTCAACCTTGAAGGATGCGCTCATTCCATCAGTGCAACAATCGGGAACAATATTAGGCTATCTGCAAAGGAGAGTGCCATCTGTATCCAGATAAGGAGCTGTGGAATTTGAACAAAGTGCAAGGACTGTTCCCTTTAATTTAGAAAAAAAAACAAGACATCTTATTGTCTGATCTTGTTACCTCTGAGACTTCTATTCTCTTCTTTAAGGATGATTTCTCTCTCATCGCACCCAAATTGGATCAAGGTACAACATGGAAACAAAGTAAAGACTGACAGAGTGCTTTCCGTGGGAGGGTGGGGGGGAGGGAAGCAAGATGGGGGGGGGGGGAATTGTAAAACTCAAATAATATCTTTAATAAAAATAAATTTAAAAAAAAATTAGGTTTGGGAGTTTACAAGGTATTGAGTTTACAGACTGTTATATGTGACCCAGCTGCTTACTAGCAGAAAGATAAGAAAGGAACATCAGGGGCAGCTGGGTGGCATAGTGGATAGAGCACTGGTCCTGGAGTCTCAGACACTTAATAATTACCTAGCTGTGTGACCTTGGGCAAATCACTTAACTCATTGCCTTGCAAAAACGAAAAGAAGAAAGGAACTTCAACACAAAGGTCATACATAGGAGAACATGGCAAGCTGATATATTAGAAGGAGCATGGCCTGATTTCTACTCAGACTCTGTTACTGACATTTTACAAGACCTTAAGCAAGTAATTTCACCTGTTGCTGCCTCACTTTCCTCCTCCATAAAATAAAGGATATCATCTCTAACATTGAATAGATATATATATGTACACATACACATATACACATATATATTTGAAGGCTAGTTTCAGTTTTTTTATAGAATTTCTTTTTATATAGCATGCTTTTCAGTGTCACTCTCTCTTTTTGTAAGATGGTCCTTGAGGAAGGCCAGGGTCCAATAGAAAAGATATAATCTCTTTATTTACTCAGTTTGAATTATTTTGTGGGCTGAAGGAAAAAAGTATTCTGACCTTGCAAAGTAATTTGTTTTCCTGGCATTGATAACAGTATATGAGCAGAACTTTGATTTATAGATTCTATCCCCATTTCTCCAAAAAAAGAGTTCCTGGGATAACTTCCAGTATTAGAAATGTTTTCTAATCATTTATAATGAAATTAATAGAGCAAGAACCAATTGCCTCTAGTTATCGGTTAGTCGGAAATAGGACCTCCTGTAGCTGCCTTCAGTGGTGCTGAATGGTGGTGGATGGAAAGAGTGAGAAATTGGTTATCAAAGAACACTGAGTGAACATGAGATTAGGAAGAACCTCAACTCTCCCTCTTACACTTAGTCCCTGAGAGAGACTGTAAAGTGTTAACAGTTCCATAATCAGCCACTTGAGTTCAATAGTTGAGAAATACAGAACCCCTATGAAGTAGGATCCAAGTGTCTGCCACTTGGCTGCCTTCTTATTGGTTAAGGGTAGTTTTTGGTTTTGGTTTTGCTTTTTGCTCTCAGAAGGATGGGTAAGGAGGGTTGAATGCTCCCCTCTTACTGGTGGGGAAACTGAAAGAAACATGGGCTTTAACTGTGGCAAGTTATTTAGCTTCTCTGGGCCCTAGTCCCATTTTAAATGAGGAAATTGGATTAGACGATCACTAAGGTCTCTGTTCAGCTCTATCACTAATCAGAGGCAGCCTGTGATGCAATTGATAGTGTACTGGGCCTGGAGTCAAGAAGACATGAATTCAAATCCAACCTCAGATGCTTAATAACTCTATAACTGTGGGCAAGTCACTTCAACTGTCTGCCTCAGTTTCCTCATCTGTAATATGAAAATAATAATAGCATCTACCTCCCAGGATTATTGTGAGGATAAAAAGAGATAATATTGATGAAGCACTTTTTTAAAAAGCTAGTCAACACACTTAAGAGATGTAGTGGTTGGGGCGGCTAGGTGGCATAGTGGATAGAGCACCGGCCTTGGAGTCAGGAATACCTGGGTTCAAATCTAACCTCAGACACTTAATAATTACCTAGCTGTGTGGCCTTGGGGAAGCCCTTAACCTCATTGCCTTGAAAAATCTTAAAAAAAAAAGAGAGACAGAGAGAGAGAGAGAGAGAGAGAGATAGTGTTTTACCCTTTGATCTGGAGATTCCTCACTTATAGACACATACCCTAAAGATATAATGATAAATATAAAGGTACCATATGCACTAAAATATTTATAGCAGCACTTGTAATATCAATGAACTGAAAATAAAATAGTTACTTGTCAATTGTTGAATGACTATACAAACTCTTAGGAGAATGTAAATGTAATGGAATATTATTGTATTCTTAATCAACAATGAAAATGAAAGATACAAAGAAGTCTAGAGACTTCTATGAACTGATGTAAATTGAAATAAACAGAACCAGGAAAAAATCTGCTCCATGTACAACAATATAGCTCGAAGAACAAAAATCAAAACTGGGTGCTTTGTCCCTGAAGATTGTCCCCAAAGAAGAGATAGGAGAATGGTCTTCCCTCCCTTTGTTGTAGAGGTTGGTGACTTTAGGTGTGGAATTTACCCTATGAGGTCAGATGTTTACTACTTGTCCTTTATATGGAAAATGGCCACACAACTAGGCATGAGCACAATTATTTTTATTATAGTGAGTGGCATTCTGTGCAAGGCATCCTCACTTACCTGTACCAGAATCATTCCATCCCAGGACTTGATTTAGATTTTTAGGTTGGAGATGGTCTGGTTACTGTGGGAGGCTCTTGGCCTTAAATATTTTCAATTCCTCTCCTATCAGTGAGGCCACCACAGCTCATCAATAATGCCTGTCAAACACCAGCCTGTGCTATGTGATGATAATATTTGACAGCCTGATAGATCCTAATCTGTCACTCAATGGGCTAATAATTGTCAGTAGGGTCTTCACAAACCTTCCATCTTTGAGCTGTTTAGTCATAATCCCACAGATAGTAGCTTCACCCCATTGGCTCTTCAGCCAAACACATACACCAAATGTCTGAACCTGTGGTTCCTCTGAGCAGGATTACTAATCCCTCATCAATAAGGTAAAACTAACCTATATCACTATAGTCTAATCCCAGATCTTCCATACTAGTGAGTGAACAATCCAGTGCTTGGTAAATTCTGATTCACAATGATAGGAAGAGCCAACATCGAAGGATCAAAATCAAGGCCAGATGTAATTGATGTGGGGTTAGTTTTGCTGAATTTTTTTTCATCCTCCTAACTCTTTGGAAAAGGAAGAAGAAAGAATTTATTGGGAAATGGAAGTAATATGAAGGGGAAAGCTCTGGTCAAAATGACCTGAGCTCAAATCCAGCCCCAGACACTTGATAGCTCTATGACCCTGGGCAAGTCATTCCCTTCTGTTTCCTCCTCTATAAAATGGAGATAATGATCACATCTATTTCCTGAGATTGTTGGATCAAATAAAAAAGTTACTGTGCATAGTACACTATATAAATTTTAGCTATTATATGAAAACAAATGATATATAAAAAAGGTTCTTAAAAGAGATCTTGCAGAAGAACTGGGGCATAACCCAGGGCTCCGGCATCCCAGTTAAACGTAATTGCAGTTAGCTCCCCAAAGGATGAAATTCAAGCTTTCTCAAATCATAGTTCAAATCGGGGTGAGTAGACTATCAATCCTAAAGGAAGTTGAGTGTGAAAACTGGGGAAAGGTTGTAGATCCCTAAAATGTCCGGCAGATGGCGATGAAATCTCAAGACAGTCCTGGTATTTCACTGGGTGCAAGGACAATTGGTAGCTCTGAGCCGGTCTGGAAGGTCCAAAGAAAGTGTTGGAGAGTAAACAGGTGGTCTCTGCTGTTGTCAAGGTGGTTATCCTCCTGCTTCTTCCTCTTCTGCTTCCACAAATTTGACTGTGAGCCTTAGACTCCCTCCAGTTGTCAGATTCTCCCTGGAACCCTGGGCAGACCAAGGGATTCAAGCAAAAAAGGACTTAGGGATACCATTGTCCAATGGAACCAAGTCCTACAGAGGTAAATGATTAGCCCACAGTTACACAGGGGGTAAGCAATTGAGTTGCAGTTCAGTTCCAGGCCCTCTGAGTGCAGATCCAGCAGCCACTCCCAAGTTACCACTGGTATTAAAAAGAAACACAGTTGACAAGAGTAAGAGAGAGTAGCTCCTTCCTGGGACTGAATTCCAAGGACCCCATGCCATCGGGATGCTTGCCAATTGGCATGAAATCCTACTCCTGACATGGAAATACTAACATCTCAGTTCCATGGAAGACTTCAAATTGGGTCACACACACCCTATCTATCTCTGACTCCTTCCCAACCCTGAATTTAACCCAAAGTAGGAGCAGCAGGTGCTGAGGCATCCAAAGCATGTAGAACCATTTTCCACAGTCAGCTGTCTGGCATCTTTGGGCATCAAGCCTCCCAAGTGCTGGGCAGACACCCTGCCTGGCAGCAGGCGCTGTGCCAAGACCACCAGCCTTAGGTATCGTCAGCATGCCAAGTCAGAGGGCATCCTTTTGGCACCATGCCCATCAGCTTTTCCCACTCTGGTCTGGATGGAGCCCAAAACCTCTGACAACCTTTTTAGTCTATGAGGAAATGGAATTAGTTCTTCCCTAGAAACAGGAGGGAAAAGTGAAGTAAGGGGAAAAGCAGTCAAGGTTTGGAGGAATGTTGGCAATATGAAAGAGTGACTTAGAGGCAGAAGACCTTGGCTTAAGTATGGCTATGCTACTTGTTGCCTACTCAGGTGATCTTTCATAAGTTGAACAATTAGCTTGGGCCCCTAGTTTCCTCATTTTGTAAAATTTAGAATTAGACTAGATAACCTAGAGATCTTTTCCAATTTCACACCCTTTGAAATAAGGTCATGGGCAGAGGTGACTTTCTCTCTTCCCTGGCAAGAGAGGAATTGTGGCATCCTTGTTTCTGACCCTTTCCTGGGACACCCCAAATCCTGAATTAAGAGAAGTTTCTTTGTCCTTCCAGGATTTCTGGAGGTGGTAAGGCAGGAAAAGATTGGGTATGACTGGAAGCCACTATAAAGTGTCAAAGTGCTGCTGCTTGCCACCCACCATGTGACTCACACCTCTATTGTGTCATGATGTAGGGAGTGAGGGGCCCCCTTTTCCCACTCCTGCAAGGATAGGAGGAACCATGGACTAGGGATGGAGTCAGGGACTGTGGAAGAAGTGAAAATCTTGAATTCCCAGGCACAATCCCCATTTCCTCCACTCCTACCACTGGATCAACCACATCCTGAATATTCAATGGGATAGCCACAGCAGAAGATATGGGCCAGGATAAAGAGGTCCTAACTTATCAGTCCCAAGATGCCCAGGAGGCCAGAAAAACTATGTCTAGAGAGATGACATTCATTTGAATGGTACTTTATATCCATTAGATTGTAAGCTCCTTCAGGATAGGAACTGTCTTTTGCCTCTTTTTTATGGTCCAATGCTTAGCACTGTGACTAGCATGGTAGACCCTTAATCATTAATACTGATTGATTGTTGATCTCAGTGTCTCTGATATGTCCCCTTCCCAATTTTTTTCACATCTTCTACCCAAGTGATTTTCTGTGGGACACGGGAGGAAACTTAGAGATGAGAAAGAGAACCCAAGTTTTGGGGTATAAATAATATCGCATATTACTATGTAGCTTTATAGCATATAAAGCACTTTCCTTACCTCAAACCTATGAGAGGTAGGTTATACAAACATTATCCTCCCCATTTTAGAGATGAAGAAAATGAATCTTAGGACCCTGGAAAAGGTTTTCATTATCTCTCCATTCTACTATTTAATAGTCACTTGATCTATCTTCCCAGTCTTTTCTGACTCCCCTCTCTGATCCATCCTTCTCAGGAATCAAGGATTTTTTCTAATATACAGACATGACCATGGCAAGAAATAACTACATAAATGTCAGTTTTTATTATTCTACTCTCTTACTTAAAAACCTTCAGATACTTGCCTTTACCTAGAATCTAAATAAAATGCTAACTCTTTGATCTGTAACATGTCTTTCCAACTTACATTTTCAGATGGATTTCACTCTGTTACTTCCATGAAATCTTTATTCCAGTCAGACTGGACTGCTCATTATTCCCAGAATGAATCTTGTACTCTCTTATCCCAGTTCATTCTCACTGTCTATCCTCCATACTTAGAGCATTCCACATTTATACCTGTTGAAATCATTCCCTTTTTTAAAGCCCCTCCTCAAGTGTCACTTGAATAAAATCTTCCTTGGTCTTTCCCTCCCTAAAAATTTTTTATAGCACCCTGTCTAGATCTCTTCTTCACTCTTATAACCTTTTCGGTCACTTTATGTATATCTTTTATTCTTCCTGTTAGATTATAAGCTCCTTGAGGTCAGGGCATCTTCATATCCCCAGTGCCTAGGACAGTATCTTGCCCTTAGCAGGCACATAGTAAAAGTACTTTGAATTGTAAAGTAGTAAAAGTATTAATCCTCATTTTTGTTGTTGTTCAGTCATATCTGACTCTTCATGATCCTATTTGGGATTTTCTTGGCAAAAATACTATCATTTCCTTTTCCAGTTTATTTTACAGATGAGGAAACTGAGGCAAACAGGATGAAGTGATTTGTTGAAACTCACATGCTTAGTGTGAGTGTAAATCTGCCTGATTGCTAGCTCCATACTGCATCCGCTGTGCAACCATAGAGCTTGTGACTTATCTGATTACATAGCCCAGTGATGATAGATTCAGAATTTAAACCCAAATCTTTGACTCTAAGTCCAGGGTTGATTCCATTAAACCATACTATAGAAAGAAAAGGGGACCAAAAGACCTCAAGTTTACTTGAGACATAAAGCCTGTCCCTTTCTCCCCACTCCAACTTTAATTCCCTTTGAGTCCTAAGCCTTTCTCTAGAAATATAGGGAATAGAGTTTTCATTTTAAATTATTTCTTCCATTGTTGCAGGTGGCACTTCTGATAAGGTACCATCATGGAACTTTCCCATTTTTCCCAACTTTCCCCTTTTCCAGATATTTTAGAAAGGTATTCAAAAAGAAGGAAATTCAGAGCACTCTCCCTGAATTAAAAAAATAGGAAAGAAAACCTAATTTCATTCAACTAACAAATATTTGTCAAAGATCTATGGTCCCTCAAAACAGGATGTGAGCCCTACCCTCAAGAACCTCATCAATTTATTAAGGGAGATGATATGAATGCTTTAAGATGACATCAATGAAATCTATAATTAGCATTACAAGACTGTGAGGGCACTGACTGAGAAGACTTTGGAAAAGGTAGGAAGGAATTGAACTGAATCATATAGAAAGAAATTTGAAAGGGATTTGGGGGATCATTTGGTCTAATTTGCTCATTTTACAGAAGAGAAAACTAAGACACAGAAACTTCAAGCAATTTGTCCAAGGTATCACAGCAGGAATTGGAACTTAGGTCATCTGATTTCAAACTCAATTCAACAGATGTTTATGATGCCCCTACTAGGGTGGAGCACAGTGCTATACACTGGGAGAGAGGAGAAGGAGACTTGGATTATGTAGATTCAATCTGCTACTTACTAGCCTGACTAAAGAACAAAAAGGTAAATGCTGGAAAAGAGTTTCCTGATTCTTTGTTATTTAGGAGAAAGTGTTGCTTTTGAGCATTGCAGTATCTTTGTCTTGGGAAAGTCAATTATTCTTGATTTCATTTTTTTATCTGTAAAATGAGGTCTACATTTACTACTTAACCCACTAGGTCATTGAAAGGAAAGCCTTTCTTAAACTATAAGGTTTCTGTGAAACTCTGGAGGCTCTAATTTCCCTTAATCATTTTTTCATGCTATCATTATTCATGAAGTATTTATCCATGTGCAGAAAAATGCAGAAAAGATGGAAACTCTTTTCTCAGAGACTTTGTATTCTAGTAGAGTGATAAAATACCAAAATAGATAAATATAATACAGCATCAATGCTCAGTGAATCAAAGTTGGAATGGAGGGAGAACTGACTTGGAGTTGGAAGATCTGGGTTCTGATCTGCAACTTCACAGCTTTGTAACTGAGTGAGACATTTCTCCTTTAGGTCAAAACTGCATCTATAAGAAGGATAGAGATAAATATTTAAATTGATGATAGAGAGAAGGAGAATAGAGCTAAAGATGGATAGATAGATAGATAGATAGATAGATAGATAGATAGATAGATAGAACATTCATTAAGAGATTATAATGTTCTAGGTACTATGCAAAGCACTAGTTAGAGTTGGAAAATGCTAAGAGATCCATTGAAGAATCTCATCAGGGAAATTAGAAACGGTTTCATGGAGGATGTGGCACATGGTAAGTTGTTTTTACTATGCTACATAACATATCATCCATGCCTTCTAGAATTCACAGCCTTAAAAGAAATAGTTGGATTTGGATAGGGGAAAGGGAAGGTCAGGTCAAACAGGGAGAAGCAACAAAGCAGCTGTTGCTGACAAGGACAGAGAAGCATGGCAAACCTATGGGATGTCCAGGGACCACCGTGAATAACCTGCCTAGACAAGCAGAGGACACAGTTGGGAAGAACCTATCTAGTTATTTCTACCATGGAGAACAGGAAAGGGCAGAGGAGACTGCTGAATGTTGGGCTTCCCTAACCAAGCTCTGGTAGCTTTAAGCCCCCTCTTTCCCTCTTCCCAAGCCTCACTGAATTCTAAGATCTCCAACTCCAAGTAATTATCCCTGGCCAGAATAGGAGAAAGGAAAAAGGCTTCAGACTGGTTCTTTCCCCTTTTGTCTCAGTTCCTCAGCCATAAGAAATAACATTTGCTCTACCTACCTTTCAGGATTGTTGTAAGGGCTACGCATTCGATAAAGAATAACTCTTTAACAAGGGTTAAAGCTTGGGAAGTAGAATGCTACACTTTTTTTGTCTTTAGTGTCTCCTTCCTTTTCTTAGTAAAAGGTTCTATTTGCTCCCTAGCACTCCTCCCCTTCTCTTCTCCATCATCATCATTATTGATCTCTCCATCATCATTGCAGGGAACAGTTGTGTCCAGAGTAGAGGCTGTATATTTCCAGGGAGTAGTGGGAAGACTCTAAGGGGGTGCATAGGATGATCCCAAAAGATAATCAACAAGTAGGAAATGGATGTCATAGCCAATCCCAGGGTGTGTCTCCAACACAATTATACCACTCCTTTTACCTATTCTCCCAAAGTGCCCCTCATGGTTATGGGGACTATCAAGACTATCAAGATAAATCTAAACCTGAGTTTCTGCAGTAACTGAGCAGATGACTTGAGCAAATCACCCTAATGTCACCAAGCAACTTATATCATTCCCTCCTCCCTATAACACCTCCTGGCTGGGGTAAGTAGTACCCCTTGGCAGGTTGGTCCCTGCATTCTTTTTTTTTTTTAGGGTTGGTTTTTTTTTTTTTTTGGTCCCTGCATTCTTATATATCCACTGGTAAGGGGCCTGTCCTCTCCCTTCCACTTTTTGTCATTGGGACAATCTCTAGACTCTAGAATGAACCGACATGGATGGGACTTGATCTTCACTACAGAGCTCATTAAAACAATCATCTTCCTTCCCCAATGTCTTCTCCCTGCTCATCTCACCCTGCTTCCATATTTAATTCTCCAACTTTCCCTCTGATTATTTCAAATGAAGACAATACTTAGCATGTTTATATAGTTGTCCACATGTTTTCTCCCCATTAGATTATGGGGTCCTTGAGAACAGAAAGTCCTTGGCCTTTCTTTATATTCTGTAGGATTTAGCATAGTGTCTGGATGTGAATATTTACTAACTGACTTCCCTGTTTCTATCAAGAGAAAAAAATTCTTCCAAGCTCTTCAATTTCTTTGACTCTTCACTCGATTTAAATTATTCTCTTCAAAGTTTCCGACAACCTTTCAAATGCCATATCTGATTGTCTTTTCTTTATTCGCATTGCGACCTCTCTGCAGCATTTGACACTGTTGAGCACCCTCTTTTCCTGGCTACTTCCTCTCTCCTCTCTGAGTTGTTGAAAATTACATTATGTATATCACCTATAAAAATTATCATATCTTCATCCTGTAAACATTTGAAAACAATTTCCTATCTATTTAAAAATCTTCTGAACACAGGGTTTCAGTAGAGTTTGAACCTATGGTTTTAAAAAAATGCAACCCATTCTGAATAGTTTTCACAAACTGACATCAGAGAAAATAGAAATTTTTACTAGCTGGACTGCAACAAAAACTTTTGTTTAACTTATGGATAGGTTTGGAAAATGAGTAGTGGGGGTGACTAGGTAGCGCAGTGGATAGATCACCAGCCCTGGAGTCGGGAGTACCTGAGTTCAAATCCAGCCTCAGACACTTAATAATTACCTCACCGTGTGGCCCTTGGACAAGCCACTTAACCCCATTGCCTTGAAAAAACTAAAAAAATAAAAATGAGTAGTATGTTTTGATATGTACAACTGACAATGCACTTCTTTTTTTTTTTTTGGTCTTTTTTTTTTAGGTTTTTGCAAGGCAAACGGGGTTAAGTGGCTTGCCCAAGGCCACACAACTAGGTAATTATTAAGTGTCTGAGACCGGATTTGAACCCAGGTACTCCTGACTCCAAGGCCGGTGCTTTATCCACTATGCCACCTAGCCGCCCTGACAATGCACTTCTAACAGCTGTATCACCTTATCTTTGTGACATCTTTTTTCACCTGTGACAGCCATGAAAACTAGGGATTGGAAAAAACTAACCTTAGAACCTTGAATGGCTGGATTACAAAGGGTTAAACAAGATGTTCAAGAGTAATTAAATAAATTCAATTACATTGCTCTCCCTAATTAGTGAAAGTAATAATTACTGATTAGTAATCATATTTTAATAAAGAAAAAAGTTAGCAAGATTAGCAATTAGTAATAATATTTTAACGAGAACAAGAAGAGGGTAGTAGGATTAGCAGCTGGTAATTAATATTTTAGTGAAAGTAAAAAGATTTTGTACCATTAATAAAATTTTATATTGAAAATATTGTTCTGCCTTTATTTCATTTGTTTTAAATGTATATTTTTTAAAATGTTATAAAAAACATAATTATTAGCACAGTGAGTAGTAATGTAGAGAGACAGATAGGAACTTGATCTATGATTTCTTTGGTAAAGAAAGCTACCAGTGAGATACTACCTCCAAAGAAACAGGTCAAAACCTTCTCTTTAATTTCTAGTCTAAGAAAGCTACCTAGAAAAAGTTAACCGATTTCCTTGGAATCACAGGGCTGGCATGCATTCAGGACCCATCTAACTGTATTGGAGGCCATCTCTCTATCCATTATGGCAATCTTACTAGGCCAAGCATAATTCTAACATGGTGCCTCTCTAATTGTTGTTGTTGCTCAGTCATGTCCAACTCTTCATGACCCCATTTGGAGTTTTCTTGGCAAAGATCCTGGATTGGTTTGCCATTTCCTTCTCCATCTTATTTTACAGAGGAAAAAATTGAAACAAACCAGATGAAGCAACTTGCCTAGAGCCACACAGCTAGTAAATGTCTGAGGAAAATTTGAACTCAGATCTAGCTACTCACCTAGCTGCCTCTCATATACATATATATATATATATATATATATATATATTTAATTTATAAATAAACAAATGCCCATATATTGTGATAGAAGCTCAAAAATGTTTTGTAAATGCACATCAAAAAAGTTTGTCAATTATTGATCTAGAAGCCTTTATTAATTTCCTGGCACTGGATTGACTATATAAGAGATAAACAAACTAGAGATTTAGATTCAACTCTCACCCATATAATTTACTAGCCATGAAACCTTAGGCAAGTCTCTAACAACTTTGAACCTGAGTTTGTGGATATCTATAAAATGAGGTAATCATTCTTATGCTACAGGGTTGTGGGGAGGAATATTTTTTTTAAATAAACCTTCAAATGATGTAAAAACTGAGGGCTAGTATTATTGTTATAGGTCAGAATAGGGGCTGCATTAGAGCTTAGCACTACCAAATGCTAAAGGTATACTAGTGAATGCATGTCAGAGTCTAAGGCAAAGACAAAAGCAAAGCACATCATTGAAATGATGCTGGTAGAGGAAGATGGCAGCCAAGGATGGTTCAAAGTTTGGTCTGATGTTGAGATTGGTTCAAGAAAGCATCCTGGATTTAAAAGGAAGGCTGTTCCTTCCCTTCCCAGGCTGTAAATCCCCATTCTCTTCAAGTTGAGCTAAGAGAAGGAAGGTGATCAGGGGTGGGGTATGGGGTCAGAAGGGAACCGGCAGTCTGGGCTGTAAGCCAAAGGAAAAGGCCATTGTCTGTACTGCTTTCTCTGTTTCCTGCACCCCTTCCCCCCACTTCAACTCCAATCCTAGGCAACTCAGTCTGGATTCTTGTCATCCCCCCCCCCAATCTTGCTCTCACCACTACCCTCCTACCTAACTCTGCCTCCTTCTGGGAGAAACAGGACCCCCAAAGCTCACCCTATATTTAGAAGAATAAAAAATTTCAGACCCCCTACTTTCCCTTCCCCCAAGCCACTCCCAGGAGATCAGGAGGGATAAAACCCAGTCTTGAGCTGAGAGATCACTGGGGGACAATGTTTCCAGGCTGTCCAGGAGTATCCCAGTTTTCCCTCCCACCTACCCCCTATTCTCCCAGCCCCAATCACCGGAAAAGCTAGGATTTTCTTGCAAAAGAGAACAGGCAGCTGTGTGTGTGTGTGTGTGTGTGTGTGTGTGTGTGTGTGTGTGTGTGTGTGTGTGTGTGTGTGTGTGAGAGAGAGAGAGAGAGAGAGAGAGAGAGAGAGAGAGAGAGAGAGATGAGAAAGAGATGGATGTGAGAGAGATGGAAGAGAGGGAGAGAAGAGAGATGGGAGAGAGAAATGAGGGAGAGATGTGAGAGAAATGTGAAAGGAGAGATGTATGTGTGGGAGAGAGAGGGAGAGATGTGAGAGAAATGTGAGAGAGAGATGAGGGGAAAATGTGACAGAGGGAGAGATGTGAGAGAAATGTGAGAGGGAGAGATGTGTGTAAGAGAGGGAGAAATGTGAGAGAGATGTGAAAGATGTAAGAGAGATGAGGAAGAGATGTGAGAGAAATGTGAGAGAGAGATGAGGGAGAAATGTGGCAGAGGGAGAGATGTGAGAGAGATATGAGAGAGAGGGAGAAATGAGGGAGAGATGTGAGAGAGATATGAGAGAGAGGGAGAGATGAGAGAGAGATGTGAGAGAGGGAGAGATGTGTGGGAGAGAGTGAATTATAGAAATTCGACCAGACTGGGTATAGGCCAGGGTCTGGTCTATGGCTGATTTTGTGGGGAAAAAATTCTGATCTTCTATCCCCATCAGCTCCATAGCCCCTAAACTCAACTCTGAATAAAGAACCTAGCCCCGGGCGGCTAGGTGGCGCAGTGGATAAAGCACCGGCCTTGGAGTCAGGAGTACCTGGGTTCAAATCTGGTCTCAGACACTTAATAATTACCTAGCTGTGTGGCCTTGGGCAAGACACTTAACCCCATTTGCCTTCCCTAAATAAATAAATAATAAAGAACCTAGCCCCTGTCCCTAATTCCCAGTCTCCAGATTAAGCAGAAATAGAAAAGGGGGGGGGGGCTTAGGCTGTTCTCTCAGTAGCACTATATCCTTATAGGTCATAGAAGATTAATGTTTAATGGCCCATTCTTTGGTCCCTCTCTTTCTGTCATCCCTGCCACGCCCCAGCCCCCCCCTCCCCACAAGTGCACAAACTTAGCTGACAGACCGGCTTGGCTTTTTGGCTGGGAGCTGAACTCAGAACGGAAATGGGCAGTTGGGAGGTGTGATTTATGCCTCTGACTTCACCCCAGGCTGGAGCCCAGACACACTGGACCTACCCCGACCCATCCCCCCATCCTTTTCCACGTGTTCCCCCTTCTTCCCCACCCCCAGAATCTCAGACTCCTTCGGCTGATCAAAAGTCAAACACCACCCTCCTCATCACTAGCCCCCAAACTCCACAAATTTCCATTAAGATCTCTCCAGGAGGCAAAAGGTTCCTGTCAGACCTCTAAGCCCCTGACAATGTAAAGTCCTTCTGTTCATCTACCTCCCATCCTTCCGGCCACAGTTTTACTCCCATTCTTGCCTTGTCCTGCCCCCTAACTCATAATTCTGCTTCTCTGATTCTACCTCTTTTAGATACACCTCCCCACCCAAAAACACCCCCAATGCCTCTCACTTCTCTTCAACAATCCCTTAAAACAATCCCATACCTGGGGCAAGTTGGGTACATTCCACGTATATTGCCTTTCCTCTTTAACTGTGCTTTTTTATTATCTAAGCCTGCCAGACTCCCACCTTTCCTCAAAATTCAGTTCAAACCCCACCTTCTGCAGGAGGTACCCCCCCCCAGGAGATTACCTTTATACACACAGTTATTGTGGGCTTCCCCCACTCATCCTGGGTGTAGGAGCATCGGTCTGGCCTTTCTTGAATCCCTAGCACTTAGCAACATAAGATATGTTTGTGGACACCAACCAACCCTGATGCCACAGCACTAATGATGATGAATGCTACCCACCCCTTCATAGAGGGGACTCAATACAGAGTGACCTACATCTTTGGATGTGACTAATTGTAGGAATTTGTTTTGCTTAAACTATGATTAGGATTTTATTTTGCTTTGTTGCTGTTTTATGGGGTGGGGGAGAGCAGGAAGATGAGAGAGAAGAAAAAATAAACGTTTATTAATTGAATAAAATCCATTTTGATTTTGGAAAAAGAAAATATTATTGAAAAATACAACAAAATAAAAAATAAATACTAATTGACATGAGGTGCATGGCAAAAGTATCCATCTGAGAATGGAGTGACCTGGGTGAGCAACCCCTACCACTCAAAGCACATAAAACAGCCTAGAGGACTCTTCCAGTTCAAACTCTTTCTCTCTCTCCCCACCATGCTAACTTATTTTTACAATTTTTGCTTTACAGTTTTAGTTTATGAAACTTCCTTCCTATAACTGTGAGGTAAGTGGTCCAAGTATCATTAAATCCATTTTACAGTTGAGGAAACTACATCTCAGAGAAGTTAAGCGAGTCAGAATGGATGAATCTTATCCACTTAGAAATCCAGATCAGTCCCTTCTGGAAGCATGACTTAACCATAGTCACATCATCAAGAAGACTCAGACCAAATTTGACTCTTCCCACCATATTACAGCTGTCTCTCTCATGGGGTCTTCATACTTATAAGATGCTTTTCAGAGTTGACATCAGGTATCTTATTTGACATTCACAGCTATTATTAACCCCCTTTGACAGCTGAAGAATATGAAGTTTAGAGAGGGGTTAACTTGACTTGCCCCAGATCACATAAGTAAGAACTTAATAGCAGATTTGGGACAGGAACCCAGGCCTCCCAATTCCCAGCCTGGAAGTGCTTTCTATTTCCTCTTAAGGAATGGTTCAGAGGGGTTCAGGGATGTGCCCTCCCTTAGTTTCCCAAAACTCATGCCCTCATGCTAATCTCCTTGAATTAGAAGCTTGGGACAAGCTGTTCTCCACCAAGTGGGGGAGAAACAAAAGGGAGGACAAGGTCTTCATTCTTGATTCCCCTTTCCTTGTGAGAGAGAGAGAGAGAGAGAGAGAGAGAGAGAGAGAGAGAGAGATGAGAAAGAGATGGATGTGAGAGAGATGGAAGAGAGGGAGAGAAGAGAGATGGGAGAGAGAAATGAGGGAGAGATGTGAGAGAAATGTGAGAGAGAGATGAGGGGAAAATGTGACAGAGGGAGAGATAAGAAATGTGAGAGGGAGAGATGTGTGTAAGAGAGGGAGAAATGTGAGAGAGATGTGAAAGATGTAAGAGAGATGAGGAAGAGATGTGAGAGAAATGTGTAACTTATGGATAGGTTTGGAAAATGAGTAGTGGGGGGTGACTAGGTAGCGCAGTGGATAGATCACCAGCCCTGGAGTCGGGAGTACCTGAGTTCAAATCCAGCCTCAGACACTTAATAATTACCTCACCGTGTGGCCCTTGGACAAGCCACTTAACCCCATTGCCTTGAAAAAACTAAAAAAATAAAAATGAGTAGTATGTTTTGATATGTACAACTGACAATGCACTTCTTTTTTTTTTTTGGTCTTTTTTTTTTAGGTTTTTGCAAGGCAAACGGGGTTAAGTGGCTTGCCCAAGGCCACACAACTAGGTAATTATTAAGTGTCTGAGACCGGATTTGAACCCAGGTACTCCTGACTCCAAGGCCGGTGCTTTATCCACTATGCCACCTAGCCGCCCTGACAATGCACTTCTAACAGCTGTATCACCTTATCTTTGTGACATCTTTTTTCACCTGTGACAGCCATGAAAACTAGGGATTGGAAAAAACTAACCTTAGAACCTTGAATGGCTGGATTACAAAGGGTTAAACAAGATGTTCAAGAGTAATTAAATAAATTCAATTACATTGCTCTCCCTAATTAGTGAAAGTAATAATTACTGATTAGTAATCATATTTTAATAAAGAAAAAAGTTAGCAAGATTAGCAATTAGTAATAATATTTTAACGAGAACAAGAAGAGGGTAGTAGGATTAGCAGCTGGTAATTAATATTTTAGTGAAAGTAAAAAGATTTTGTACCATTAATAAAATTTTATATTGAAAATATTGTTCTGCCTTTATTTCATTTGTTTTAAATGTATATTTTTTAAAATGTTATAAAAAACATAATTATTAGCACAGTGAGTAGTAATGTAGAGAGACAGATAGGAACTTGATCTATGATTTCTTTGGTAAAGAAAGCTACCAGTGAGATACTACCTCCAAAGAAACAGGTCAAAACCTTCTCTTTAATTTCTAGTCTAAGAAAGCTACCTAGAAAAAGTTAACCGATTTCCTTGGAATCACAGGGCTGGCATGCATTCAGGACCCATCTAACTGTATTGGAGGCCATCTCTCTATCCATTATGGCAATCTTACTAGGCCAAGCATAATTCTAACATGGTGCCTCTCTAATTGTTGTTGTTGCTCAGTCATGTCCAACTCTTCATGACCCCATTTGGAGTTTTCTTGGCAAAGATCCTGGATTGGTTTGCCATTTCCTTCTCCATCTTATTTTACAGAGGAAAAAATTGAAACAAACCAGATGAAGCAACTTGCCTAGAGCCACACAGCTAGTAAATGTCTGAGGAAAATTTGAACTCAGATCTAGCTACTCACCTAGCTGCCTCTCATATACATATATATATATATATTTAATTTATAAATAAACAAATGCCCATATATTGTGATAGAAGCTCAAAAATGTTTTGTAAATGCACATCAAAAAAGTTTGTCAATTATTGATCTAGAAGCCTTTATTAATTTCCCGGCACTGGATTGACTATATAAGAGATAAACAAACTAGAGATTTAGATTCAACTCTCACCCATATAATTTACTAGCCATGAAACCTTAGGCAAGTCTCTAACAACTTTGAACCTGAGTTTGTGGATATCTATAAAATGAGGTAATCATTCTTATGCTACAGGGTTGTGGGGAGGAATATTTTTTTTAAATAAACCTTCAAATGATGTAAAAACTGAGGGCTAGTATTATTGTTATAGGTCAGAATAGGGGCTGCATTAGAGCTTAGCACAACCAAATGCTAAAGGTATACTAGTGAATGCATGTCAGAGTCTAAGGCAAAGACAAAAGCAAAGCACATCATTGAAATGATGCTGGTAGAGGAAGATGGCAGCCAAGGATGGTTCAAAGTTTGGTCTGATGTTGAGATTGGTTCAAGAAAGCATCCTGGATTTGAAAGGAAGGCTGTTCCTTCCCTTCCCAGGCTGTAAATCCCCATTCTCTTCAAGTTGAGCTAAGAGAAGGAAGGTGATCAGGGGTGGGGTATGGGGTCAGAAGGGAACCGGCAGTCTGGGCTGTAAGCCAAAGGAAAAGGCCATTGTCTGTACTGCTTTCTCTGTTTCCTGCACCCCTTCCCCCCACTTCAACTCCAATCCTAGGCAACTCAGTCTGGATTCTTGTCATCCCCCCCCAATCTTGCTCTCACCACTACCCTCCTACCTAACTCTGCCTCCTTCTGGGAGAAACAGGACCCCCAAAGCTCACCCTATATTTAGAAGAATAAAAAATTTCAGACCCCCTACTTTCCCTTCCCCCAAGCCACTCCCAGGAGATCAGGAGGGATAAAACCCAGTCTTGAGCTGAGAGATCACTGGGGGACAATGTTTCCAGGCTGTCCAGGAGTATCCCAGTTTTCCCTCCCACCTACCCCCTATTCTCCCAGCCCCAATCACCGGAAAAGCTAGGATTTTCTTGCAAAAGAGAACAGGCAGCTGTGTGTGTGTGTGTGTGTGTGTGTGTGTGTGTGTGTGTGTGTGTGTGTGTGTGTGTGTGTGTGAGAGAGAGAGAGAGAGAGAGAGAGAGAGAGAGAGAGAGAGAGAGAGATGAGAAAGAGATGGATGTGAGAGAGATGGAAGAGAGGGAGAGAAGAGAGATGGGAGAGAGAAATGAGGGAGAGATGTGAGAGAAATGTGAAAGGAGAGATGTATGTGTGGGAGTGAGAGGGAGAGATGTGAGAGAAATGTGAGAGAGAGATGAGGGGAAAATGTGACAGAGGGAGAGATGTGAGAGAAATGTGAGAGGGAGAGATGTGTGTAAGAGAGGGAGAAATGTGAGAGAGATGTGAAAGATGTAAGAGAGATGAGGAAGAGATGTGAGAGAAATGTGAGAGAGAGATGAGGGAGAAATGTGGCAGAGGGAGAGATGTGAGAGAGATATGAGAGAGAGGGAGAAATGAGGGAGAGATGTGAGAGAGATATGAGAGAGAGGGAGAGATGAGAGAGAGATGTGAGAGAGGGAGAGATGTGTGGGAGAGAGTGAATTATAGAAATTCGACCAGACTGGGTATAGGCCAGGGTCTGGTCTATGGCTGATTTTGTGGGGAAAAAATTCTGATCTTCTATCCCCATCAGCTCCATAGCCCCTAAACTCAACTCTGAATAAAGAACCTAGCCCCGGGCGGCTAGGTGGCGCAGTGGATAAAGCACCGGCCTTGGAGTCAGGAGTACCTGGGTTCAAATCTGGTCTCAGACACTTAATAATTACCTAGCTGTGTGGCCTTGGGCAAGACACTTAACCCCATTTGCCTTCCCTAAATAAATAAATAATAAAGAACCTAGCCCCTGTCCCTAATTCCCAGTCTCCAGATTAAGCAGAAATAGAAAAGGGGGGGGGGGGCTTAGGCTGTTCTCTCAGTAGCACTATATCCTTATAGGTCATAGAAGATTAATGTTTAATGGCCCATTCTTTGGTCCCTCTCTTTCTGTCATCCCTGCCACGCCCCAGCCCCCCCCTCCCCACAAGTGCACAAACTTAGCTGACAGACCGGCTTGGCTTTTTGGCTGGGAGCTGAACTCAGAACGGAAATGGGCAGTTGGGAGGTGTGATTTATGCCTCTGACTTCACCCCAGGCTGGAGCCCAGACACACTGGACCTACCCCGACCCATCCCCCCATCCTTTTCCACGTGTTCCCCCTTCTTCCCCACCCCCAGAATCTCAGACTCCTTCGGCTGATCAAAAGTCAAACACCACCCTCCTCATCACTAGCCCCCAAACTCCACAAATTTCCATTAAGATCTCTCCAGGAGGCAAAAGGTTCCTGTCAGACCTCTAAGCACCTGACAGTGTAAAGTCCTTCTGTTCATCTACCTCCCATCCTTCCGGCCACAGTTTTACTCCCATTCTTGCCTTGTCCTGCCCCCTAACTCATAATTCTGCTTCTCTGATTCTACCTCTTTTAGATACACCTCCCCACCCAAAAACACCCCCAATGCCTCTCACTTCTCTTCAACAATCCCTTAAAACAATCCCATACCTGGGGCAAGTTGGGTACATTCCACGTATATTGCCTTTCCTCTTTAACTGTGCTTTTTTACTATCTAAGCCTGCCAGACTCCCACCTTTCCTCAAAATTCAGTTCAAACCCCACCTTCTGCAGGAGGTACCCCCCCCCAGGAGATTACCTTTATACACACAGTTATTGTGGGCTTCCCCCACTCATCCTGGGTGTAGGAGCATCGGTCTGGCCTTTCTTGAATCCCTAGCACTTAGCAACATAAGATATGTTTGTGGACACCAACCAACCCTGATGCCACAGCACTAATGATGATGAATGCTACCCACCCCTTCATAGAGGGGACTCAATGCAGAGTGACCTACATCTTTGGATGTGACTAATTGTAGGAATTTGTTTTGCTTAAACTATGATTAGGATTTTATTTTGCTTTGTTGCTGTTTTATGGGGTGGGGGAGAGCAGGAAGATGAGAGAGAAGAAAAAATAAACGTTTATTAATTGAATAAAATCCATTTTGATTTTGGAAAAAGAAAATATTATTGAAAAATACAACAAAATAAAAAATAAATACTAATTGACATGAGGTGCATGGCAAAAGTATCCATCTGAGAATGGAGTGACCTGGGTGAGCAACCCCTACCACTCAAAGCACATAAAACAGCCTAGAGGACTCTTCCAGTTCAAACTCTTTCTCTCTCTCCCCACCATGCTAACTTATTTTTACAATTTTTGCTTTACAGTTTTAGTTTATGAAACTTCCTTCCTATAACTGTGAGGTAAGTGGTCCAAGTATCATTAAATCCATTTTACAGTTGAGGAAACTACATCTCAGAGAAGTTAAGCGAGTCAGAATGGATGAATCTTATCCACTTAGAAATCCAGATCAGTCCCTTCTGGAAGCATGACTTAACCATAGTCACATCATCAAGAAGACTCAGACCAAATTTGACTCTTCCCACCATATTACAGCTGTCTCTCTCATGGGGTCTTCATACTTATAAGATGCTTTTCAGAGTTGACATCAGGTATCTTATTTGACATTCACAGCTATTATTAACCCCCTTTGACAGCTGAAGAATATGAAGTTTAGAGAGGGGTTAACTTGACTTGCCCCAGATCACATAAGTAAGAACTTAATAGCAGATTTGGGACAGGAACCCAGGCCTCCCAATTCCCAGCCTGGAGTGCTTTCTATTTCCTCTTAAGGAATGGTTCAGAAGGGTTCAGGGATGTGCCTCCCTTAGTTTCCCAAAACTCATGCCTCATGCTAATCTCCTTGAATTAGAAGCTTGGGACAAGCTGTTCTCCACCAAGTGGGGAGAAACGAAAGGGAGGACAAGGTCTTCATTCTTGATTCCCCTTTCCTGCCTTCTTTCCCCATCAGATGCTTTTTCATGCTGCCCCACCCAGACCCCTAAGGTCCTGAACTCATCTTGGTTACTTTCTGTTTGTTTATTCCCTGGCCCCTTCACATAGACCCTAGAATTCACATATAGATTTACAAGATGTCAGAATAGAGATCTTAGAAACCATTCATTCCAAGAGTTCATAATGTGGGGTCCAGAGATTTGTGGGAATCTGTGAGCTTGAATAGGGAAAAAAATTATACTTTTATTTTTCGCTAACCATTAACTGAAATTTATCATTTCCTTTAATAATGAATTTTTCAAATATAAGATTATTTTGAGAAAGGATACATATGGAGGAGGAGGAGGAAGAAAGGAGAGGTCTGGCATAATTTAGTGGAAAGATCTCTAGACTGGAATTCAGATCTGGATTCTAATCTTGGGTCCCTTATCAAAATAATCTTATTTTTCAAAAATTCATAATTAAAGGAAATGATAGCTATGTGACTTTGGGCAATGAGAAAGAAGAGAAGGGATCCATAGGCTTCACCAAATCATTCAGAGGGTTCATGATACAAAAATGGTTAAGAGTCCTTGCTTGAGTCCATCTATATGTTCTGAAAAAGCTGAAGTCCAGAGTAATGAAAGTAAAGAACAGGAACCCAAGCACATGAGTCTCATCTTAGAGAAACCTCTCTTTCTGCCCTCAGAACCCAGCTAACCTACACTTATCTCCCAGATCTCTCTCTCCAACAACTTCTACCTCTCAACAATCTTCCCTTTATATTCTATACTCCTCCCTCCAATGATTTTCACTAGCTAACCCTTGTTTATTCTTCTACGTGTCATTTGTCTAGGGCATAGATTTATCTTTGGGTGTATTCAATGTGGAAACTCAGAATGGGGGGCATTTCAGATGATGATGCAATGTATATATCAATAACTCCCTGAACCCACTGAGTATTTCTCAAGCTACTGAACTTCAGGGACCCCACAAACCAGATGAATGAACTCACCAAAGTATTTTCAGACAGAAATACAGAGAGAGAGAGAGAGAGAGAGAGAGAGAGAGAGAGAGAGAGAGAGAGAGAGAGAGAGGTTTATGGGGAGAGAAGAGATTGACCTCCCCCCATGTTCTAGTCTATCACCTCTCCTTTCTTCAGAGGGCTCACTTCACCCTTCCCTAAACTCAGATCTCTGACTCTGGGCACCCCCACCTCTCTCCCTGGGGGCCCAGGCCTGGGAAAGGGAGGGAGAAAGAAGATTTGGCCATTTTAGGACAGAGGAGCCGTTATGGGGAGACAGAGACAAACGGGGTGGGGGCAGCAAGGGAGGGGACCCAGAGCTTAGAGATTCCTTATTGGGAAAAGCCCCTATCCTGAGAGACAGAACCCAGACCTGGGCACCTAGCCAAATTGAGGGAGAGCTTTTTGGGCCCCAGCCCCTTGCCAATGAGGACTCCGCCCCACCCTAACCAATGCCCATTAGGGGTCTCGGGTCTCAAGAGATAGACATTCACACTCATTTAAGATTCTTCTCTAGAGATTTAGTAATATAGATCTCTCTTCTGCCTACCCATCTCCTGAGTTAGCTGAGATAAAATTCTCATTCCTTTGTAGGGGCGACTTGCCCAGAGCAAACTGGGAATCCAGGCATCCCTAGTTTCAGTCAAAGCTGCCTATCAGAATGGGTGAGTTGGAGACAGACAGGAGAAGCATGGACTCCTCTAAGGGATATTACAGGGCTGTAACCTGTCTTTTTCTGATGCTCTCTCTGCCCTACTCCACCTCGATTTCCCCTGATGAAAAATTATTTTGGAGATACCTCCTAGTCCCCTGTCCTCCTAGTCCCCTGTCTAAGAAGGACAGAGCCTGAGGGGTTCCTTCAGTGTGAATGCTGTCGTGGGGGGGGACAGTGAATGGCAAGCATAGAATAAGGGTGAGTAACTATTCCCGCTGGGATGGGGGGGGCGTGACTAATCAATGGTAGAAAGCACACATTCCTTGCCTTGGAGTGCAATGGTTGGAGGTGAGAGATGGGGGTGGGGACCTGGAGAGAGAGGGCAGAAGGAGCAAGGATGGCCATGTAGGGACACAGAGAGGAGACTGAGACTGGGGGCAGGGCAGGAGGCAAGAGTTGGAAGAAAGGGGTTCTCTTTCTCTAGTCTGCCACTCAGGACAGGAGGAGGGGGAATAAATACTGAGTAACCAAACCCCTGGTCCAAACCCTGCCAAGGGGGAATCTCTATACCAAGAACACTGACCAGCAATAAAGTGAGGAATAGAGCACTTATTTGCATGAGCTCCAAATGCTAACTGATGGCACGACTCCCATAGCCCTTCTCATCCCAGGGTTGAGGACTGGGGCTGAAAGCCCCAGTCAACCAAGCTTCTTGGAAAAACTCCTAACTGCTGTGGGGGGGGGGGGGGGGGGAGGTTGTGGAAACAAGTTGGGCGGGGGAATAGAGTTTTGGTGGGAAGGAAGACCAATTCACTTTGAGGAGCCAGGAAAGAGGGAACAAGAACCAAAAATTTCCTGCCTCTTTTCTCTCCCCACAAGTCTTTCCCCTGCCCCCAGCCAGAGGACTATAAAGGAAGAAATTGGGTGGGGGGAGAATCTGGTGAAAGGAAGCAGGTCTTTGGGCAGCTTCTTTTTTTTAAGTGTGTTTTTTTTTTTTTGCAATACAATGGAGTTAAGTGATTTGCCTAAGATCACACAGCTAGGTAATTAAGTGTCTAAGGCTGAATTTGAACTCAGGTCCTCCTAACTCCAGGGCCAGTGCTCTATCCACTATGCCACCTAGCTGCCCTGTTGGGGCCGGGGGGGAGGGGCCGTGCATCTTCTAGTTTAGCATCCTTTACTCCTGCTGGTGGTCCAAGTAACCCAAGGAATCCTCCTGCCTTTTCCCCCAAGACAAGCCAGAGAAGACACCAGAGATTTCCTCCCAAGGGAAAGTCTCTGGAGAAAAGGGTTCTTCCTGGAAGCTCTTGCCAGACTTCCCTTCCTCCAGTGATGTCTCACTTCTCCTCCTGTCTCTGCTCACCTTGGCTCCTTGTGGAATTCTGAGGGCATCTGTCTAGTAGGAAGAAGGAAAGAGAAGGAGGAGCCCAGTCAGAGAGAATGGCAAGGATCTAGTGGTCATCTAGCACCACTTCTTCATCTCATAGATGTAACAAGGAAACAGAGGCAAAAGAGAAGAGGTGAAGTAATTTATCCAGGTGGGCAAAACTAGTAAGTGACAGAACTGAGGTTTGAACCCAGTTCTTAATGACCCGTATATTCCTTTTCTCAATACACCAGACTGCACTTTTGACTTATTACTCCTGCTAAAACCAGATCTCTGTCTCTGTCTCTGTCTCTGTCTCTCTTTGTCTCTCTCTCTCTGTCTCTCTCTCTCTCTCTCTCTTTCTCTCTCTCTCTCTCTCTCTCTCTCTCTCTCACACACACACACACACACACACACACACACACACACTCATCTAAGCTGCACAAATGACACACATGAACACTGGCATATGTAAATATCAGATGTTTGTATATTTGGTTATATTCATAAGCATACATGTATAGGATCCCAGGGGCATTGGACTTGAGAGCAGGAAGGGACCTTTGCATAAAACTTAGTTAGACCCATGGAAGCCCATGTATAGACAGGTAAACAGTGAGATAATGGAAAGAGCCCCCAGCCTGAGAGTCAAGAACTGGCTTCTGCCACTTAGTACCCTGAATTTGAGCAAATCCCAAGGGAACTTTCGAGATCCTCTTTAAAATTAGATCCTCCCAAGGTAGCTTCTAGTGAGACTCAGGGGTCTAAGGAGGATCATGCTGGCCAGTCAGTCAACAAATACCAGACACATCTTCTATGGTCCAGGTACTGTGGGATTACATTTAGGGATATAAAGAAAGGCAAAAGACAGTCCTACCCTCAAGGAGCTTACAATCTAATAAGGAAGACTAAGAGTAAACAAATATGTACAAATAAACTATGCATGGGATAAATAGAAAAAATCAATAGAGGGGAAGACATTAGAATAAAGGGGGAATAGGGAAAGGCTTCATGTAAAAGATGAGATTTTTAGCTGGGACTTGAAGGAATCCAGGGAAGCCAGTAGGCAGATGAAGAGGGAGAACATTCCAAGTCTGGGGGACAGCCGGGAAAGGTATTCTGAAGAAGGAGGTGTCCTAGAAACCTATGGACAGTAATCATCACTCATAGACACATATGAGGAGCACATCCTCTATATCTTCCCTAATTTGACTGGGAAGGTTAGGTGTTTGGACTTAGTTCTTGATCCCTCAACCTGACCTAGCCCTGACCTGTCTCTAACCCATTTCCCCCAAACCTATTCTTCCAGGTCCCCAGACCACTGTTCACAGTAGCAGAAAAGGGGCTGGAGGAGGGAAGATAGATGCCTTCACCCCAGGAATTGACATTAAACATGTGACTAGGATTCTGGGAACTCTGGTCTTTCCCTGAGGTAAGGACAAAGAAAATGTCCATAGTGGGAATTGGGAGAGATGACCTCAGTAGGCCTGAGCCAAGCTGGGGGTGATGCCATCAAACTTTCCACCTTGGCCCCACTACCCCAGGGTTCCAGGGAGGCTGCAAAGGGCCAGAGGGAATTGTGACTCAGAAGCAAAGCAGCCTTTGGGCCATTTGAGGAGGAGGATGGAGCAAGGAAGGGGAGGAAAAACATGAATCTCCAAGGATCTTGGGTCCCTTCCATTCTTGCCCATCTTAAGAAAAGGGAAAAGGAAACCCAGAGGAGAAACAGGAATCCAGGGGACACACCTAGGATGGCAATTAGGCTTCAAAGAGAAACTTGCCAAGTTGGAAACAGCTGTAACTTAAGATTGAGATGGGTGAGGAGACACTGAGACTCTGAGCAGAAATGGAGAGAGGAGTATACAGGGCCCCAGAGTAGGCAGGAAAACCGGTGAATGAGGTGAGAGAGCCCAAGGATCTTGCCTTCTGGATACTCAAATGTGTTTGAATGAAGGAGGTAGTAGTGAATCCCTAAAGAAGTAAAAATCAAAACCCCGAACTTCCCTTAGCTCTTTCACACCTTTCCTTCTCTGCTCCTCCTTCTAAGTTCCCCCTTTCCTCCTTCTCCACCCCCTTTTCCCTTCTCTCCCTTACCTCTCCACCCATGATTCCCCAGGTCCCTGCTCTCAGTCACTACATCTCTTTCATTCCCCAGCCCCCACCTTAGTCCCTCCCCTCTCTCTGCTTCTCTCTTTGTCTCTCTTCTCTGTTTGACCCTTCTTTTCCTTTCTTTCCATCATTCGTTCATTCATTCATTCAACACTCACTGGCTGCATATTATACAAAGGACGTTGAATTAGGTGAAGTCAAGATTAAAAAAAGGAAGAAACAAAGTAACATTGGAAAGCACAGGAAATGTTCAGTAACAAGGACCTGGGACCAAGTCTTGATTCTTCCCCTTCCTAGATGGGTGACCATAAGCTTTCCCTTTTATAAGCCTCAGTTTCCCCATCTGTGAAAAGAGAAGCTTAGACTAGATGATCCCTATGTCCCCTCCTTCAGGGGATAGTTACTGAGACCACCAACTGGCAGAGAGGTAAGGAAAAGCTTCAAGAAAGAATTCAAACAGCCGTTTATTGGGGAAGAAGTTGGTCATTCATTCTAGGCCTAAAGTAAAATATGATAGCAAAATAGAATGAGCTGCCACATTTTGGGGCTGGGGAGGAGTTCGCTTTGTATTTGAGGTGGAGAAGTAATGGGACACAGGACTGGAGATTTACTATGGACAGTGAGCACTGGGGAGCCAAAGGAGGTTTTTGAGCAGGCCGGTGATAGGTTCCGAGTTGAGGATTAGGAAGACTTGATGGGGGAAGAGAAGAAACTGAAGGAAGGAGATTACCTATCTCACCCCATGTTTCTCCTTCCTCCCCTCCCCTCTTCTTTTACCTTCTCTTTCTCCGTGCCTCTTATTACGTAGCCTTTCTTTGCCCAGTTTTCTCAGTTTTCTCTCCACAGGGGAGAAGGGCAGAACCAGGTTCCTCCCAGCTCCCCTTGGAGCACACCTGGCTGTAATCTCCATCCCCCCCCTCCAAAAAAAAAATTCCTCCTTTTTCTGGTCTCTCTCTCCTCCCCCTCTCCACAGCTCCCCTTCCTGAGCCCCCAGCCCTGCCTTCCCTCCTCCCTACCACCCTTCCCAGAACATCTGTAAGCAATCCTCCAGCTAGGAGGGGGGAATCTCCTCCCCAGCCAGCTGTGGGGGTGGGGCCAGCTAGGACTGGCTGGGCGGGGTCTAAGGGGAGGGTCTGACCTTCTGGAAGAGTTGGGATGTACCTTTCCATCTTCCCACCCAAACCAGGAAACGGTTTCCCTTTCTTAGGCCCAGGCTAATCTGAAAATTCCAGAACCAGAGCAGGAAGGCACCTCAGAAGTCATCTAGTCTAACACGCTCCTTTTACGGAAGCCAAGAAAGATCGAGTGATTTGCCTTCAATCTCACAGATAGTGAGCATCAGAAGTGAGATTTGAACCCAAGATTCCAGAATCTGGATACCCAGGTTCACAGCATCCTTATCCACCAGTATCACCACCATCACTCCTGACCTGAGAGCCCAGGATCTCCAGAATTCTAACATCCAGGTTCTCGCTTAGGACTGGGGGCCCAAGAAAACCACAGACCCTGATCGGAGATAGGGGAAAGGATGTAAAGCCTTACCCTCACCCCCACTTTTCCCCTCCCCTCCACAACACCAATCAGAGCTCTTGGTGCTAGACAGTTCTTCCTAGGGATCAGAGAGATTTGTTTCTGTCTCCTTTCACAAGTCTTTGAAGTTGGGCCTGGGGGCTGGAGATAAGAGCTGATCCTGTGAACCAGGTTGGAGTTGGGGGTGAGGGGTGGGAATGGAGGGGGAAACAATCTCCCAGAAATCTACCAAACAGAAATGGAAAAGAAAGTCTGGGGAGGGAAAAGATGGATTCCCTGGAGCTAGAGGGGCTGGAGCTAGAAATAGTTTTTGGTATATTCAGACCAGAAATGAACTAAATTCAAATGAAATACAAAACAACTCCCTTTCTCCAGGGACTTACGGGCCCTAGGGAGCCAGAGTCAGACCTGAGAGATCTGCAAGAAGTCACTCATTTCCCCTTGGTTCTCTGTTCTCATCCTTTAGGGGATGATTGTGGCCTCAACCCCCATGAAATCCCATTGTCCCAAGACTCCACCTCTGACCTGAGTCTTGGGGTTTGTGACCTAGGAACATGTGTGATCTCCTCAGGGATCCCATTCCATCCTTGCCCCTGGTCCCCTAGCTCCTTAAGAGGTTAAACCTCTCAGTGGGGAATGGAGTCTATTCTTAGCCACACAGAGGATCCCTGGAAAACAAGTGTGTTCATTTCGAGGTGATGATGGACAGAGAGGAATTTGTAGCCAAGGAAGGAGTGTGTGTGTGTGTGTGTGTGTGTGTGTGTGTGTGCCTGTGTGCACGTGTGCATGTATGTTTCAAGGAGGCTGAATTTGGAACATAAAAGTAAGGGTCCAGACACAGGGAGAAGACCCAGGCATTCCTAGTGTCTAGCCCAAAAGTAAGGACACTGGCATGGCCAAGGCATCTGGAAGGCTGGCACCATCTTCAACCAGGGGCACTACATAATTGACCTTGGAAAGGACTGAATACTGGTAATATTCCACAGCCACCACCCCAACCACCTTAATTTCACCTTCCCAGAGGATCACAATTTCAGAGTTAGTCGTCATCTACTCCAAATTCTCATTGTATAGATAAGGAAACTGAGTCCTAAAGAAATTAATTGATTTACCCAAAGTCACACAGTTGTTTAAGTGACAAAGTCAGGATCCAGATTCAGGTCTTCCAACATGAAATCAAGGATTCTTTCCATTCTGCCACACTGAGAGCAGTTGAATAACCAGAATGAACAAAAGGCATATACCCAGAATCTCTCAACATCTCCAGTAGTCCGAATCTTTCTTTGCTGTCCCCCACCCCACCCCCACCAACCTCCACCTGCCCCAGGGATGAGATTCTGCTTGAGGATTGGGGATGGGGGGAGGGAAGGTAAGTTAATGAATTGGATCATCTTCAGCCTTTCACATCCCCAAGCGGATGTACTTAAGGATCCCAGTGTTCCAGGTCTCTCCCTGATGGGCTCCAGATGTGAGCACATCTGGGAAGGCCATCCCAGGAAGCCAGCGATCCCCACCCCGGAATAGATTTTTTTTTTTAATCTAGCTTCCAGACAGACCCCTGAGCAGAAAGATCCCATCCAACCAGATCCTTCCCAGAAGGAAATGAATGGTAACATCAGAAAAGACCTGTAGCTTGGGACACAAGGGAAACAGGAACTGAGTATGGGGATGTTTGATGGGAGAATTTGGGAGTCCAGGGCTCCTCCATTCCTACTTCATTTCCTGTTTGTAGACATTCTATTCGACTGTGGAATCCTGCCTCCTCAAAAACAGTTGAAAAGAAAGGAAGGAAGTTTAGAGAGGCTGTTGGTATAGTGGCTTTTTCCTAGACACCTGGGTCCTCCATTCCCCCCACCCCCTAGTCTTTGCCCTTCTAACTTATTTTCCCCAAAGGTCTTGCCCCTTTCCCTTCAAAGTCTCCCTAGCCCCTGGTACCTCTCCTCTCTGCCCTGCCCCTTCTCCCCATCCCCAGGTTCTTCCCTACTCCTTTTGAGCCCCAGTGAAAACTGGCCTACCCTTGGAAAAACTCCCCCCAGACATGGGAGGATCTCAAGCCTAGGGAAAGGAACCCTCTTAAACAAGAGGACTTGAACATCTTGACTTCAGATGCCTTTCCTCACCATGGGGTTTTCCCTCCTTCCCTGATTCTTGGATTCTGAGTAGGCTACAGCAGGGTCAGAAGTTTATATTTAGAACTGGAACATGAGGCAGGGGTTTCTCCTGGGTCAGACAGGGTGGGTGGGGGGATAGAGGCCATAGGAAGTGACTCATAGATGATAGAGTCATCTGTTCTCCAAAACAGAGACCTGAGTCAGGGCTAGAGACATAGATAGAACTGCATCTTCCTCTTTACATGCAACACTGCATGTACCACTTCTAACCATAGATGGGAGTAGAAGAGAAATCAAATTAACTGAGGGCCAGAGAAGTCAATGGATTTGCTAACGATCACACAAATGGTAAATGACCATGCCAGGTCTTCTGACTCTAGCGCCCTTTTTCACTGTATTATCCAAGTTCAGTTCCCCCTCTTCTCACTGTTTTTCCCTACCTTGCTTTCCATCTTACTAGCCAAAGAACAAGGACAACCAATTTCTTCCTACTCCCACCAGCTCTCAGTGTCAAAGGCATTGGGTAAAGTTAGCTGGATCAAAGGAGGATATGGTTATTCTACTTGGGGAAAGCTCCCTTGGTATCTCAGGCTCTGCTCCAAAGTTACCCTATAGCCTCTCTAGTCTACCCCCTTCTCTTCTCTCCAAGAAGCCAGTTATTTAGAGTTTAGTCCAATGCTGTCAGTTTTTGAAGAATTCATTTAATTTCTTAGAATAGATGACTCTAAATCTATTAACTGTGTCTATTCTAATCCTTCTGTTTGGCATGCTCTTTGCATGAGACCCCAACCAAAATCCTATCCGTTTATCAGCTTCCTTATACTTCAAAGAACCCTTGCCAGTCTCCTGACTCTAGAACCCTGAGGTTGACACTCACCATTCAGGTTCTGCTGAAGAAGTGTGTGGTAGAAAGAACATTTGGAAGTGTGATTTGAAATGGGAGTTCAAATCCTGGCAGTGACACTTCCTAGCAAGATGACTACAAGATTTCAAGGTGGAATGAACAGTGGAAAAACTGGGTATGAATCCTGGATCTGTACCTGTGTGAATTGAGAACAGCCTCTTTTCTGCTCTGGATCTTTATTTCCCCAGTTGGAGAAAATGAGGCAATTGTAAAATAATAGAGTTAGTCTAGAGGATTTCTAAAGACCTCTCCAGCTCTAGCCTTCTATGAATATAATTCTGTGAATCTCAAGAAAAGCTAGAACACAACAAAGTTTCTCCTCAAAGTCTCCTGCTGAAATTTATTCTCCTTTTTCTAGAATTTTGTTCTCCAAAGGTAACAGGAGCTAGAAACCTGGTGACAGCTAGAACCTGGACAAAGTCCAGCCCTTGCCCTTTCTGCCTCCCCTCCCCTCCCAGTCAAGGTGACTCTGATTAATAATAGTGTCAGTCATCATAGCTAATCATTCTCACCTAGAAGCTAAGACAGAAAGTCTGTGAGGCAGAACAGAGGGACCTCAAAGAGAAAAGAGATAGGAACACAGACAAAAGAGGTGAAGCAAAGACATGGAGAGGAGGACAACTGTGGGGACTTCCCAGCAAGTCTAGTGTGGTGAAGGTCTGGATTCTAATCCTGATTCTGCTACTTCCTAAGTACCTACTTTGTGCTAGACCCTGTGCCTGTTGTAATAGTTGGCATGGGTTGATGTTAACAAAGAAAGGAAAAATATGGTTCCTGATTTCAAATAGCTTACAATCTAATAGAGGAGATCACACAAGCAAACAGCTATGTACAATTAAGAGATAGACAGGATTAATAGTAAATAATCAACAGAGGGATGATAGTAAACTTGGGGGCCTGGGGATCTGGAAAAGCGTCTTATAGAAGAAAGGATTAAGTTCATTTTCCTTATCTATTAAAAGCACATTTAAGACTTTGTGAAGGAACATATAAGCCATCCCAATGAGGAAGGATCTCTTAGAGGGGGATAAAAAAGTCCAGGAGCAGAGAAAGGGAGGGCCAGGCAGGACTCAAGGGAGGGGAGGCAGGAGGTGTTGAGGCCACAGGGAGAGGACTTATAAGGGCAGAGAAAGCCAAGAAAGGAGGGATATTGGGGAAAGGAACAGAGGCCAGCCAGAGAATGACTAAAGGGCTCCTGGTATAAACAGGAGCAGAGAAAGGGCAGGGAGCAAGGCTGTTTGGGTTGGCCTGGGGTGGGGTGGGGGGGCTAGTAAGAGGAAGACCTGGACAGAACATTGTGTCCACTCCACCACCACCCCCCCAGACTCCTGGGAAGAGTTGAGTCACACTCTCATTCCCGACCTCCCCCCATCACCACTACACACACCCCAGCTCCCAAATCCTGGGAAAAATCCAAAGAACCTACCTAAAGTGGAGACTGACTCATTTGCATGCATTTTGCATATTATTTATAAGCTTATTGAAATTCCCAGTGTCCACTATGCCTTCCCCTCCCCCACATCCCAACTTAAATCCCAGTAAAGTAAATGAACTCTTCCAAAGTTCTTCCTGGCTTCATTCACTTCTTATCTATGACCCCATCAGATGGGTAACCTCACTTTAAGCTCCTAAGAAGGGGTGCAGATGTAAAGCTGGGAATGGGGAACCAGCTTTACCTTCATGCCAGGCAAGCTGGCTCCTCCATTGGGTTGTAACTGGCACTAAGGAAAGTTACAGACAATGGCTATCTGAAATAGCTGCTCTGTTTGGGATAAGAACTGGAATTTCAGGAGTTAGAAGAAGAGGAGAGTGAAAGTAGGGGAGCTGTTCCCTTGGCCATATTAGTTCTGGGTCTCCAACAGGGGAATCTGTTGAATGAATGGATCCATTTCCATCTGAGGATAGTTTCTGAAATAGAAGGAGGGGCTCTAAAGAGAAAGGGAAGGAGGGCCTGAGAAGGATAAAGAGGGGTGAGGCTGTTCTCTGGCCTCTGTGGTCCCTACCCCCACCCCCAGGTTGAGATAAAGTTCTGAATCCTGGGAGGTGACATCATCGCCCAAAGCTGTGGGGGGTGAGGAGGAGGGGGCCTCTACTTTCCATCCTGTGTGTTTCTGTTTCTACGGGGACTAAGGAATAGTATCTATATCCAAAGTGTTTAAGAGCCAGAAGATGGTGGGAAGAGTCCTAGGGATCTGTCTGGCTCTTTAGAAAAACTATCTACAATCTCTCCCCCCCAAGTTGGGAATTTTAAAGGGCAGAGTATTACAAGCACTGAAAGAACACTCCCTGCCCCAGCACCCACTTATTCCACATCCACAGTTCAAGTCAATTCCATAAGCATGTATTAAACCAGTTGCTATGTCCTAAGCACTGAAAAAAATTATAATAATTATAATTTAACAGCAAATCTAAGAGGGCAAAGAAAAATATATAATCTCACTGGAAATTATTAATGTAAATGGAATAATTAATATAACTGATTATATATTAACATATGAAATATAATCTCAAATCTGCTTTCTCTCAACGGGTACATTTCCCCTTCTAGGAAGGGGAGAAGTCTCAAATTCCCCAATGTAAAGATAACAGAATGCCTGGGTCCTCAACTCTTGGGGGGGGGGGGGAGCTCTGACCCTGAAAGCAGCCTCAGGTCTAGATCAGACTGGTCTCTGCCAAACCTGGAGCAGAGAGCCTGGCACCTAGAATGCCTGGGTCCCAACCCCAGCTGGCCTGGACCCAAGGCATCTGGTGGCCCCGGAAGGCAAAGAGGGAATCCCAACTGGCTGGATGCCAGGGGTTCCCCTTTTCTCTACAGTCCAAGGATTTATCCTGAGGGAGATAAGAAGGGAGGCCCCTGAAAGCGAGATGAAAAGATTAGAGCCCCCCCCCCCCCCCCATCCCCACCCGCTCCGCCCTGGCTCCCTCTACCCTCCTGAGGTGGTTCCTTTCCTCATTAGGAAATTCTCCTCTCCCTTTTTCCTACTCCTTTTCCTGTGCGTTTACGTTCGACTTCTGGAGGGGAGGAGAGGAGGAGGAAGAGGAGGAGGGAGTGGAAGGGGGATCAAGAAAGGGGAGGGGGAGAAAGCTGAAAGCTACCCGGTCTAACCCAGGCCAGACCAGGCCAGCTCCGCTGGGTGGCTAGGGAACCGGGGAGCAAAGAGGAACCCCACCTCCCCGGGGTGGGGGGCGTGGGCTCTGCGTTTCAAGGACCCAGGCATGCCCCCCTCCCCACCCCCCCGGCCGGCGGGGGGAGGGCTCAGCCGGGAGTTTGGCAAACTCCTCCCCGAGTTGAGTCATTCGTCTCTGGGAGGTTTAGGAAGCCGCTGCGGGTCGCTGGCCCCAGGACAGGGAAGACTGGGCGCTATGCGGAGCAGGACTCCAGGGTCCCCGCTGCCCCCCGGGCTGCCGGGCTCCGGCCCCCCGCCCCCGGCCAGGCGCCGGCCCCCGCCGGCCGGCCCCCCGCGCCTGCTGCCCTCGCTGCTGCTGCTGCTGCTGCAGTCCGGGGTCGGGGGCTTCAACTTGGACGGGGAGGCCCCGGCCGTGCTCAGCGGACCCGCGGGATCCTTCTTCGGCTTCTCGGTGGAGTTCTACCGGCCCGGGGCCCAGGGGTGAGTGCGGCGGGGAGTGGGCGGCCCGGGCCGCCGCGCAGGGGCGGGGGGAGAGGGAGGCCGGGGCGCGGGGCTGGGCGGCGGGCGGCCGGGCTGGCGGGACCCCGAGAGGACGGAGGCTGGGCCAGGGTCCGGTAGGAGAAGGGAGGGCGGACTTTGGAGAGTGTGGCCGGACGGCTGGAGAGAAGTGTGAGTGTGTGTGTGTGTGTGTGTGTGTGTGTGTGTGTGTGTGTTGTGTGTGTGTGTGTGTGTGTGTCTGTGTGTGTGTGTGTGTGTGTGTGTGTGTGTGTGTGTGTGTGTGTCTGTGAGTGTGTGTGTGTGTGTGTGTGTGTGTGTGTGTGTGTGTGTGCGCGCGCGCGCTGGGGGAGGGGCCGTTCAGGGGCTTGCGGGGGTCCCGGGCTAGAAACAGGGTCGGGGCCAGCGCTGGGAATCCCCCGAGGCTGGGCTGGGCTGGGGACGGGGCTTGAAGCTGGAGATTTGGATTCCGAGAGTCTGGAACTTCAGAGAGGTGTGTGGGGCCAGTGTGCCGGGGGTCGCGATGAGGGGTGGGGAGGGGAGGGGAGGGGAGCCGAGGGACTGGGGCTTGGGGGCCAAGATGACCGTTGTGGCGGGGTCTGAGGACCTGGAGTCAGCCCGGGCCATTGTGCTGGGGGGGGGGGGGTCGGAGCCGGAGAGTGGGGGGAAACTCGGGGCGGGGGTGGGGGGCTCAGGAAGCGGCGGCCTGGACCGGGAATGGAGGCGGCGGCGCAGGGCTGGGATGCGGGGTGAGCCCGGCCAAGGGCGGGGAGCTCGCCGCTTCCTTGACCCCCCTCCTCCCGGCCCTGCCCCGGGCGCCCTCCGCTCCTCTCCATCCCCGGTGCACTGGTCTCAGCGCGGCCCCAAAGGGCGCGGAGAGGAGCGGGTGTCCGGAGCCCGGGGCGCCGGGGGGCGGGCTCGGCCCGGCCGCGGGGAGTGTGTATGTGTCGGCGGGCGGGGCGGGGGAGGCAGCTTCCCTTTTCCTCTCACTTTCCGGAGGAAGAAAGAGGCTGATTTCCTGTCACCCAACAGTGGGCTCTGGACCGGGGCTAGGGCTCCTGGGTCCCTCCAGGAAAACTAGGGCTCCAGATAACTGTCTTCCCAGGAAACTGAGAAAAGGGGCTGCAGGAAGGGAGGGACCCGGGAAACCGGGCCCCGGGGAGGAGCACTCCCTCCAAACACTAACTATCAAGATGACAAAAGCCCCCAGACCCTGGATACCCAGAGGAGGGATGCGGTGCCTTCCTGGCCATGGCATCTTCCCGTTGTGTTCCACCCCTGCCTCCCACCTGAGATGGGCGTGGAGAAGTCCAGGCTTCTAATCTCGCCTCTGCAATAGTGAATCAAGAGCAGTTTCTCAGGACTGAAAGAAACTAGAGTCCAGGATTTCTTCTCCAGATTTAGAGAAAGGGGGCTGACTGAAGATTATGCTTTCTTCAATGGACTCTTTTTTTCCCTTGACCCCCTAGACTGGGAGAACTGCTTCCCAGTGAGCATAGCATGAAGTCCATCTAAAACACACACACACACACACACACACACACACACACACACACACACACACATTGTCTCTCCCCGGCAAAGAAAGGGTTAATCCTATTTGGTGTCCTAAGTGGGGGCTTCCCTGATGTCTAAGGAGAGAGAGAGAGAGGAGGGTGACAAAGAAAAGGGGATGCTTAGGCCCCAGCTGTTGGCTCTGGGCTAGTTGAGGTCCACACCCACCCCACCTCCCCTCTGGCTTCTTGCCCAAACCCCATTGCATCACCCTGGCCTGGGACCTCTGCCAGGCCCAACTTCCCCCAGCCCCCCCATCCTCCCCCCCACCACATCTCCAATGGGGCAGGGAAAGAGGGAGCCACTTCACTGTGGCCAGGGTTCTGCTGGGAGGGAAGAAAGGCAATGGAGGAGCTGGGAAGTTATATGTCTGGAGCTCTAGGGAAAAGCAGTTGGACACCTGAAAAGAAGTGAGGATGGGGTACATAGTTCCCGTGTGTGTGTGTTTTTAAAAAAGGAGCTATAAAATAGAGGAGAGGAGAAAAGGCTGAACTGGAAATTAGGATTATTTGATTCCTGTTGGAGTCAGAAAAGGAGAACTCTTTTCCAGATAGTATGATCCCAGAAGAAATTACTTTCTCTTTTTGTCTCTCTAATTCTCTCCACCATTCTCTAAAACCCTTTCTCAGGGTGTGACAACACATCCTACCTCCCTGCCTTCTTCTAGCCCAGAAACACACATACCCTTGAACCCCTATCATGAAGAACCAGATTGCTCTTGCCCTCTCAGGAGAGGGAGAACATCTCTATCCCTTCTCCCATCATCCCCCAGGGTCTTCTCTCCTGGTAGACCCTGATGAAGGTCCTAGAGCTAGGGTTTGGAGGTGAAGATTCTGCCTCCATCCCCTCTAGATAACTACTGGACCTGGGCTGAGGCTTCTTTGTTCCTTGTCTCAATCATCTCCATACTTGACTTTACTTTGGAAGGATTTTTTTTGGCGTGGACTAAGTTGTGGAGATTTCTGCTCCCAAGCCCTACCTTCAGGAATGAGAGATACGAGGACACAAAACCAACCAAGTGCTGGTTAATGTTACTGCTGGGTCCTCAGGGCGGGGGATAGTCACATTTCCTGGATGCTGCCCAGGCCCCTGACCTTGTTCAGGCCAATGGAGTCAAATAATAAATAACCTTGTATTGAACAGATTTGTTAATCAATAGCTTGGCTGGGGAGAGGGGAGAGACCTGGTTTTGTGTAAAAGTGGAAGGAGAATTGGACTATCAGTCTGTAGCCCTGAAAGCTCCACCACTAATTTGGGGAACCTGGGGCAGGTCACTTCAATCTGCTGGGCTTCATTTTCCTGATATATAAATTGGGAATGGCAGATGTGGGCTAGATGATTTGTAAGGTCTCTCCCAAGTATACGATTCTATATTTTGTTCCTGGAATTTAGGAACTGGCATATAAGAAGCAGAGCCTGGAGTAGAGAGTGGGGATGGGAAAGGGCGAAAGCACCCTGGACCATTCAACAACTCCATAGGTATTATAGGCAGGCTTGCCTACCTGTGACCTTCCAAACCTAGGTCCTGTTTCTGAGTGTCACAGGCTTTGCCCTAGAAAGCACACTGGTTAGGGAGCCTACCCACCTCATTCCTGCCTTGTCCCAAATGATCTCCATTATATCCGAAGCTCTCTCTGCTTGGACTGCTCCACAGAATAAAAGGACTGAATAAATTGGTAGGGGAGAGGTAACATCAGTTAGCCTTCAACTTCAATGGGGCTTTGGACCCAGACCCACTGTCCTGGTATTGCCCAGGTCTGACCTCCAGCCAGAGTCAGGTGCCAGTTCTGTGGGAATCAGAGCCTGAGTTCATGCCAGGACCAGCCCTCATCTCAGAGGACAGAGCGCCAGGGTTCTACTGAAAGACAGTTTTAAGTGCCCCTTAGTCATGCCACCAACCACTCTAGCAACAGAGCCCAAGAGATTCAGGCAGAGGAGAGAGGAAGCTTGGGAGACAAATGGAGTGGTGAGAAGTTAGAAACAAACAGGAAACAACCAGTAGTAAATATTTTCTCTCTTTGAAACTCCCCATCCCCTTCCTCTGTTACCCTCCCTTTCTTCTGTGCCTCTAAACCATAATTCCAGTCATCTCACCTTCTTCTATTCATTGCAGTCTTTAAGCTCATATCCCAACTCCTAGACCCTTCCATAGGCAAAGATGGTTGTCTCTGGATTTCCCTTTTCATTCTATTCACAGCTCCAATGTAGCCTGGAACTCAGGCTTTCCTCCCTGGACCTAGGATTAGGTATCTGAGTGCTAGGATCTTGCCCCACAGAGGGACTTTGCTTCAGGAAGGAAGGTAGCCTGCCCTGATTGGAATGAGTCACTCACTGCCTAGGTCTGAGAGAACAACTGGACCTACAGGAAAAAGCTGAGGTAGGGAGAACTGAGAGGAGAGAGTGAGGAAACAGAGATATAAGCAATAACAGGAACAAAGGCAGAGGGATGGAGATACAACAGGTTCAGGAGAGGAGACAAAGGTGCAATGGCAGAAACTAAAAGAAACATGGGAGAAAAGGGGGAAAAAATGGTGACAACCAAATGTCACATGGTAATAGACAAGGAGGGACAGGCAGGATAGGGGAAGAAGGGACAGAGGCCACAAGGCAAGACAGTCAGAGACTGGCAGGCAAGCAGATCAATGGATACAGATAGACAAGAAGAGGGGTAGAAGGCTGAGAAAGGAGAGTTAGAAACAGTGATAGAGAAACCACCTGGTACAGAAAGGGAATCCAGAAAAATTCCTTTGAGGGTTTTAGCTCTGACCACAATCACTATCCCTTGTCACCCATCCCATTCATAAAAAGGAACAAACTGAAGTATAAGTAATGGCCCTTTGAGGACACAAAAGAGCAGGAGCTGAACACAGACTCAATGGCAGTGGAGTCTGGAGGTGGAAATAGAGTTGAAATAGGAAAAGAACCTTCAGGACCCAAGCCCCCAGATCCAGGAGGTCAGTAAAGAGTGAAATTGGTCAAGGAAGCAGCAGCTCTTTATCCCCTTCACTTCACCCTACTCTTCTGTATTTCCCCCCTTTTCATTTCCAGGACTCACATTTTCCTCCCATTCCCGCTAGGCTGGGAGGTTGAGTGGATCCAGGCCTTGGGAGGGGTTTTTGGCTTGAGAAGGGTGAGCAGAGGTGTCAATGTATTTGTACCAGAGTCATGGTTGGGTGAAGCCAGAGAGTTGGGTGTCCTGTGAGATGAGAGACAACAATACATAGGGGACAGTGGGTTCTGCACAATCCTGATGGCCAAAGGTCCTCCCCTTCTCCTTTTCAGGATTGAATGTTTGATTCCCTTTGGGAATTTTGGAGAGGGAGTCAGTGGAGGAACTGAGAGGATTGGGGAGTAAGAAGCTATGTTGGGGGGGAAGAAGGGGAGAGGTTAGTGACAGCAGCACATGGGGACTGTCTGACTCCATCTAGCTTGTGTCTCTGGCATCTGTGGCATCTCCCAAGATATAAATACCCACCCAGTGGGCACCTGCCCCTCCCCAACCCCAGGATCTGAACTCCAGGGTTCTTGCCTTAGAAAACCATGAGTTCTAGAAGCATAGGAAATGAATCAAGGAGCAAAGACCTAGGTAAAGGGGATGTGGGGGAGGTGGTAAGATGGGAGAAGGTAGGATAAGACTAGATAAAGCCTAGGAAACAGTGGTATATAATACGAAGAGTATGAAACTAGGAATCGGAAAACCTGAGTGATTCCTAATTGTACCAGCAACTAATTGTATGTCTTTTGGCAAATGATTACATTTGCCTGGGACTTGATTTCCTCTTCTATAAACTGTGTGTGTGTAATTTAAAAAAAAATTTGTAAATGACAAAACACAGAAATAAGATCCTTTTGAAAGAAAGCAATTAAACCTTAGCCCCCTTATTTTTAACAATCTCTAAGGTCTCTTCCTGGGCTAAAGTTCTTAGACCTAGAGATGATAAGGGGAAAGGGACAGGAAGTGGGAGGGATAAGGATAAAGAGAACGGGGTTGAGGAGGGACGCCAGAGCTGGGGAGCTGCCCCACCCCCTGATTAGCCCCTTCCCACAGGGTCAGTGTCCTGGTGGGTGCTCCCAAGGCCAACACAAGCCAGCCAGGGGTCCTGCAGGGCGGCGCCGTCTACCTCTGCCCTTGGGGCCCCAACTCTGCCCAATGTACCCCCATTGAGTTCGACAGTAAAGGTAATGGGTTGGGACTGGGAGTAGGGGGCGGGTCTTGGGTGGGGATTGATAAGAGGGTGGAGTTTGGGGAGGAGAAAATGAGTCTAGAGAATGGGGCCTGAGGGAAGGGGTGGGATGCACAAGCCCAGGAAGCGGGTGAAGGACCAGTAGATGCCTAGGTTGGGTCCCTAGGGTCAGGCTGGGAGAAAGCAGCCCCTTCTTCCTTTCCGCCCCTCATCTTTTCCCTGACTCCTTGTGTGGCTTCTGCCAGTGGCTCTGACGATGTGTTCCCAGCCCAGCCTCGGCGAGGCGGGGCGGGCATGATTCAGAAACATGTGGCTCTCATTTCCCCTGAATCACCCACAACCCAGGGAGGCCAGGGGAGAGACAGAGACCCAGACAGTGAGAGGGACAGGAACAAGGAGAGGCAGGGAGGCAGGGCTAGCTGGGGGAGTCAGCAAGAAGATGAGGGAAGAATGATAAACCATCACCCAGTGATGGGCTGGGGGAGAGAGGTAGCCAGCAAAGAGATCTAGGGAGATAGAGGGTTGAGAGAGTAAGACAGAAACTGAAATGAGAACAAGAAGGGGATAAGCACTGAGATGCAAACAGAGGAGAAATCCACAAGGAGCTGAAAGATAGACATGTGAGGGGGAAGTTAGAGATATTAGCTAGGAAATAGAGACAGGAGAGATGGTGTGAAAGGATGGAGGTGGCAAAGCAGAGAAAAATACACAAAGAGGGTTAAAGAGACAAAGACACAAAGGAGAGAGCTGGAGAAAAAGTAGAGATGCTGATAGTTCACTTTAATAAATTCACCCCCCCTCAAATATCTCTTTGCATCTACCACCTTCTCTCATTTCTCACTCAGCCTCTTAAACTGATTTTCCTGCCTCTGCTTCCTTCCAATGCTAACCCTTCCCCTGCACCTCAGATGTATTTTCAAAGCACTGTTTTGATCATGTTATTTCCCCAAAAAGTTTTCAGTGTCTCCCCATTTCCCCTTATAATTTGACTCTAAAACTTGCCTGTTCAGGTTTATCTCTCATGGCTAGTCTTTCCCCTGTATGTTTCAGTCATCTCTCCCTAAAGACTAAATGTTTCCTTAAGGCATTGTGCTTTTCATCCTCCCTGTCTCAGCTAGGACAGTATAATCCTTTGTGCTCTCCCTTTTTCTCCTCTCACCTTTAACTCTTTCCATTTCTTACTGGACCTTTTTTCTTATGTACAAAAATCTACATTTATTCAAATACAGTCATGTCATCTTCTGGAACATTGCCATAACTCTCCAAAACCCTGAATTCTAACCTGAATTCTTGCCATTCTATATCCTGTAGAAACAGGGGTTCATTTCACAACCCCTGTTCCCTATCTCTCTGTCCACACAGACTCTAATGTCCTACTGGATCTTTTAAGGATCCTTGTCCTTTATGGCTTTGCTTTAATGCCACCTGTAGATTTTCTCAAGTTACCCCAGTTACCTATGCTTTCCTTGTGACCACTCTTATGATTTTGGGTTATGGTTATTTGCAAGTGTCTCATTTTCTCCCAATGACTGTAAGCTCCTTAAGGGCAAAGAATACTTTTTTCACCTTATCCACCACAGGGTCCAGTAGACATAGATATAGATATAAATGAACATTCATATATAGGAACATACAGAGATATAAGAATAGATGAACCATTAAGGTTAATATTTTAAAGACAAATGGGCAGAAATAGTTGGAGGGGTCCAGTTGTACAGATTGCTAACCTGGGTTATTTTTTTTCATTGCTTCTAAATTTCCAGATTCTCCCAATCCTAACCCTGGAAAGCTTGACTGAATCTAGGCATCATGAACCTTACTTTAGTAAGGAAATCAGGGGAGGGGAAGCCTAGAGGGCAGTTCTGGAAATCCCTCTCTGAATGGGGAGGGGTGACTCAGACTAGGAAACTGTCTCTCAGAGATCCTTTTCCTCCACTTTGTCTGCTAATGACTCAGGAAGGGCTAAGGTTGGAAAGTGCATGGGAATGCCCAGCCACAGGGCATAGATTTCTAGTGAAGAAGACAAAGAGTATTGAACTTCTGGGCCCCAAGCTTTTCTCCCTTATGCCCATCTTGCCCTTCCCTCTCAGGCTCTCGGCCCCTGGAGTCATCCTTGTCCAGTCCTGAAGGGGAGGAGCCTGTGGAATTTAAGTCCAAGCAGTGGTTTGGAGCCACAGTCCGAGCCCATGGTTCCTCCATCCTGGTGAGGGGCACAGTGGGCATATCTGGGGGGGGTAGGGTGGAAGTCAGACTGGGCTAGGAAGGGAGTTAAATTCTAACTGAGCAGTTCCTATTGGTGTTATAGGCCTGTGCCCCCTTATATAACTGGCGCACAGAGAAGGAACCCCTAAGGGACCCAGTGGGCACTTGCTACCTCTCTACTGACAACTTCACTCAATTCCTGGAATATTCACCCTGCCGCTCAGGTATGGGGTGAAGGGGGAGGACAAGAGCATGGCTTGGGGGGTGGGAAGGGAGTGGGAACAGACCTGGGACCTAGAAACTTCTTCTAGCTCTACTTGTCTAGAAATCAGCAAAGGAAAGAATATTGGACCTAGACTAAGCTACCTGGACTAATCTAAAGATCTACTTTGTGACCTTTCCCTTTCTGGGCCTTAGTTTCCCTTTCTGTACAATGAGGAGGTTGAACTAGATGACTGTATTCACTTGTTCATGTGCCCCCTCTGCTTGCCACACCTACTTCTTTCTGCCTCTTCCCTCTTTGGGTAACCCTGTCTACACTGAGCCTCGTCTTTCCCTGCAGATTTTAGCTCAGCCACAGGACAAGGTTACTGCCAAGGGGGTTTCAGTGCAGAATTTACCAAGGTAAGGAAGATATGAGAAGGGAGAATACAACCAGGGTGGGAGCAGGCATGGGGGTTCATTTCACAACCCCTGTTCCCTATCTCTCTGTCCACACAGACAGGACGTGTGTTGCTGGGAGGACCTGGGAGCTACTACTGGCAAGGTGAGCCCCAGCCCCTAACTCAGTGCTCCCTTGGCCCCTCTGTATAACTCTGTATCCTCTTCCTGAGGACCTGAGGACCCCCTCTAGCTTTTCCTCCCTTTCCCCTCTCTGATCCATCCTGCCCCTGCCCACCTCCCACCTTCCCCTTACCATCCAGGGCAGATCCTGTCGGCTACCCAGGAGCAAATAGAAGAGTCCTATTACCCAGAGTATCTAATCACTGAAGTCCGGGGGCAGTTGCAGACTCGACAAGCCAGCTCTACCTATGATGACAGCTATCTGGGTAAGTGAGAAAGGTAGCTTGGACATGGGGAGGGGGGACACTCAGAAAACTCCAGCTTCTCCTCTTCCCTCTCCATGAACAATATGAGAACCCTAGGGCTCTCCTCAGAATCCAGAATTGCCCCTCTTCTGTCTATAGGCCTCTGCCTCTATCTAGTCTACTCCTGAGAACTGGCTGATTGTGGAGAGGCTACTCTCAAGGCAAAACTAGGTATCTAAGGGAACAGACTGTTAGACTAGCACTCAGGAAGACCTGAGTTCAAATCCCATCTCAGAGTCTTAACTGAATAACCCTGGGCAAGTCACTTAACCTCTTTCAGCCTCAGTTTCCTCACCTGTAAAACAGGGATGATAATAATGGGACCTACCACTTAGAGCTGTGAAGGATCACATATTAAAGTTATGTAAAACAAAATACATTAGACAGCTCACAAACCCTAAAACCATAAATAAATGCCAGCCTTTATTTTCATTGAGTAGCAAAGGAAACAATTTGGAATAGTATAAAGAACGTTGGCTTAAGAAGAGACCATATGTAGCTCCAGAATTTACTATGAGAAAGTAATTTTGCCTTTTCTGGGCTTTAGTTCTCCCAGTTGAATAATGGGCACAATATTTATACTTAGCAGTACTCAAGACTGTTGGGAGAGTATTATTCAAAACTTAAATCAAAATGCTCATAACCAAGTGGACCAGGTGGGAATTAGAGGGGCATGGGGGGGGGTATAGATGAAACTCCTCAGAATAAAAACTCTAATCACCCTGCCCTTTATGTCTCCCAGGATATTCAGTGGCTGTGGGAGAATTCAATGGAGATGCTACAGAGGGTAAGGATGTCTCTAGACCCAGGACTGGGGGAGGGGTTCTAAACCCCCAAACTGGAAGAGTCCAGAATTAAAGCTTCTAATGACCTTTCCCTACCTGCCTTTCTAAAATTCTTTTTTTTCCTGCTTGCAGACTTTGTGACTGGTGTACCCAAAGGGAATCTCACCTACGGCTATGTAAGACCCCCACTGGCCCTCTCCCCCCATCCTGTCCTTTTGTTCCATCATTTACTCACCATTTCCCTAGCATTTATTATAGAGTGCCTACTGTATACTACTGAGGATACATACGAAGACATATTCTCTACAATTAACAGTCCTGTGTTCATTGATAATGAACACAAATAATTATCAGTAGAAGACAGGATATGTTGCCATGTTCATGTAAAAGGGAGTGGGAGGAGAAATCCTTTCCCTCTGGAGTAAGCAGAGATGTCTTCATCAGACATCTCCAGAGTTGAACTTTGAAGGATGGGTAGGAGTTCAGAAGGCAGAGGTAATAATGATGGTGTGAGCAAAGATGAAAAAGGGACCATGGATCTTGTTATTTTGATGTAAATAGCTTCCAAGCTAGTTTAATTGTTTTAATTAATGTCTAATATTATTTCTACTACATATTTTTAAACAGAGATGGAAAAAGGCAAATCAATAGTCCAATTTGATCAGAATGGAGAGAATGTGAATGGGAGTAGTAAGAAATAAAATCCCAAAGACAAATGAGAAGTATGGATTTTATTCAGTAGGCAATAGTAATCTATTGAAGGTCTAGGAGTAAGGGAAAGGAGTGAAGTGACTAGTTATGCTTTAGGAAGATTCATCCTAGAGCCACATGATATAGTTGATGGGAGAGAGACCTGGATTTGAGTCCTACCTCAAACACTTACTAAGCTATAGAATTCAGAGCAAGTCATTGACAGCTCTGGGCCTCAGTTTCCCTATTTATAAAAGGAAATGAATGGCTTCTAACCCCTTCTGGCTCTAAAATCTACAATGTTGCTGTAATCTGGCAACAAGGGTGTGAGACATTGTTAAAATAGTACAGGTGAGCATTCATAAGAATTTGAACCAGGAATGGTTGTTGTTGGAAGAAAAGGCCTCAATTTCCTCATCTGTAAAATAATAGGGTTGGCTCAAATGATCTCTAAGGCCTCTCCAGCTCTTGTGTTCTGTGACCCCAAAACTCCTATAGACAGAAAATTAACAGAATTTGGTGACTAGGTTGATTCATGGTTAAGTAAGATCTAGATATCAAGTCTGGTTATTGAAAAGAATGGTTGGTACCATTAGTAGAAATAGATGTTAAAACAAAGAATAGATTTCAAAGAAAAGGGTATGAGCCCTGCATTGCATGCACTGAATTGAACAATCTAGTGGGACATCCAGGTGGAAATGTCCAACAGACGGTTGGAAATACTGATCTCAGCCTGGGAAAGAGGCCAGGCTTAGATCTATTTTTGTCCCGAGTGGCTCCGACAAATGCGAATGCCTGGGTGGCTGCCCCATGAGTCTTCTCCAGTCTTTCCAGGGAACTCTGGGTGGGCTGGAAGTCCCAGGATGTGCATCCTAGGACCAATACCACTATTTCCTCCCCAACACCCAGGTCACCATTCTCGATGGTTCAGATGTCCAGTCCCTCTACAACTTCTCAGGGGAACAGGTATGGCTAACTTCCTAACCCTTTGTTTGCATCCTTAACCTGCCAAACTCCCTACAACCTCCCGGCCCCTCCCCAGTACCCATTGTCCCCTAGCTTGCCCTCTAGTGTTCTAGAAAAAGGGTATGCTTATTACTTCATCTTGTCTCCTTCCTCAGATGGCTTCCTATTTTGGCTATGCTGTTGCTGCCACAGACATCAATGGGGATGGGTATGTAGGGGGTGGGGGGGGCAGAACCTTCATTAGCATTTCTGGGGCCTGGGTAAGCACCAGGAAAATGGGTGAGAGACAAAGACCATGAGATCTTGGCTTCTACCATCTGAGACCTTGGCATGAGTAAAGGTGCTTCTGAGGATGGGGGTGTGGGAAGGAGTACATTTGCAGATCAGCCTAAGGTTGGGGGGCCATTCTGTGGTAGTTTCTGACCTGATAAAAGTGAATAAAATCCTGTTATCTGCCACTAAATTTCAGTACCCTGGGCACACTCTTAGTTGTCCTAACTTATGACTGGAGTTGAGGGGTTGGGAATTCGGAGAGGTATGGGAATTAGCACTTTTTTCCTATCTTGGGATCTAGAAAGGGTGGATAAGGACTTGAGGACAAACCCCTGAGTTCCTTTGATTTGGCCGTGGATATCTGGCTTCTTCTGGTTCAGGCAGAAGGGGGATGGCCAGGAATTAAGGATCAGGAAATTCTGACTTTTCCCCCCCTGGCTAGGCTGGATGACCTCCTAGTGGGGGCCCCGCTACTAATGGAGAGGACAGCTGATGGACAAGCTCAGGAAGTGGGCAGAGTATATGTCTACCTCCAACAGCCAACAGGCATGGTGCCTACGCCTGACCTCACCCTCACAGGACTTGATGAATTTGGACGGTTTGGCAGTTCCTTGTCCCCCCTGGGAGATTTGGACCAGGATGGCTACAATGGTGAGCATCTTGGATTTGGGGAGGATGACAAAGGGTTCAAACAATCTGAATCTGGTGAAGAGTAGACTGAATCAGGGAGCTTGGGTACCTGGAATTTGGAGTCTAGATTCTGTTTCCTTGGATAGCAAACAGATTTGGGTAGATGAGTATAGACCTCACTATAAGAACAATGAAAGGGGAAGGGGAAGAAGGATGGGAACATGGATACTTTTATTTGAGAAGTTATGTCTGAATTTAAAGGCAGTAGAGAAAGAGATTAGAAGCTTAAACATGTGAGTCTAAGGGTTTAGGTGGAACTAGGGACCAGATGCCCAGGTCCTAAGGGGATGTAAGAGGGAGGATTTAGGTCCAAGGATACTGATGAAAGCAATGTGCAGTATTAATAGGGCGTCTCATGAATGTATTTCAGATGTGGCCATTGGAGCCCCATTTGGGGGGAAGAATCAGCAAGGAGTGGTGTTTGTGTACCCTGGGAGCTCCAAAGGGCTGGGTTTAAAACCCTCTCAGGTGCTGTTACCCCTCTGGCAACCTGGGTATACCCCTGATTTTTTTGGTTTTGCTCTTCGAGGGGCTCGAGACTTGGATAACAACGGATATCCAGGTAATTGCAAATATGCCCCCTTTACTAGACATCTGGATCTCTTTCCCCTAACACGTTTGAGCCCCATCACCCATCAGGGAATGCTTAGATTCTTTGTCAAACGGACATTGGGGATTCCATCCCCATCTCCCTTCATCTCTCCCACCTGAGAAATGACTCCAAGTGTAATTCTCAGCTATGGCCACCAGAGGGCCACATCCCTCCAACCCAGTCTCCATTGTGTTTAGGGAGCTGAAAATCTCAGATTAAGGGGAACACTAAATCCTCTCAATGAGAATTTCTTTGTTAAAAAGCTTTTTGGATGCTTGCTTCTTTTTTTAATGTCACTGTTCCATCTCACTGACCCTATTCCATAAACTTTATCCTTCCCTAACACAGTCAAACAAAGCAAAATAGACACCTTGGAGGCATGGGTTCAAATTCTAACTCTGACACATGCTGGCTGACTGACCTTGGGCAAATTGCTTAACCTCTCAGTGCTCAAGTCAACTCACTAAGATCCAGAGAAGGTGGTCTTCTAATTGTTCAAGGGGAAGTTCCTGTTACCTGTCTCATCCCAAGCAAGACAAATCAATGCATTATTCCTTGGTTCCCCATTGGTAATGTAGCACCCCTCTGCTAAAAAGTACAAGACATGTGTCCTATCTCCTGAACTCAAAACTTGTTCATGTGTTGAGCCATTCTCTGATATCCCCCTTTGTTACATTATTTTTTGAGTGGTAAATTGTTGTACCCAGGAGAGATTTTAACTGAGGGTTCACTCACTTTTATGATTTTCTTGCAGACCTGATTGTGGGGGCCTTTGGTGTGGACAAAGCTGTGGTGTACAGGTAAAGGAGGGAGATTGGGGACATGGGAAAACTCTTAGGGCTTTGGGAGTCCAGGTGACAGAGAGGGAAGTGAATGGAATACAAGGATCCCGGAGTCTAGGATTCTGAACCCCTGTTTTCAGGGGGTTGGGGAGCAGGGTAGAGGGCTGAAAGTCCTCTTCTTCTCCTCCCTTACCCTAAAACCTCTGTCAGGGGCCGCCCGATCATCTCAGCCAGTGCCTCCCTCACCATCTTCCCTGCCATGTTCAACCCTGAGGAACGAAGCTGCAGTTTGGAGGGAAATGCCATGTCCTGGTATGTAGTTGGGGGAATGGATCCCTTCCAGGCCTGGGTTGGGAGTTGAACCAGTTCCAGGAACTAGATACTTGGGTCTGTGCCTTGGGGTAGGGTTGGAGGTAGAGTTCCTGGTGTCCATGTTGGCCAGCGGGGATTGGGGAGACATGGTGGGGAGAGAATTGAGAGGACTGTGGGCCTGTAGGGCTAAGTCCTTCTTTCTTCACCAATTTCCTTCTATCTTTCTCTAGCATCAACCTGAGTTTCTGTCTCAATGCTTCTGGAAAGCATGTCCCAGACTCTATCGGTAAGAGTTCCTTATGGCCCTAGAAGGGTGGTCAGTCAACAGACATTTATTTAACGCTGACTATGTGATAGGTTTTGGGATACAAGGAAAGCTAAAAATATGGTTCCTGCCCTCAAAAAGCTCACATTCAACATGGAAACAACTGCTAATCTACCAGATAGATAGATAGATGTACATATTATGTATACAGTATAAATGGAAGATAAATTCCGAAGGAAGGCAATGGTAGGAGAAGATTAGGGGAAAACCACCTATAGAGGGTAGATTTGAGCTGAGACTAGAATGAAACCAAAACACCAGACTGGAGGAGGGAGAACATTTCAGGACTACCAGTGCAAAAACACAGAATGAAGAGATGAATGTAAGTTCCTTGAGGACAGGGACTGACTTTTGCCTCTTTTTTGTATCACCAGTGTATATATAGGTCACTACCTGGCCTACAGTAGGTAATTATTAGATATTTATTGATTGGTTGAAAAGAAGGCCAATATTTCTGGATTATGATCCAGAAAACATAGGGGGCAATAAGCCTAAAATGATGGGAAAGGTAGGAAGGGGTCAAGTTGTGAAAGGCTTTAGAACCAAGCAAAGGACTTTATAGTTGATCCTGAAAGTGATAGAGTTTATTAAGAAGGGAGAGTGATGGGGCCATCAGACCTATACTTTAAGAAAATCACTTTGATAGTTGAAAAGGGAATGGACTGAAGTGGGGAGAGACTTGAGGCAGGGAAACCAACTTTCAGGCTATTGCACTAGTCCAGGTATGAGGTGACAGGGATATGGCAAGCAGAGAAATAGATGAGGGATGCTATAAGGTAGAAATGATAATACTTGGCAACAGTTTGGGTGAGTAGGATGAGAAGCAAGGGATGCCACAGAGGTTGTAATCCTGGGTGATTGGGGGAAAGGTGGTGACCTCCACAGAAACAGGGAGACCAGGAGCACAGAATGCTCTGGAAGAAAGATGCATTCTGATTTGGACATGCTGACTTTGAGGTGTCTGTGGGATATTCAGTTCAAGATGTTCAGTAGTCAGCTGGTGATGAAAAACTGAAGCTCAAGAGAGAAATTAGGACAGGCAAAACAGATCTGAGAATTATATACTGAGAGATGACCTTTGAATCTATGAGAGTTGATGAAATCACCAAGTGAAATAGTATAGAGAATCCAGAATAATGCTTTGAGGGGACACTCACAGTGAGTAGGCATGACCCAGAGGCAAATTCAGAAAAGAAGTGGCAAGTCAAAAATTTAGAGAGAAGGAAGGAGGTAATATTCAGAAGACAATGTTAGGCCAAAAGGATGAGACTTGAGAAAAGGCCATTAGATTTGGCAATTAAGAGATCATTGGTGACTTTGGAGAGAGTGGAATGATGAGGTCAGAAGCCAGACTGCAGATAGAAAGATATTAAGGGAAGTGAAAAGAATAAGCATTTACTTAATTCTGTTAACATTTTAATAAATATTTCATTTAACTCTTACAACACTGGAAGATAGGTGCTACTATTATCTCCCATCTTACAGTTGAGGAAACTGAGATAGATTAAGTGACTTGTCCAGGGTCACACAGCAACTGTCTCTGGTGAGTTGAGGGGACAAATAACACCTCTTTTTTTTAGGTTTTTTGCAAGGCAAATGGGGTTAAGTGCCTTGTCCAAGGCCACACAGCTAGGTAATTATTAAGTGTCTGAGACGGACTTGAACCCAGGTACTCCTGACTCTAAGGCCGGTGCTTTATCCACTACACCACCTAGCCACCCAAATAACACCTATCTCTTTAAGAAAATCAGTTAGGTAACCGATTAGGTAAAAACTATCATTGTATGTAATTGGAAAACAAGTTTAAAATGTTTAAAAAAAAAAGAAAGGAAAGATTAATTAGGGCAAGCTAGATGGTGAAATGGATAGAGCACTAGCCCTGGAGTCAGGAGAATCTGAATTCAAATCCAGTCTCACTAGCAATGTCACCCTGGATAAGTCACTTAATCCCATTTGCCCCCAAAAAAGCAAATGAGAGGGGCAGCTAGGTGGTGCAGTGGATAGAGCACTGGTCCTGGAATCAGGAGGACCTGAGTTCAAATTTGGTCTCAAACACTTAACGATTACTTAGGCTGTGTGACCTTGGGCAAGTCACTTAACCCCACTGCCTTGCAAAAACAAACAAACAAACAAACGAGAAAAGAAAAAGAAAATCAGCTAGGGAAGTTAAGAAGCAGGGAGTCCAGACTTCCAAGTAGGGAAGGAAGGAAGTGATGAGTCCAGTGAGATGAACTCCTGGGTCCCAATGACTCCACCTCCCCTGATCTTATTTAGGTTTCACTGTGGAGCTCCAACTGGACTGGCAAAAACAGAAAGGAGGTATTCGTCGAGCATTATTCTTGGCCTCACAGCAGGCATCCTACACCCAGACCCTACTCATCCAAAATGGGGCCCATGAGGAATGTCGGGAAATGAAGATCTACCTTCGGGTATGGCCACACTCATTCAGAGTCCAACTTTGGTGGTGGTAGAGGGAATTAGAGAAGATAGATGCCCTAAGACTCTCCTTCTGGGGAAGACAGGACAAAAATTTTAGGGGAGACAGAGTCACTGAGCATATGCAAAAAAAAAAGGGGGGGAAATGACCAGAAGGCGTTGGGGCAGATGGTAGGGATGGGAAATGACCACTGTAGTGGGAAGGGAGTAGTAGGGAAGTAGGAGACTTCTGTCTGAATACTGGAGAAAAAAAATATCCCTTCAATTAGAATAGATGCCAGCCAAGTCTCCAAGGACCTTGCCACAGTCACTGTTCATTCTAAGCTAGATAGACTAGTTATACTCAAGGGAAAGATCCTAAGGTCTAGTCGCAAAAGACGATAACCATTCCCTACATGGACCCAGACCTCCAGTCTGCATCAAACTCAAGGGGAGGGAAAAGGAGGAGAAGGAAGGAATTGCTGTTCCTAGTAACCAGAATCTAGGGCCAGGACCCATATATCCCTCTTCAATACCCTTCACTCTGCTCCCCAGAATGAGTCAGAATTTCGAGACAAACTCTCTCCAATCCATATTGCCCTCAATTTTTCACTGGATTCCAAAGCACCTCCAGATACCCATGGCCTCCGACCAGTGCTGCACTACCAGAGCAAGAACCGAATTGAGGACAAGGTGAGAGGGGATTAGGGGCTTAGAGAGGGAAGAGCCTGCACAGATAACTGGCAGGGGGAAAAGGGGTCAGGACATGGTGGGATTGAATCTCTTGAGTCAGGAAGATCTGTGTTCAAATCCTGACTCTACTACATACTATGTGAGTCTTGGTTTCCCCATTTGTGAAATGTGGATAGTAGTATCTGTAGTATCTAACTCACAGATTTGGTATGAGACTCCCATGAAATAAGAGTGGTTTGCAAGGCTTTGTGCAAATGTAAGCTATTAAAACTTGAGGCACTAAACCTTGTGGGACACCCTGTATATGGAAACCATTTTTCAAAGTACCTAATAAATATTATTATTTCTATAACCAATTAATTAAAGAATCAGTCTTGGGCGACTAGGTGGCATAGGTGGCACCGGCCTTGGAGTCAGGAGTACCTGGGTTCAAATCTGGTCTCAGACACTTAATAATTACCTAGCCACTTAACCACATTTGCCTTGCAAAAACCTAAAAGAAACAAAAAAAAGAATCAGTCTTATAATGCACAACTCATTATAATTTTACTATATTATAGCAGGATATTATGTATAATATTAGAATATATAACATTAATAAAATAAATCATGTTAATATAGTTTGAACGATTATAAAATAATTATGTGTGGTATAATTATTGTAATACAATATATATTATAATATATTATGACATATATATGTGATTATTACAAATGATATGCATATTTAATGATCATAGTGATGGTGGTCCTAGTAACGATGATGATGATGATGATGATGATGATGATGATGATGACAATGATGACATGGAAGAGGGCCACGAGTAAAGAGGAGGTGGAGTTTAGGAGGCTGACATATTAGAAAGGGAGAGGAGTTTACAGATAGCCCATGGGAGGATGGGGCTGTTTTTCTGAGGTTTTTCTAATTCTGCTAAATAAGAAGGGCATATCCTAAACTCTCCTTCCCCACTCCTCTTCCTGTTCTCCTTAGGCTCAGATTCTTCTCGACTGTGGAGAAGACAACATCTGTGTTCCTGACCTACAACTAGAAGTGTTTGGGTAAGTGGAGCTGAGGTAGAAGCACTCAGATGCCCAGGTCTCTCCATGTCCAATGGGGCTTGGGAGGTGAAAGGCAGAGGATAATAACGTCTTGGAGCTGGCACTGGAGGAGGTGGTGCCCGCAGATTCAGAAAGGCTTGGGTCCTCAGGGACCAGGGTTTTGACATAGGGAAGAGTGTGGTGTGGGTGCCATTCTGAGATGCCTCTTGCCATTTATGGCTAGGACAAGCTGTTTCACCTCTTTTGACCTCAGTTTCCTCATCTATAAAATGAGAGGAATGGACTAGCTGACATCCAAGGTTTCTTGCAGCTCTAATAGATGATGCTATGTATGGTTCTAGTCCTAGCAGAGCCATAAACAAGACTTTTGGCCCCTGGGTCATTCATTTGGCAGAGTGGGTCACTCAGTACACTGAAGGAAGTCTTCTGTTTTAGTTGAATCAGTAGGGCTGGGAGAAGGGGAATCCTGTCCTCTCAGAGCAGTGGTTTTCAAAGTGTGGTTCCCTTACCCCTTGTATATCTGGAGTCCCTTTTAAGAGATCCACAAGGTCAAAACTGTTTTTTGTAATAATACCAAGAGCTCTTTGGGGTCCTCATTAATTTTTAAGACTATAAAGGGGTCTTGAAAATGAAAAGTTTGAAAACTGTTGCCGTATGTTCCAGAGGCTTTGCCTGTAACTCCTGCTCCTCCATACCCTGTCATTGTGTGAAGGGAATGCTCTTAGACAGAGATGTGACCGTTAGGGGTCCTGCCCTAGGGGTGACTCTGAGTCCCAGATCTTCAGGCCATTTTTCCCCCATGAAGCCCAATTTTTCTTCCTTTGTAAAATGAGGGATCTGGCCGAGTTTGATTCTGCTCTAGAGTTAATTTCATGCCACCAGTGAGAACTGTGAGATGGGGTCTGGGTCTCTTGCTAAGATTTGGAGGATTTCCATTGGACCCCTTAATGTGTAACAGTATTACTCTCTCTCCTGCCAGGGAGCAAACTGAAGTATACCTGGGGGACAAGAATGCCCTGAACTTAACCTTCCATGCCCAGAATATGGGAGAAGGAGGGGCCTATGAGGCTGAGCTTCGAGTCATTGCCCCACCAGAGGCTGAATATTCAGGACTGGTTCGACACCCTGGGGTGAGCAAGGTTTAAGGCAAAAGATCTGTAGGACACCTACCTGGGAAGGGACTGGAGGGACAGGCTGGGGACCCCAAGGGAACAGGAGAGGGTACTAATACCACTACACTTTTTCCCAAGAATTTCTCTAGCCTAAGTTGTGACTACTCTGCTGTGAACCAGAGCCGTCAACTTGTCTGTGACTTGGGGAACCCCATGAAGGCTGGAGCCAGTGTAAGTGGGAAGGGGCAGGGGCAGGGGCAGAGTCAAAGCTGGCAAGATCCAAGGGCACTGGCACAGTATTCTTCAGGCAGTTCTCCCTTCATAAATATTTGTTGATTGATTAATTAATCAGGTATAGGACAGGGCTTGGCGGGGGGGGGGAACTAGAAATGGGGGTGACAGACCTGAGAAGTTGAGGGAGGGAAAGGAGGAAGAGGAAGGACAGCAAAGAGAGTGGGGTTGATGAAAGAAAAAGGATTGGGCTAGACATTTACTGATGTTTATTCAGCACTTTGAATTTTGCAAAGGCTTTTTACATGTATCCTCTCATTTGAATCTGACCCCTCCTTCATTCTCTATGGCTACAGCTGTGGGGGGGCCTTCGATTCACTGTTCCTCATCTCCGGGACAACAAAAAAACCATCCAATTTGATTTCCAGATTCACAGGTAAGGATGGGGTCAGGTCCTATGGGTATGAGAAGAGAAGAGGGACTGAGGAGGAAGAGGGTGTCACCTGCACCAAAGGCCTCTCTGCCCTGACTCACAATCTTCTGTTTTCATTCCCCTCCCTTCTTTGTTCTTTGTTTGCCCTCCTGCAGTAAGAATCTCAATAACTCTCAGAGTGAGGTGGTTTCCTTCCCGCTCTCAGTAGAGGCTCAGGCCCAAGTTTCCCTGAACTGGTTAGTATTGGGGCACATTTATGGATCCAACCTGGGGACTGGGATGAACCTTTCAGAGGTATTTGGGATCTATACTGACCCTTCTCTCTCTTCTCAGGGTGTCCAAGCCAGAAACGGTGCTATTCCCAGTGAGTGGCTGGCAACCCCAAGAACCCCAAGAAGACAGCAGTGTTGGCCCTGAGGTTCACCATGTCTATGAGGTAAGGAGAGAAATATAACAGGAGGGAGGATGGAGAAGGAGAGAGGGGAGGAGAAGTCAGGGGGAAGAATTTAAAGATCATTTAGTACAAACAAAAGATTTTTTCTTTTTTTTGATTTCTTTTTATTTTGAACTTAAACACCAAATCAAATGGGCATTTCCATAAATGTAGTAGAACAAAAAAAAGATGATTGTATATGAAGCTGTTATCTTTTAAGGGCTTCTCACTCTTCTTTTTAAGTATAAAAATTTAATCTGTACCATTCAAAGATATCTTGCTTGTTCATGCCTCTTCCTGCCCTTCCTTCTGTTCTCCTCTCTGCATTTAAAAAAAAAATGAATGACCCTTTGTTTTCTTACTATTCCCCTTTCCACTTTATTTTTCATACCCCTACTATTAAAAAAGGGGAAAAAAAGAAAAATAAAAAGTTCTAGTAACAAATGCATATAATCAAGGAAAATAAAATACCACATTGGCTATGTCCAAAAATGTATATAGTAAACCTATTCCCTTTCTGTCAGAAAACATCATCATCAGTCTTCAACAATCATAGTTGGTCTTTGCATTGGTCAAAGTTCTAAAGTCTTTCAGATCTAAATCTACCACTTTAAAATGAGGCAATTTAGACACCATCTTTAAAATAAAGGCTTGGGACTTGAGATGATCTCTGGTATCTGACAACTCGAAACTCTGTAGTCCTATGAATGGTTCACAGAAGGGTGGGGGTGATATGGGAGTCAGAGTGGATGGCAGGTAAGGAGAGAGGAAAGTGTTAAGTGCCAGTGATTCCTGGGCAGAAGTTAGAAACTGGCACATTGCTGTCCTCCGAGGAACAAGAGAGGGCAAGGAAGAGATTGAGCTCAATTCTCCAGACTGCCTGCGGAGGTTTGAAGAAGGGCGGTGGTCCTAGGACTAGGATTGGAGAGCAGGGGACAGATGTGTTCATCCTCTGGAGTGAGAGTTTGTGGAGCTTTCAGGGCTGTTTATCCATCTTGGGTATCCATCTGGTCCTCAATTCTCACCTGTGGCACCAAGAAACTACAGCACTCAGGTAAACCTTCTTGACAGATGGACCATATCAGGTTGAGGATAACTGACTGACCTTAATCCCATTGGTGAGTTGGGGATAGGATAGCTACCCCAAGCATTCGAAGACTTTCTCCTGGCAGAATGAGGAGGAGAGCAATTTGTTCCAAAGACCAGGAAGTGGTTGAAGGGTGGGCACTGCAAAGTATGTACTTAGAGCTTGGTTGGACACTGAAGACAAAGACGCCAAGGCCTTCCACTGTATTCCAAGCTACCACCAATCTTGCCACTGTACTTCAATGACCCTGGAAGAGAGAGACTGACAACTTCACACAACTGCTACACTTCAATTCACGAGCAACTCAAGTTAACACCCTGTGATGCCACTGATCCTCTTCCAAAATGAAGGACAAACAATATCAGATAGGATACAGAAAATCTTCATGATACAATGGAAAGAGTATTGGATTTCGGCTCAAGAAAATCTGGATACTGCCACTTACAATCTGCATGACCTTGAACAAATATTTCATTTCTCTGGGCCTTTCTTATTTTTCTCCAATGTAAAATTTGGAGATTAGATGAAATGACTTCTGAGCTCTCTCCTACATGAATCCTATGATCCTGTGACCATTGAGGTTGCAAATATGAGAGACTGGGATGATGGTGTAACATTTAAGTTTGAATCTCACTGCTCCACCAAGATTGTATTTCCACTGGTCTATTTCCACCATTAAACATTAGCATGGAAGTGTTGACCTCCATTTTGGTCATGGCTAGTTCATCCTTCCAACTCTCCAGAGGATCACCATTATTAGTGTCAGACTTGGTGGAAACACCCTATAATTCACCCTACAGTCAGTTCACAATTCCTGAGCTCAAGGAAACACTCAGCCTTTCCTTCCCAGGTAGCTTGGGATGTTTTGCATAACAGAAATAAGGATGTGAAAGGCAAGATCTATTTAGGAGGGAAGATCTGATTTGAATATGCTGAAGGAGGATATAACCAGCAGGCAGCTAATGATATGGAATTTGGAAAAGAGATTAAGACTAGATTTATACATTTGAGAGTTATCTTTGTAGAGATGACACTTGAACTTTCTCTGGATGAGCTCAGTAGGTGAGAGAATGTAGAGAAAGAAAGAAGAGAAAGGGGCTCAGGAAAAATCCTTTGAGGAAACCTAAGTTTCAGAGGGGGAGATGAATGATGAACCATCAAAGGAAGCTGAAAAGGATTAGTCAGAAAGGTAGACAAAAAAAAATCAAGAAAAGCAATGTCCCAAGAGCTAAGGAAGAAGAGTGTATTCCATAATGAGAGATAGTTAACAGTATCAAAATTTGCAGAGAGGTGGAGGTGTATGGTCCTGAGAAAAGACCACCGAATTTAGTCATGAGAAGTTGTTGGTGACCTTGGAGAGAACAATTTCAATAAAGTGTGAAGAGTCAGATTGCAAGAAGTTGAAAAATAAGTAATCATGGGGTGAGAGGGAGAGGAACCTAGAAATATATACAGTGGTCTCAGTGCCAGGGTCAAACTCTGGTCAAGTGCCAGAGCTGAGATCAATGATGTCCACTAATGGCTCCATTCTTCCTTTCCTCAGCTTATCAACAAGGGTCCCAGCTCCATCAGCAGAGGGATACTGAAGCTCAGCTGCCCCCTGGCCTTGGGTGATAAGCAACTCATTCATGTCACCAAAATCTCAGGGCTTGGCAACTGCACATCTTCCAACTCACAGGACCTGAAGGTAAGGAAATAGGCAGTGGGACCAGGGGGAGATGAAGGAATGTGGGATCTGAGCTCTAGGGAGGAAATCTAGGGCAGCACACCCTAATTCATTCAGTTCACTTTGGGGTCATTTATATTCTGCCTGCTGCATGTAAAAGACAGTGGGAATTATTGGGAAATGCAACAGCTTCTGTGAAACTAAGTAATACTAATAGCTAGCCTACCATGGGTCAGGCACTATACTAAATATTTTACAAATATGATTTCATTTGATCATCACAACCCTGACTTTTACTTATGTTGTGAGGTAATTGAGAAAACTGAGGCAAACAGGGTTAAATACACAGCTAATAAGAGTCTGAGGTCAGGAAAATGAGTCATATAACCACCCTTCAAATACTTGAGCACAGCTATCATATCTTCTCCAGACTAAACTTTTGAGGTCTATTTGTCCTGACCTCCAGGTCCTTCACCATCCTCAGGGTCCTCTTCTGAATCCTTTCCAGCTTGTTCATATTCTTCTTGTGTCCAGAACTGAACTTACTGTTCCAGAAGAGGTCAGAACAGGGAGAAAACAGTGGGATTATCACCTATTCCTATGAAAGGAAGCTACTGCTTCCATAATGGAGCCCAAGATCCTTACTTAGGTTTTCTAGTTGCTGTAGCACTCTGCTAACTCACATGGAGCTTTGGCAATTCACTCAGGCCCCAGGATTATTTTCCCAAAAAACCTCTCTCTATCTATGCTTTCCTTATCTTTTACTTGGGGAAGTGTTTTTGTGCCCATGTGCCAAACTTTATATTTATCTCTACAAAACTTCATTTTATTAGATTCAGTCTGTCAAGCTACTTTTGGATCCTAATCTGTTGTGTTAGCTATCCCTCCCAGCTTCATGTCATCCGAAAAGTTGATGGGTATACTATCATCTTTTTTTTTTTTTAGAATCTAAATCCTCTAAATTTTTTTATATTTTAATATTTTATTTATTCTCATTTTGTACAAATAATGGTTTTTATACATTAATAAAATATTCTTAAGAGTAAACTAAATACCCCCTCCCCCCAAAAAAATAGAGACTCGCTTGAGCGATAAAGTAAAGGGGAGAGGAAAAAAATTGAAATTAAAAAGAAAAAATAATAGTAATAATTGTAGGTATGGCCAGGTGGCGCAATGGACGGAACATCAGCCCTGGAGCCAGGAGCACCCAAGCCCATATCCAGCCCTATACACCCAACAATCACCCAGCTGTGTGACATGCAAGCCAGCCCAACCCCACTGCCCTGAAAAAACCAAAAAAAAAAAAGAAAAAAGACCCAAAATATAATAAAATAGTAATAATAATAGCAGTGGCTGGGTGGCGGACAGAGCATTGGCCCTTGAGCCAGGAGCACCCAGGTCCAAATTCGGCCTTAGACACCCAATGATCACCCTGCTATGCGGCCCCAGGCAGGCCACCCAGCCCCATTTGCTCTGCACCCCCCAAAATAATAATAATAATAATAATAATAATAATAATAATAATAATAAATAATGAAAAATGTGCTTCAGTCTTTGTTCCAACACCAACAACTCTGTTGTGGGTGGATCACATTCTTTATGATAAGTCCATCACAAAAATTACTTCCATATTTTTCCACCATTGCCATTGCTGATCGCAACTCCCTCCTTTCGTATTCCTCCACTACCATGTACTATATTTTATCTCTCCTTTCACTGACTCTGCTGTAGGGTAGCTGAGTGGCGCAACAGACAGATCCCTGGTCCTGGGGCCACGAGGCCCTGAGCCCCCATACCACCCCTTAGGCCCAGCATCCACCTGGCCCTATGGTCCTGGGGAGGCCATCCACTCCCAGCCCCTTGCAAGAAGTAAAAAAGAATGTGTTATATCTGACCACTCTCCCCCCATGGTCCACCCTCTCCTCCATCACTCACATCCCCCCCCTTTTCCTTCTTACTCCAGATGCCTATACCCCATTGAGTATATATGCTGTTTCCTCTCCTAGCCACCTCTGATGAGAGCAAAGATTCCCTCATTCCCCCTCACCTTCCCCCCTTCTATATCATTGCAATAGCTCATTGTAGTAAAGAAAAATCTTATTATATGAAATATCTTGGCCTACTCCCCCTCTCCTTTTTCTTTCTCCCATTACATTTCCCTTTTTTCTATTGACTCCATTTTTACACCATATTTTATCTTCGAATTCAGCTTTCTCTGTGCTTCAACTATAAAAGCTCCCTCTACCTGCTCTATTAACTGAGAAGGTTCATATGAGTATTATCAGTGTCATTTTTCTATGCAGGAATACATGCAGTTCATCATCATTAAGTCCCTCATATTTTCCCCTTCTCGTCCACTCTCTGTGCTTCACCTGAGTCCTGTATCTGAAGATCAAACCTTCTGTTCAGCTTTGGCCATTCCAACAGGAACATTTGAAATTCCCCTGGTTCATTGAAAGTCCATCTTTTTCCCTGGAAGAGGACATTCAGTTTTGCTGGGTAGTTGATTCTTGGTTGCATTCTAAGCTCTTTTGCCTTCTGATATATTATATTCCAAGCCCTAGGATCTTTTAATGTAGTTGCTGCTAAGTCCTGTGTGATCCTGACTGCAGCTCCATGATATTTGAATTGTGTCCTTCTGGCTCCTTGCAATATTTTCTCTTTGATTTGGGAGTTCTGGAACTTGGCTATAATATTCCTAGGGGTTGGTTTTTTGGGATCTCTTTTTCAGGGGGATCGGTGGATTCTCTCCATTTCTATTTTGCCCTCTGCTTCTAGGATATCAGGGCAATTTTCCTGTAGTAATTCTTTGAAAATGATGTCAAGGCTCTTTTCCTGATCATGACTTTCAGGTATTCCAATAATTTTTAAATTGTCTTTCCTAAATCTGTTTTCCATATCAGTTGTTTTTTCAATGAGATGTTTCACATTTTCTTCTCATTTTTCATTTTTTTGGTTTTGAAGTATTGATTCCTGTTTTCTGGTAAATTCATCAAGCTCCCTGAGTTCTGTTCTTTGTCTGAAGGATTTGTATTCCTCAGAGAGTTTTCTTATCTCTTTTTCCATCTAGCCAGTTTTGCTTTTGAAAGCATTCTTCTCCTCAATTACTTTTTGAACTGTTTTACCCATTTGACCTAAGCTGGTTTTTAGCATGCTATTTTCTTCAGCATTCTTTTGGATTTCCTTGACTAGGCTGCTGACTTCATTTTCATGTTTTTCCTGTATCTCTCTCATTTCTTTTCTTTTTTTTTAACTTTTTTTTTTAGGTTTTTGCAAGGCAAATGGGCCACACAGCTAGGTAATTATTAAGTGTCTGAGACCTGATTTGAACCCAGGTACTCCTGACTCCAGGGCCGGTGCTTTATCCACTATGCCACCTAGCCGCCCCTCTCATTTCTTTTCCCAGTTTTTCTTCTAACTCCCTCATTTGATTTTCAAAGTCTTTTTTGAGCTCTGTCATATCCTGAGCCCAATTTGTTTTTCTTGGAGTCTTTAGATGCAGGAGCTTGTGCTTCCTCATCTTCAGACTGAGTGTTTTGATCCTTCTTGGGCTCATATGCAAAATATTTCTCAATGGTGTTCCTCTTATTTCTGTGCTTGCTCATTTTCCCAGCCTTAGCCTGTTTTGGGAGTGCTTCCTAAGCTTTGGGGACACTCCCACAAGGATCTCAGTGTGTGAGGCTCTGTCCTCCTTCCTGGTCTGTGAATGACCATATGCACCCCCCTCTGCCACGGGGCTGAGGTGGGGGGGGCCCTGCTGTTCTTTGGTGGGGCCTAGACTGCAATCAGGATCTGAATGTGGTCAGAACCCCAGAGTCCTGTTCCAGAGGCAGAGGACAGAGCTCTGCAGTCTCTCTCTTCACTCCCCTCCCTAGGTTCAATGGGCTCATGCCCTGGGGGCTCCTGCTTACCTGCTCTGCCTGCTTCTTTTTCCTGGGTCTGCCCTGCTTTGGCCATGCTGCTTGCTGTGTGCCCTGAGGGCTGGGCTTCATGTACTCGCTCTGGCAAAGGTCCCCCGCTGATCCCCCAATTTGTGCCTGGTGCTCCCTGGGGCGTAGCTCAGGAAACTCCTCTGCTGCTGTGTCCCAGCACCCTGAGACTGCCTCCAGGAGGCTGAAGATCTTTCACTCTGACCTCTGGCCAGCCACCCTTCTGTCAGGCCATCCCTCCAACCCTGGGGATCAGAGCCTTTCTGCTCTTTTCCAGGTTACCTTGAGTAGGAGAACTGCCTCACTGGGTCCCTCTGTGGGTTCTCTCGAAAATTTAAAGTCCTTAGTTTATAGTTTTTATGAGAGAGCACCTAGGAGACTTTCCTCTCTTATCCCCATCTTCTACTATCATGTCTTGATCCAAATCATAGATAAAAATGTTAAATCACTCAGGGTCAAGCACAGAACCCTGGGGCCCTAGAGACATTCTGTCATGTTGATGCCAAACCATCAACAACTGTTCTGACCATCAACAACTGAGTCTGACCACACAATTATCCTTGAGTCCATCCAGTTTTATTATCAGCTAATCCATTCTTTTTTATGTTTTCCAAAAAAGAGTATTAAGATATTTTATCAGATGATTTGCTAAAATTGAGGTAAACTATACCCATAGCATTTCCTTGATTTACTAATTTAATAATCTTCTAAAAAAAATACATGACTTTTTTTTTTAATTCTGGGACTCCATATGTCACCTGAGTTTGAAGTACAGCATTTATTCACAGTTCCAATCCCAATGCTGATCAATAAGGAAACTTTAGCCTACTTTCTAACATTGGTCAGTTGGACTACATCAGTTTAGCTCAGATCCTATAGCTTAAGAATTCCACTAGTCTACCAGTCTCACACTCTCCCAATAGCAGAGATTCTAAGCATGTGCTACCACAACCATTGTAACTTTTTTCAATAAAGTCATGTTGGTTCTTTACCATTTTCACTCTATAAGACAACCATCTTTTAATATCCTTTCTAGAATGTCCCCAAGAAAGCATCAAACTCACTGGCCTGTGGTTTACAGATTGATCTCTTCCTTTAATCAAAAATTAGGACAATATTTACCCTTCTGCAAAGTTGCAGGATCTCTCTTGTTGTCCATGATCTTCTATATATTGGGGTTTTTTGGGGGAGTTTTTTAGGTTTTTGCAAGGCAAACGGGGTTAAGTGGCTTGCCCAAGGCCACACAGCTAGGTAATTATTAAGTGTCTGAGGTTGGATTTGAACTCAGGTACTTCTGACTCCAGGGCCAGTGCTCTATCTACTGTGCCACCTTAGCTGCCCCTATATATTGTTGATAGTGACTCCCAGGCCCATCCCCCAATGTTTTGGGACCCAGAATGTAGTTCATCTGGGTCAGATGACTTGAATTCATCAAAGATGACTAAGTGCTCTCTTCTCATCTACTTATCTTGGGTATCAAATCCCTGTTTGCCATTTTAATTCTTTAATGTAATTACAACAAAAAGGTCCTTCTCCTTTGCCTAGAAAATAGAAACAAAATAAAGATTGAGCTATTGTGCTTTCTCCCAATCATCAGTTATCATCATTCCATCTACCCTCCCAGCAAAGAAACAAAATAGAATGAAGCAGCTTTGCTTTCCTTCTGGTGTCAGTTATCATCCCAACCCCCAACCCTCTTTGATCCTCCTTTTTCTCCCCAGATAACTTTAAAAGTTATTTTTATCATCCTTAGCTTCCCTCAACAGCCTTAACTCACTCTGATACTTTTTTACAGGATTTATATTTATATGCCCTTAACTTTTATTTACATGCTTACATTTGTCATAAGCTACCTGGCCTTAATTCCATTTTCCGTACTTTTCTTTTAAAAGTCTAAGTCAGTTGGTGAGTTTCCTGTGCATCCACATTACTCTCTAGAGCAGTCTCATTTTTGTTCTTCATTGGAATTATTTCTGCTTATGAAGTTAAGATTTCTTTCATGAGCATCTCTTGGGCCTCCTGGACTAAGATTTGAAATATTTCTAGTCTTTGAGATCATATTTACCTTTCCTCTGAATCCCAACACAGCCTCTTTCCCAAAATCTAGGGTATATGTTGGATTATTTCTCTCTCATCTATCATTACCTGTAGGATTAGGTGGTCATTTGCCTTCCGAGTTTCCATTCTTTCCACCCTCGCAACTATTTCCTCCTACTTAGAGAGACTTATATCCAAATAGAATTCTCCCTGGATGGTTCCTCTACCTTTTGAAGGATGAAATTTTCTCTAAAAGGCAAGTCAAGAAATTATTAGACGCTTATGAGGATTTCATGTTTTATTCTGTACTATAGTTGTGTATAACGGGATTATAAGCAGAATACCTTGTAAGGTGGGGCGGGGGGAGTTGGTCTTTGCAGGATGGGAGAGGAAACTCAAGGAAGCCTTCCTGGAAGCAGTGATGGGTGAATGGAAAAGGTGATTTCAGAAGGAGGACATTCCAGGAAAAGACACTAGGAGAGGCTGGCAGGAAAAGAGAAAAGTAGGTAGATACTGTTGAGCAGCCTGGAAGGAAGCAACAAAAGTAGCAATGAAGGGAGCTGAAAGGAAGGAACCCCTATTCTCATCAAAGTACTTCAACAAGGTTTCCTCCAGAATGGAGATCCAGGTCTGAAAATTGGGTCACCTCTACAGGGAAATGGGAATGGACTTATTTCTCTCCAGCGGGATCCTGAGGAGTCCCAGCATCAACTGCCAAAGTGGGAGGCCCTAAGCCGGGGACCTGCCCCTGGGACTCGAATTCTGGTAAGTTGGGAATTCTGGGAATTTTCAAGTAAGGGGGGCATTGGGGGAGTAGACTCGGGATGGAAGAGCTGTTGGAGGGCATGGAGCCAGGAGTTAGATTAGGAGCTAAAGGTCAAGACTTCTAGGTCATTGATACCTTCCTCTTCTAAACATTCCTCAGAAATGTCCTGAAGCAGACTGTTTCGAGTTTCATTGTGAACTAGGACAATTACACAGTCAGGAAAGCCTAAGTCTACAGTTGCACTTCCAAGTACAAGCAAAGACCTTCATGCAGGTGAGAACCTGATGTCTGATTTTTTTCTTCCTCCCTCTTTATCCCTCTCTGTCTATTTCTCCCTCCCTCTGCCTCCCCTTCTCCTTTCTTTCCCCTTTCCCCTTCCTGTCTGTCTTCCCCTTCCTCTGCCTCCCCTTCTCCTTTCTTTCCCCTTTCCCCTTCCTGTCTGTTTTCCCTTCCCTCTGCTTCCCCTTCTCCTTCCTTTCCCCTTCTCCCTCCCTCTTCCTCTCCTTTTTTCTTCTTCCCCTTCCTCCTCCCTTTATCTCCCTCTCTCTGCCTCCCCTTCTCCTTCCTTTCCCCTTCCTCTCTGACTGTCCCTCCCCCTCCCTCTGCCTCCTTTTCTCTTTTCTCTCCCCTTCTCCCTCCCTCTCTCTTTTTTCCTTCTTCTTCCTTCTCACTACCTCTGCTTCCCCTTCTCCTTTCTCTCCCCTTCCTCCTCCCTCACCTGATGATTTCATTGGGTCCAGTTCCCAGTCAGGAACTTTCTTCAGCTGGCACTATTTCTGCAACTTATGCTGCTAGAGATTTGCCTGGAGCCCAGAGGGGCCAAAGGGATTTGAGGCCAGATCTTCCAAGGTCAGCTCTCTATCTACTATTCCATGCTGACCTTTACCATTAGTTTAGATTAACTTATTTTTTTTTTGTTTTTACAAGGCAGTGAGGTTAAGTGACTTGCCCACAGTCATACAACTAGGTAATTTTTTTTAGGTTTGTTTTCTTTTTTTGCAAGGCAATAGGGTTAAGTGGCTTGCCCAAGGCCACACAGCTAGGTAATTGTTAAGCATCTGAGGCCAGATTTGAACTCAAGGTACTCCTGACTCCAAGGCCGGTGCTCTATCCACTGTGCCACCTAGCTGCCCTTATCATTAGTTTTAAAAGTTTTATTGATGCACCAGCATCATGGATAGAGGAGCAGCCTTGGAATCAAGAAGACCTGGGTTCAAGTCCTATTCTGACACATATTAGCTATATGATCTGGGTCAGATCATTTGGCCTCAAGAGTGCCACAGACTGATACCCTAAGAATAAGTTATAGGTGAGTTGCCAGAATAAAAGAATATTTGGCATTCTGATGAAATATAGGGTCCAAAGCAAATCCCCAAAGTTGATATCTTTTTTCATTCATCAGAGTAATTTCCTATCATGCCTCTCCCTGCAGTGAACTTTCTTTTATAGCCTTCTCCCACCCCCCAGCAAGGCAGGTTGTCAAGACCAACCAAGCAAAGTGGCCGTATCTGACAATATATGTAACATTCATCCAACTTTCTAGAGTAAGGAAATACGGTCCAAGATCCTAACCTTTTACCTCCAACTAACTCCACTTCCCTAACCTAGGACCCCAAACCCTATCAACCTCCACTGCTCCCTCTTCTTCAAATTCTATTCCTCCTACTCCATCCTACTTCTCTGCCTTTTGTCTGAGCTATTGGTTCCTGATGCCACCTGGTGGGAAATATATATATGGCAATCTTTCCTTTCTGACCTCTTCAATGACAAGGAGCCTATCCTAAGGAATAGATAGAAGCAGAACTTCAGAACAAGGAGAGAGACGGACGTGGAGATACCCAAACAGACAAACTAGGCAGGAGAGGAATGGAGACAAGTCAGTACAAGTCAACATTTAGGGAACCCTTGCTGTGTGCATAGAATATTTTGCTAGGTACCAAAAAGAGACCAGAGATTATTGGTGTAAGTTCTACCCAGCTGGTAGCATCTCTTCTGCACCTCATTAGAGGGCCTCTTTTTGCCTAACTCTTCATCATCCTATGGCCAAGTGGTCCCTGGATGATATAATATATATTAGTCCCTCCATCAGTCCCTCCATTGGAATCTTTCCAGGTAGAACTTGTCAGAGCTTCAAGAGCCCATGGCTACTTCCATGCTGTTATAAGGTCGGGAGAAGACTTGAAGTAAATGTGGGGGGATGGAAGGACCAGCTACAAAGCATCAATGAGATAGGATCTTCAATTTATACCAGTGTAAAAACTAACATACTGCCTCTTTTGGGTGGGGGGAGGGAAGTGAGATTAGGGGGGGAAAAAATGTAAAACTCAAAATAAATAAATAAATTTTTAAAAAAAGATAGGATCTTGCACCCTCACAGAAGTTAAAAGCAAATAGAAGGCTCAGCTAGAGAAACTGAATTCAAATCTGGCCTTGGGCACTTATTTAACCCTGATTGCTTCTCCTAAAAAAAAAAAAATCTAATAGAGCTGGGAGGCTAGGTGGCACAGTGGATAAAGCACCTGCCTTGGAGTCAGGAGTACCTGGGTTCAAATCAGGTCTCAGACACTTAATAATTACCTAGCTGTGTGGCCTTGGGCAAGCCACTTAACCCCATTTGCCTTGCAAAAACCTAAAAAAAAATCTAATAGAGAGATAAAAGAAAGGTGCAAATAAACATTTGAAATACAAGTTATAATTTAAAATGCATGAGAAGAGGATCAAGCAAAGTTCTTTTTTTTTTGGCAAGGGGTTAAGTGACTTGTCCAAGGTCACTCAGCTAGGTAATTATTAAGTGTTAAATTATCAGATTTGAACTCAGGTCCTCCTGACTCCCAGGCAAGTGCTCTATCCACTGCACCACCTAACTGTCCCTCAGAGAAAGTTCTGAAGGAGGTCTGAGATAGGGAAAGGTCATTACTTGAGAATATCAAAGTTCTACAGACAGCATAACTTTGGAGCTGCAGACACAAGGATACTGTGAATAGGGAAACAGAAGACTGGAAAGACAGAAACACTACCTCAGTTTCCTCATCTAATAAAATAAGGTTTGCCTAGATGACTTCTAAGGACTGCTTTCATCCTGTGATATGACAGTGTGAAGAGGCTCATGAAACTACAGAAAAAAAATTGAGAAACAGAAGATCTCTCTTCCTACCCCTTGGCAAACCCTGAACTTGTGCGCTAGGGGAATTGATGGCCCTGACTTTCTCTTCTTCCCCTGTAGTGGGAATATCAACCAGTCAGCCTGCAATGCAAAGCAGTATATGAGGCACTGAAGATGCCATATCGAATCCCTCCTCGCCAACTGCCCTGGAAGGAGCTTCAGGTAAGTCAGAGACCCAGACCTCAAGAGGAAGAGGGTTTCACTCGTGGTGTCCAGGAGTAGGTGGGCTCCCATCCTGGGCCTAGGACCCAGGCAAGGGCTTTGAAGTCCAGATATAAGTGCAGGGGAGTCCTGGAGCCTCCTGAGAATCTTTTCTCCTCTCCTCCAGGTGATGACTACAGTGCAGTGGACCAAGGCAGAAGGTAACCAGGGTGTACCACTCTGGATCATCATCCTTGCTGTGCTCCTCGGCCTCCTGCTCCTCGGCCTCCTGATCTATGTCCTCTACAAGGTCAGTGGCAAGCCCACCCAAGCTCCCTCCAGCCCCTCAGCTACAGTCTAACAGTCCCAATTATGAGCACTCCCCCCATAACAACTACACTCACATCCTCTATGATGGCCATGGCCATACTTCTAGCCACAACATCTGGAAGAAGCCAGTGAAAAACCTTTGGATTCAAATCCTGGCTTGCCCACTTGCTACCTTCATGACTTTGAATAAGTCACTTAATGAATTGGGGCCTCAGTTTCTCATCTGTAAAATAAGGGAGCAAGACTAGATAGATGACTGTGGATGTCTTCAATCAGTGATCCTAGAGATTACAGTCCACAGAGTGAGGTTATCCAGAGGACTCACTGGGCATGTATCTGGTGATTGCAAGACATGTTCTGTTTATCCTGATACGTGCCCTACTTAGAGCATATGATCCTGGGGTAGGCTAGGGTTTAGGAGTAGGGGACAGGAACATTGTACAATACTCACAAAGCAAGGATCAGGAAGAAAGTGATAGAAGAGCAGAATCTCATCCCATGTGATATTTCTGCTAACTTTCAAGAAACCAAGAACTCTCCACCAAATAATCCTGCCAACTAGTCTGGGCAAGAGAAGAAGGAATCATAATGAAGGGATCTTGGTGCTTGGGGATCCCAGGGGGATTTAATTCATTGCTTTCAAACCTTCAGTCTGATAGCTCTCCCTTGGACCCACTTATCCTGTCCCCCAACCTTCGATAGCTCATTGATGTGTTTTCTGTGATCCCATACATAAATGGCCAAGGTCATCTCATCTTCATGACCTTCAATAGAGGTTCCCAGCTCTCCTTATCCCATACCCTCTATTCCACCCAGACTGATGGGGACCATCCTAACTTTCACAAACAGCATTCTGGAGTCAGGTGGGGGGAGTAGGGAGAAGCTAGTGGGATATGTTGCAAATTGGGTTGGGTCCTCACTTCCTTTTTTTCTCCCATATCCCCAGCTCGGATTCTTCAAACGTTCCCTCCCATATGGCACTGCCATGGAGAAGGCTCAACTCAAGCCCCCCGCCACCTCAGATGCCTAAGACCTCCCCCCTGCCACCTCAAATGCCTAAATCTTCCCTGCCCCGGACTCCTTATCCCAAAGGCCCTGTCCCTCCTTAACCGACTGGGGGAAGGGGAGGGAGCAGGTGCTTCCTACAGGTGCTTAGGGTCAGGGAAGGGGGAGTTTAGTTTTCCCCCACCCCGGCTCAGAGACATACTTGAAGAGGCAGAGCTGGGGGTGGGAAAGCAGGGGTCCTTCTCCCCAATGCACTGTGAAGGACCCAGATTATGGGGACAGACATAGGACCCTGCAACCCTGGCCTCTTGGAGACTTGGGACAGAAAGTTCTTTCAAAATGGCTCCAGAACTAGAGCTGGGAAATCCAGTGCCAGATTCCCTGAGGACCATCTGTAATTCTCCCAACTTCCAGGGGAGTCCTGCCCTTACCCTTGTGAGAGACCAAGGGTGAGAGAATCTTCTGGATTGCTACTTGGAACTCTGTGGAAGGTGAATGGCCTCCGGAGCCAGGGCAAGCCCCAGCCCTGGGTAAAGAAGGAACACAGACCCAGGAGGGTGAGCCTAGGCTCTGATTCAGAATTGGGATGGCCCGTTCTGTGGACTCAGCACCCGGTTTGAGATGGAGCCAGAATTTGTATGAAGACAGATCTCCATCGTGAGCTGGCACTGACTTTGAATCCAGGGATTTCTAGGACTACTTGAGGAATCCAGCCAGGTCAAGACTCTAGGTTAGACTGACTGATAAGAGCAGCTCACCTGGAGACATCCAGGATCTGACTCAGGAGAAGCTGGAAGCCCAGGCAGCCCAGGACCCTAATGGGAACTATGATAGAGGCAGCTGCCAATCTGGAACTTCCATTTGGCCTCATCCCATGGCCTGCCTGCCCAGGGCCAGGTAGTAGTTCTCCAAGCAAGAATGTTCTTATTGCTGGAGTGATGCTGCCTCCTCCTCTTCCCTGCCCCTCTTCCTGGCCCTGGAGATATCCTGGGACTTATTTAAACTCAGTTGCAAGTGCAATAAACTTGGCTAGGGGCCACCACTCACTCTGCCCCACACCCCACTCTTTCCCCCTACACAACTTCTGTCCTATCATGGGCCCTGATCTCACTTTCTATATTGATCTCTTGATCTTCCTGGGAATGGGGGTTTAATATCCAAAAGCTGATGGACCCAGGTGCCTGGGGAGAGAGAAATTGTCCTGATGAGAAAGGGAGGGAATTTTCTTGGACTCAAAACTTCAGTTCTAGAAGGATTGGGCTGGGTCCCCCTGGCTGATCCAGAGAGGTCATGATCATTTCCCAAACATCAGGTGGTGGTTACAAGATGCTAAAAGTCCAGGGAAATTCTGGGAGAAGTCAAGCCAGGGACTTTTCAGTCCTCCAAAGCATCAGATTGGTGAAGAGGGAGGAATTCTTTTCTTTTTTTTTCTATGTCTCCTTTGGACCTGTAGCAGGAAAAAAAAAATGACCTTAAGATGAAATTGAAATTAGATCTGAGGAAGGATTTTTCTGATGTGTGGGAGACCCTAGTTTTTTTTTCAGCACATATAGAACACTTTTATTTTCCCAGTAGAAATTTGGCAAAGTCTCTTTTACCTTACTTTGTTACTAGGCAGTTGAACTTGCTTCAACATCAAAGGAGTGGCCAAATGACAAAGCATCCCTATAGTCCTAGTAAAAAGAGTTTCATTATGGGGGAGGAAAAAGGGGAAGGGGCACAGGTTTTACTCTCTGAAATTTCTTCCAGGTTTGGTAGTAACTTGAAAATCTGCTCTGGTCTTCACCCTACTGCTTGCTTTAATTATTGGGTTAAAAGTCTGAAGAGGGCAAGATCTTCTAAAATCTGAACTCTGAAACTAGAGGTGGTGAAGCAACCTCAAAATTTTCCAAGCAGAGCTGACTGTCAGAGAGTAAAGGGACAAGGAAGCAGATCAAATCCCAGAAGCATTGTTCTATGTGGCTGAGGCTGCCAGAAACACAAGGTCCAGGCTGGCTTTTTCTTCCAATGTCATGACTGAGACATGGAGGCCTCCTCTACAATTGCCATTCGCCTTCAGGACCCATATACTGACAAGGGCTCAGGGGATCTGGGGGCAGAGGCTGGCCTCAAGGAACCCACTGAGAGTGGTGGCGGGGGGGGGGGGAGGTCATCCGCCTGAGACCCGGAGTGCCCAGCGGTGCACCCGCCTCCTAATTCAAGACCCTAGAATTTGAAGGCAGCAGGTCCCAAGTAGAAGTCCTTTTGCAGAGTGAGGTTGCAATGGCAGGATGTGACCACAAGGGGGCAGCTTAGTCACAAATCCAAAGACTGATGATAGCCAGTTGCTCTGTGGTCTGTGACCCAGCTCCCCACTCCAGCCCAACCTGCATTTGTAGTCCCTCTTGAGGAAGTGATGCTCTTTTCTTTCACCTCATCTATATTGCACAATGCTTTCCAGACTCAGAAATTCCTTCTCAAGGTCCCTGGCTTGAAGAATTGGCACTTGGAGGATGTGGGAAGGAAAAGTAGGAACAAGGAGAGTCAGGCTACTTCCATTCAGTCCACCCGGGTCCCTCTTCTCTTGGGGAATCTTCCAAGCGATGTAGGGGTAGGGGAGGAGGAGAGAGCTCCCTCCCAAGTTGAGGGACAGCTCAAACCAAAGTGTGGGCTCTTACCCCCTGCCCCAACCTCCCAGATCCTTTCTGTGCTTGTCTAGTATGTGTGGAGTCTCTCCCAAGCTGTCTCATATGTGAGAGTGAGTGACTGGAGATAAGCAGATATGAAGGTGCCTGTCTATGTGCATCCCTGAATATGACCTGGGTTGACCAATGTGACAGATTTTATTTATGAGGGGTGTGTGAACCATGAAGACAAGAGTCTCTCCCAGGGACACAACACATGTCAAAACTGACTTTGGGTTCAGATCTAGAAGGGATCTTAGAGATCACCTAAGTGCAACTTCCTCATTTTACAGATAAGGAAATAAAGATGATGTGATTTGCCCAAGATCACCCAAGTAGTAAATAGCAGAGCCAAGATTCAAACCCAGGTCCTCTGCTTCTAAATCCTAAATTCTTTCCCCTGCATCAAGTAATCCGAAACAGTTCAAAGTTTAATCCAGCTCAAGATACAAATTGCTGCATTCCTAAAGTGAGCTTGGGTTTAGACCTTAACTTTTCCAAGATCTCCCAAGCATTTAGAGAATGAGTGGGGCTTCCCATCCAAAGACCTGAGTAAACCAAGGGAGCCTAAGAAAGGGGAGGAAGGTAGGAGTTGGAGTTTAGAGGGCCTATGCCCCCACCCTCTCTGTTCCAGAGACCAGAAAGCTGAGTAGTTGAATGTTAGAGGGGTACTGCAGAGGGAGCACCAGCTGGCCAGCAGGAAGCTGATCTGGGGGGCTCGGGTTTCCCAACATCAATTAGAGCAGCCAGCCAGGCTCATTAGCAGCCTGGGGCGCAGAACTCATCAATAATAGATCCTCCCCCATGCTCCCCCCCCCCAACTCCAGTCACTCACCAAGGTCACCCCCTCCTAACTTCCACCCTTTCCTTCTTCAACAATCACTTCTCCCTAGAGTCAGATGCCCTTCCACTCCAATAAAAACCCTCTCTATTGTCTCCTTATCTTAGGGACTCTGATGAGGGATGGGGTGAGCCAGGGTTATGAGGGTCAAAGATCTTTGTCTCTCTGTGTGTCCCTCTTGTCTGTATTCATCTATCTCTACCTGCAAAACATCTGAGACATCCTTTGCCTCTGTTTTTCTTCTAAAATAAAATGGCTTATTTATGTTTCTATGGAACTTTAAGATTTTTAAAACATTCTCCCACTCAGCGCTTATGTTATTATTCCCATTATATAGATTTAAAAGGTGGGCTTCGGGGGTTGCAACACAACCAAGATTCAAATGCTAGCTCAGTCTTCTTACTCTGAGGCCAGTGCTCTTTCCAGTATATTACCCTGCCTTTAGAAGGCTACTCTGATGGGGTGACTTGGGAGGAAGGAAGCGCTTCAACCGATGAAAGTTAAGAAATCAAAATTTATTTCTTCCTGGAGACAACCAGCAGGAGCAGCAGAAATTAGGAATAGGGGAGGGCTGAATAGATAACCTTGTTGGACACAAGAGAAACACGAGGTATCTAACTTCTCTGAGGTCCTTCTGGTCCCTAACCTCCAACACCTGGGAGCCTAGATTCCAAGTCTCTGTCCTGAAACCTTTCATCCTCCTTGAAGCAGGACAAAACCCAGGTGTCCAGGACTTCAGTTTCCTAGTTCTGTCCTCCTGTCCTTGAAATGGAGCCTGCCTGTTTTTCCTCTCACATTAGATCGATAAGAGGGGACATGGTGGAGATCAAAGTGTCCCAAAGATGGGAACATGAGCATCTGACCTCCCATCGATCACCTATCTGGGCTCTTTCCAGCTCTAATTCTGATTACTACAGTCTTGAGATCCCATGCCCTTCCCTCAAGAGAGCGGACTCGGCCCCAGTCCCTGCCCCCCCCCAATCTATCCCCATCCCCCTTATCTTCCCCCAGACTTATTCTTTCCAGATCCCACAGCTGGAACCTTCTCTGGCTTTCTGACTCAACTTATTCAGAGAATGGACTCAGCATTATGGGACTTTAGGGACTAGTCTCTTCTTTCTTTTTACCTTCTCTTCTTTACTTAGGGCAGGTAACAACAAGTCCCAGACAGTAATAACTTTCCCTGTTTTCTCTACTGTCTCCCTGAATCCCTGCTCATATTGCAGGACCTTTCCCCTCTCAAGCCCACCATACTTTATCAGATGATCTGTCCCCCTGCCTCATCTCTCCCTCCAAAAGCCAGGTGGACTGGGCCCACCTCCAGATCCACTCTGAGTTCTCCACACCCACTGAGATCCAGATATTTTGCTTAGGCTCAGATCTATCAGGACCTGGGTGCCTCAAGTATCCTATGACGCAGCTTACCCCAACACACTACAGTATCACACACACCACAGTATCTTCCCTTCATGTAGAACCCAATTATCTTATTCCCTAGCCCATTCTTCCTCTCTGGACCCAGGCAACTCATTTCTCAACTCATTCATTGGACTCAAGACCCAGGAGTCTCATCCCTAAGTCCCGAGTTACCCTCCTGAGATTCAGATACTCTTTGCTCAGGGACAGAGATCCCTTCAGGACTTAGGGACTTTATCCAACGAGTATCCTATCACCTCAGTTTGTACAGTCTCATCCCTTACTCCAGGACCTAATTATCTGGAGACCAGCCAGCAGGAGCAGAAGTTAGGAATAGGTGAAGACTTATATTCTGCTCCAGCTCAGGTATCTTATTCTTTTATTATTATTTTAAAAGATTTTATTTATTTTGAGTTTTACAATTTCCCCCCCTAATCTTACTCCCCCCACCCCCCCACAGAAGGCAGTCTTTACATTTTTCCATGGTATACATTGATCCAAATTGAATGTGATGAGGGATGGCTAGGTGCCACAGTGGATAGAGCACCAGCTCTGGAGTCAGGAGTACTTGAGTTCAAATCTGACCTCAGACACTTAAAAATTACCTGTAGCCTTGTGCAAGCCACTTAACCCCATTGCCTTGCAAAAAAACCTAAAAAAAAAAATAGAGAAATCATATCTTTAAAGAAGAAACATAAAGTATAAGAGATAGCAAGATCAGACAATAAGATAGCAGGTTTTTTTTCTAAGTTAAAGGTAATAGTCCTTGGTCTTTGTTCAAACTCCACAGTTCTTTTTCTGGATACAGATGGCATTCTCCATTGCAGACAGCCCCAAACTGTCCCTGATTGTCACCCTGATGGAATGATTGAGTCCATCATGGTTGATCATCGCCCCCATGTTGCTGTTAGGGTGTACAATGTTTTTCTGGTTCTGCTCATCTCACTCAGCATCAGTTCATGCAAATCCCTCCAGGCTTCCCTGAATTCCCAACCCTCCTGGTTTCTAATAGAACAATAGTGTTCCGTGACACACATTCAGGTATCTTAGTCTTCAAGCGAATGCATCACTCTCCCACTCCCCGAGCCTAGGCATCCTGTCCGCCTGGTCCAGATCTGTCCTCCAGGACCCAAATGTCCTGCTCCCCAGTCCCGCTCAGTCCTGGGACTGCCCCCTGGACCAGGTACATTTTAACTCATTCTGAAATTTCTCCGCATTCCCTCAGGGAACCCCCAATCTTGCACTCCAACTTACGCTGTCCTCGGGCCCAGATCGGGTCCTGTCTCTGCTCCGGCCCGGCAGCACCCCCAAATCTAGGCATTCTACCCGCCCCCCCAGGCCCGGACCTCTCTTTATGAACCGTGCCTCCCATCCCCCAGACTCAGATCTGCCCTCCTCCCATCCAGACGTCCCGCCACCCACATTCGGGGCTGGAGAGCCCCCTCCCCCTTCCTCACCTGCTCCGGGGCCCCGCCCGGCCCGGCCCCGGCTCCGCCCCCGGCTCCACCCCCCGCCCCCCCAGGCCGGGCAGATCGGCCCCGGGACGAGCCGCGCGGAGCCCCGAGCGCCCGCGTCCCCAGCATGATCCTCGGTGAGTGGCCTCCGGACCCCCGGGCGCCCCCATCCTCAGCCTCGCGGGGCGGCACTCTGCTGTCAGAGCGGGCTCCCCCTCCCCCCACATCTGGCTCCACATCTGTGCCCCCCGGAGTCCCCTTTCCCCCCACTACGAGAGGAGATGGGGGTAGGGGAGAAGGAGGCTCCTCGAATGAGTGTGTGGCATATTCATGAGCCTCATGAATATTCTATGAGCGCAGTCTGGGATTGAGGAGGGGGCTTGTTTGGGGGCCTGGGGGGCGGGAAGAACTGCACCGTCACCACCGCCTTTCCACAACCCACATCCACAGCCTCCTGAGCCAAAGTCAGGGGGGAGAAGACTGAGAGCAAGGGGGGATTCAGGGGGATGGAGAGAGGGCTGGGAGAGTTTGGACCTGATGGAGGCAGGGCAAGGAGGAAATTGGGGCTGGGGGGGGTAGCGAGTCTGGGAAGACTATGGGTGCAGTAAGGGAAGAAGAACTGGAGGAGGGGAATGGGGGAACAAGAGTAATGGGACTGGGGCCTGGGTGCTGTGGGGGGGAAGGGGCAGGGCTCCGAGGCCTGGGAAGGGGGTCACCAGGCTTGGAGGGTTTTGTGGGGTAGGGCTGTAGGGAATGGGAGGAGGGGGTGGGGAGCTGCCTATCCCAAAGGCCTGGGCGGCTCAGATCCTGTCTCTGCTCCTGTCTCAGCAACCGTCCTGGTCCTACAGGCTGGAACCTGCCCCACTCCTAGTTCTATGCTTTGGGAACCTGTACCCTCCCTACCCCCACCCCCACACCCTCCTCCTCCTCCTCCTCCTCCTCCTCCTCCTCTCCTTCCTACACTACTGCCCAGGGCTGGGGGAAGCCAGGCTTGGAAGGGGAGTGGGTAAAAGGAAGGGGGGAGGGGATTCCGTCTGGCCTCTGACAGCCCCACAGCCAACACCATCCCCATCCCTGGTGACCTACATCGAAAGGAGCCCTGGGGGATGGGGGTGGGGTGGGAGCCTGGCTCTTTCTTGGTCTTCTTTATCTCTGCTTCTGACTTTGTTTCACTCTGTTGCCTTCCTCTAAATTCCTGAAGGCCCTGCTTTGACCTCTGATCTGGCCCTGACCAGGCTGGTTCCTCACTCTCCTCCCCCCATTTAGGGAAGCATACCCCTCTCCCCCTACTTAGCCACCTGTAATTCTTACTTCCTAACCTACCCCCACTTTGAGGACACCTGGACTCTGCTCCAGGCCTAACAGCAGCCCTCCTCTCTAGTAGTAACCTTGTTCCTTCCTTTTTTCCTCCTTGGCTCTTTTTCCCTTCTCTCCTTCCTATCCTATCTTTCTCTTCCTCTAACCCACTCTTTTTCTTTCCTTCTCTTCCTCTTCTGCCTACATCTCTTCCCCTCAATCATTTTTCTCTTCTCTTTCATGATCCACCTTTCTTTTTCTGTCTCTCCTATCTCTCTTTCTCACCTTCTCTCTCCTTTTCTCCCCACTGTGGAGGAAGGAGGGACTGTTATAGTCAGCAATTCTCAAATTCCTCATCCTCTTAGGAGTACCCCTCTCCCCAAAGCTTAGGCCTTCAGCCCAGAGGCTCAGCATTCCTCAGGCCTGTGTGACCCCACACACCCTGGGGACCTGGGACCTCAGTGACAACAAAATTCAGATTCAAGATAAGTTGGTTGAAGTGATTCTTTTCCTACTGCTCCATAGTACTAGGGAGATACCTGGGCTCGAGAAATGACATAAAACCTGGGCAGTAGCTTGGGTCCAACTTTCCTTCCTCAGAGTGCCCTTTCCTCACATCTCCCAGGAAGACACTATAATAACCCCTTACCCTGTGCCAAACATAACAGTGGGGAAAAAGAGGGAGAGAAGAGGCAGAGTGGAGTGAGGTGAAGCTTCCACACCTGCCAGGAAGGGGGGGAGGGAGAGAGAGAGAGAGAGAGAGAGAGAGAGAGAGAGAGAGAGAGAGAGAGAGAGAGAGAGAGAGAGGAGGGGGGGTGGGGGGAGAGAAAGTGCCCCCAAAGTCTGAGTTTTAGGTTCTATAATTTAAATCTTAGATTTTGAGCCCTAGATTGTAGATTGCTTTGGATTTGGCAGGACTGAATTCGTGTTTTATTCTGAGAAAGCTAGAGATTCTAGGTCTGGGGTCCAGTTCTGTTTCTAACTCTAACCTACAAATAGAGATCTTTGACAGCTCTTGAGTTGTCTCTGCCCTTCACTGTTTAGTCTGATTATCCCCCAGAGGACTCTAAAACCTATGGCCATCCCTCCCCCATCCCCATCTTCCTTACCCCCAGGCTGTATATGTGTGTGAATGTGTAGTAGGGAGGGGGGAGGGGAGCTGTTATTACCAATGATGGTTTAAATAGTTGTTCATAATCATCCCCCTATCCCTTTCATCTTTGACTTCAAAGCATTTTCTGGCTCTTAATCTGCCTCCTTCCCGGAAATGGGAAACTGAGGAAAAGATTCAAAGAAAGATTGACTCAAGAATTTATCACTCCCATCACTTCCCCCCACATTCCTTTGATAGGAATAAGAAAAAACTGGGGAAAGAGAGTGGGAATAGGAAATGAGTTCAAATCCCCTAAGATTCCAGTACCACCCTATTCACTCTCCCTACTGCAAATCTCCTAGAAGGTAACTGTCTCCTCAGGGGTCTTGCCTCTTAAATCTCCAGGACTACTGGGGTTACCCCCACCAAACTCACTTCTCTTCATCTTTTGAAGTCTCTTTCTTCCTTCCAGGTCCAGATCAGAGCTATTTCTTCCATTTCTTTCTCGAACTGATTCTCTGACTCTTCTCCCCTTCATATCTCCCCCTCCCCCACCTCGCATAAAAGTGATTTCTTCTTCCTCAGATTTCTCTGAACACTTTTAACATTTTCCCTCAGTTCAAGATTATTTGTGTCCATGGCTTTTCCCACTATCAGAGAATAAATACCTTGATGCTTATCTTTTTTTTAAATTCCCAGGGACAAGCAGACTGATTTTGGATCTACTTATTTTTGTTGAACTGAGTAGAATGCCATCCTTGCTCCAAGGCTTTGACCTTGACCTCAGTCTCTATCTTCATCTTTCACCCTTCAACTCGACTGTGTCTTCTTCTCTTACTGAGACCCTAATTCCAATATTCTGATCTTAATATTGCCTTTACTTCTCCCAGGTTTAGACTCTACCCCCACCCTTAAAATGAATCTCTCAGTTCTTCGATCTGATCCTAATCTCAGCTTGAACCTTCCTCTAACCTGAGTCTGACCCTACTTAATTCCCTTTCCATTCCAATTATCTTTGGCCCTGAATTCTAATTTTCATTTTGATGCCCACGTGGCCACAAGACTTTCTCATTCCCACCCCTCCCCACCCAAGACTTTCGATCTACCCACTTTGTCTCAGTTGGAATGAATGGTCATACCCAGGACTAGGAGAAGACACTAAGAGATAGAGCCTTAGTAACTAGATCTAGAAATTCCCGAGTTCCTAACTGAGAGGGGCTGAGGGGTGGGTTTTAACAAGAACCAACAGGTTTCTGAGGATCAGACTCAAGATAAGATGGGATGAGGAGGGCCAAATGTTAGAAGGAAAATAGAGGAAGAAATGAAGCTAAATTAAGATGTAGGAGTAAAGTTGGTGTTGAAGACAGACATCTTTAAAAAGTCCTGAAATTGCCTCTAGGATTAGACTACTGAGATTAAGTTTTTAAAAGCCCTTGTTGTTAGGTCTTGTCTGACTCTTCTTGAATCCATTAGAGGTTTTCTTGATAAAGATGTAGACTGGTGTGCCAGCTCATTTTACAGATGAGGCAAACAGGGTTAAATGATTTGCCCAGGGTCACACAGCTAGTAAATGTCTGAAGTCAAATTTGAACTCAGAAAAATGAGGCTTCCTGACTCCAGAACCTGCATTCTATCTATTGCCACCCAGCTGCCTCTTCAAAGAGGGTAGGTCTCTCTCTGCCCAAGGGCAATTACTCTAATGAGCGTCTCTTCTTTGCCTCTGCCTTGATCCAGTCCCTCCCTTTAGCTGCACAACCCCTTCCACTTAACAAAGCCCAAACCTGCCTCTCAAACCACTCAAATGGCTACCAAGACACCTGGGTTCCCTCCTGCTTTTTTCACTCAGACTCATCTAGCCCAATCAAATCCAATTCTATTCAACAACCAATTTAATCTCTTACTAGGTAGGAGACCTTCCCCAAAATCAATCCTGGATTTACTTCCTCCCCTCCCCCAGTGTCCTCATGAAAAAGTAGAAGCAGTCCTCAGTCCCTAGAAAGAGGGGTCTTTCATTTGCCCCACCCCGAACCAAACCTGGAGGTCCCCCAGGTTTATAGGAGAATATCCCCAAAGGGAGGGGTAGAAAGAATTCTGGTTTTAGAGTATCAGGACCTGTTCTGAATCCTAGCTTTGCTTCTTGTGACCTGTGTAACCTTGGGCACCTAACCTTCCAGGGACGCAGTTTCTCCATTTGTAAACTGAGGGAACAGAACTAGACTATCTCACAGGCCTCCTCCAAGTCTTTTATCCTAAAGAGAGGCATTTCAGGGAATAGGGTCAAACATACCTGCCCTATGCCCTTTATATAGAATAACTTTTGTTTCTGTAGCATGGCAAGCTCACAACATCCTTTTCAAGAGAGAGTCCAAATATTATTATTCCCTCTCTTTATGGATGAAAAAACTGGGGCTCACAGAGGTTAAATGACAATTATTAGATAATCCCACAGCTTGCATCAGAGCCCAAGGTCTCATGACTTCAAGCCCAAATGCTCCTCCCACAATGCCTCTCTCTATGTCCCTATTCACCCCCTAACCCCCTACTGTTTCATCCCACACAAATGATGAGGACCATAATCTAAAAGGACCGATACAAATACATAAAGGCAGGGGTGCAATCTGATTTAAAAAAAAAGGATGGGGAATGGTGTTGGATGGGTACCACTCTTCCCCTCCTTGGGAAAGCCCTGGACATTCAAACATTCAGAAAGCATCCCTCTCCCTTCTCCCCAAAATTATCTTAAAAGCTTGAAAGCTCAGGATTGAAGCCCCTGCTGGGAGGGGAGTGGTGTGATTGGGTGCAAGTTTATACTTTCCCCTCCTTGTCCTGGCTTATCCTAGGGATGGGGGGGGGGGGGGGAGAAGGGGCAGTAGAAATCACTGAGAGGGACTGCATTTAAGATCCTGGAAGTCTGGGCAATGGGCACAGTGGCCCAAGTGGCAGCCTCCAGTTTCTGTGTGTGTGTGTGTGTGTGTGTGTGTGCTGAGAGGGAGGAGTAGAAGTGATAGCTCCTAGCCATCTGTGGTGGGGGGTGGGAGGAGAGGGAGGGTGCTGGGGGCTATGGGAGAGCTCAGGTTTCTAACACCATTCCCTGCTGCCACTCTAGGTTAGTTAATGTTGCCCAGACCTGGTGTACCAAGGGATAAGGGGGAGGGGGAGGAAGAGGGCAGGAGAGCGTAAAATAGGGAGAGGAAGTGTCCAAAGTACCCCCATAGCCTACTGTCCAGTCTTATTTGGCCATTTTCCCTCCCAGTGTCTCTGTCACCATTTCTCCAGAGTCTGTCCATCTCTTTCCCTGTATCTATTCCCATCTCTTTCTTTTAAAAAATATTATTTATTTTAAACATTTACAAAAATATTTTGAGTTCCAAATTGTCTCCCTCCCTCCAATCCCTCTCCCAGTCACTGAGCATTCCCATCCCTTTCTTTCTTTTCTATTTCCTCCTCTCTTCAGATCTGAGGTAGCAGAGGGCATGGACCCCAAGTGTCCTGCTCCCTAGCCACTAATCTAGAGAACTCAAATATCTCAAGCATCCACTTTCAGCCCCCCAACCTGACCCCCAGCCTCTAGTAGCCCCCCATTCCCTCTGCACCTCTGAGATGGAGCACCAGACCTCAGACATCCTGGCCAAACAGTCCTAGATCAGAGCGGAGGAGATGCCCCAGGACCCCAGGGACAAACTCCCCTTACCCCTGAGCTGAGCCCGAGTCCTCCCCCACCCCCTCCCTCGCTCTTCTGCTTCCCCTAATCCCTGCTCCCCCGCCCTCCCTTCTGCCCCACTTTTCCAGGATCCTGATTGGTCGATTCTCTTGGCCTGGCTTGGGGGGGTGGGGGGATAGGAGAGGGAGGGTGTTAGGGGCAGGACCCAGGAAAAGGGAATTTGTCCAGCCTAGAGCCCTGGGGGGCTGGGGCCAGTGGCCTGGGGCAGTGGGCACGAATTCCATCAGTTATGAGGAAAAAGGAGAAGCCTGGAAGAGGGAGGAAAGGAGAAGTTTAAAAAAGGACCCAGGAGATCCTTTCCTCCCTTGAAAGAAAGAAAGAAGGGGCAGGAGCCAGGCCCTCAGTCTCCTGATTCTACATTTGTTCCTGGGAAAAAGCAGGTGGTGTGTGGGGTGGGGTGAGCTGGTAAAGGCCCTGGAGCTCCCCCAGGCCTGGTGGAGGCCCTGCAGGTCTCCCCCCAAATAGCTGCCTAGGTGGGCCCCAGTTGGTCTTTTTTGATTGGCTGGGGTGGGGTGGAGGAGCAAGGTTTGGGAGGGCTAGGGTTTTCATTTCCTCCTTTGGTTCAGACTTAGGCATTCCCCATTCTGATTGCCCTGGACTTGCTTCCTCCTTCAAAAGAGAAGCAGGAGATGCTTGGGTGAGAGAGAACTCAATTGGGATTGAGGGAAAGGGAGGAAGGAAGGAGGAGGGGGGAGGAAAGAAGTTGGAGAAGGTTGGAGAAGGATCCAGGGGTTATTTACACACTCTTCTTGGAAAATTCTCTTCCTGATTTTGTGTCATTTTATAGGATTGTCGATTATTAAACTTTGGAATGAGAGAAAGGGGAAAGAAACAAATGTTTCTTTTTTTAGGTTTTTTTTTTAGGATTGTCGATTATTAAGCTTTGGAATGAGAGAAAGGGGAAAGAAACAAATGTTTCTTTTTCTTTTAGGTTTTTTTTTTTTTGCAAGGCAAACAGGGTTAAGTGGCTTGCCCAAGGCCACACAGCTAGGTAATTATTAAGTGTCTGAGACCAGATTTGAACCCAGGTACTCCTGACTCCAGGGCCCGTGCTTTATCCACTATGCCACCTAGCCACCCGAAACAAATGTTTCTTAAGGACCTATTCTATGCTAGACATTTTATAGTATTTTATAAAGTCTATCCCGTTGCAACCTCAAAACAACTCTGGGAAGTGAGTACTCTTATTGTTCCCATTTTACAGTTGAGGGAACTGAGGCAGACAGAGGTCATGGGACTCCCACAACTAGTAAATGTCTTAATTTGAACTCACATCTTCCTGACTAGGCCCAGAGATCCCAGCCACCTAGACATTACTTAAGAGTTCTTCTGGGCTACTAAGGAATTCTGTACCTCTCCCCCCCCCCCCAAATCCAGACCTCCATTTCTCCTTTGGATCATTTAGCTGAATTGGAGCCATCTCTCTCCCTAATTCATTTTCTTTTATTTTTTTCTTATTGTATGAGAAATATCTTTAATAATGCCTATTAATCTAATAGTCTATATCTATCATCTGAAAGGACAACCAATTGAAGGCTTTTTGTTGACAGAATCAGCTGTAAATTTGTGTTTTTTAACCTCAGTGGGCTCTCATTGCTGCACAGCAATGGGTTGTGCAGTTGTTTTAAGTTGTGTCTAACTCTTAATGATCCATTTGGGGTATTCTGCATAATTTGTTTTCTTAATAGAAGTATTAAATAAGAGAGAGAGGATATTTTTGCCTTCTGCCTGGTCAGATCTTGTCTTCCTTTTCAGGTTGGGGAGATTCTAAAGGTCAGAATTTTGAGTTGGAAGGGACTCTGAGTTCAAGGCCTTGATTTTACAGATGAGGAAATTGAGACCTCCAAAAGTGAAATGACTGACCTAAAATCACAGCAGTCAAAATGAGCAGAGCTAGGATTTGCACTCTACCCCCATGCCAAACCAGAGACTTTTTCTGTATCACACTTGGAATATTTCAATCAGTTCTACGTTGTTCTTAGAAAGGGTTTATTGCTATTGAGGGCTGTTTAAGGACCTCAAAATCATGCCACAAGAAGGCCATTAGGGAAAAGGTGTTAGACTAGCTCTTCTTGGTTCCAGAAAGCAAAATGCAGAGGAATGAGCAGAAGGTGCATCAAATCAGACTTCAGCTGCAGAGAGAAAATACTTACTAATAATTGGAGCTATCCCAAAGTGAGAAGAACTGAGTCACCTCTCTCTCTCCCTTCCTAGGTCCATATATCCCATCCCTAATCCCTTTCATTGGAGGGAAGGGTCACCTGGGCTAGGATCTTCTTTCATTTCTCTTTTCTTCCCTCTTCTGGGCTGCTTCTCCCTTTTCTTCCACTTATGCCCCCTGCCCTGGAATACTGTTCCCAACCCCCTGCCCCAGGACCTCAAGCCTGACAAATTTCCTTTTCCTAGGTCTTGCCCCTGTCACCCTCCCTCCCCTGTCCTCCCATCTCCCCCCCTCTCCAAGCCTGGCCAAGAGAATCAACCAATCAGGTTACTGGAAAAGTGGGGCAGAGGGGAGGGGCTGCTTTGGGATGCAGTGAGTTTCTCATGATGGGAGGTCCTCAAATGGAGGCTTGGAATGACCACTTGTCAGGATATTGTAACTAGGATTCATAATTGGAGTGGGAATTGAATTAGATGACCTTGGAGGTTCCTTCTGACTGGGAGAGTCCATGACTTTTCTTCCTATGGAGTGCTAAGGGCTTTGGGATCTTCAGGGAAGAGGAAAAGTTCCAGATTCCTGAAGGATAGAGCCAGGGAGAAGGGAAATCTGGGTTCCATGCTCATCAAACGCAGAAGGTGTTTGGGGTCTGAAAAGTGCTTAGAGATCTTGGGGGATGGGAGAGTTCTGGAGAAGGGAGAAGTGAAACCAGCCGGGGGGGGGGGGGGGGGGAGAAAGAGTTGTGCCCTCCCTGTTTCTGTCGCCATATATAGCACAGATATAGCTGAAGCCCCATGGAGTGTGTATGGAGGGGAGGGGGCAGGGGCATAGATGAAGAAGACAGACAAGGTGGCTGCAGTTGGGGAGGGCAGAGTCTACAACTGCCACCCCTCGACCTTCCCCCTCCCCCTATAACCTACCTTCTCCCTGCTACAGGAAGCCTGAGCCGAGCGGGGCACCTCCCTCTGCTTCACCCGCCCCCCATCATGCAGCCCCCCCTGGACCTCAAGCAGATCTTGCCCTTCCCAATGGAGCCAGCCCCCACCCTGAGCCTCTTCAGCAACTTCGGCACGGTAAGGATGACCTAGCTCCCTCCTCCTCCCCATTCTTCCTTTAGGCTCCACCTCTAAGCCCCTTCCTCTTTCTTCAAGCTCTGTCTCTTCCTTACCTTCCATCTCCCACTCTTTCCATCTCTCAGACCCCTTGTCTTCTCAGCAGATTCAAATCCCTGTTTTCCCCCTCAAGTCACATTTACACTCTCCCCTTAGACCAAAGGCATAATTTTCCCTCAATTTCAATTCAGTGCTACTTTTATTAAAGACCTACTTAATAAAGATGCAAAAAACAAAGGATTGTATCTCTAACCTAAAGCAGCCAAGAGATACAACACCCCTACTCAGTTCCTTAGATCAAATTCCCCACTCTCTTCTTCAGATATTTTCCTCTTTATTGCCCATCTCTCCTCAGGTCTCCTCCTTTCTATATTAAAAATAGCCATTCTCATTTCTCTATCTCTGGAAGGTACACAAATGTTTTCCTCACAACTCTGAGAGGAAGGGATCACTGTCATTAGTTAACAGATGGGAAAACAGACTTCAGAAGGTTAAGTTATTTACCCATGAAGACAGAGCTAGTATCCATATAAGACCTTGGGCTTGGATTCGGATCTCTGGCTCTAAAATCCCATACCAAGACTACTCTTTTATGCTTATGATGTACCCAGACTAGTACTGGGTTCTGGGAGGGATAATATAAGAGAAAAGAAGGGAAGAAGAAGGCTCTGTGCTAGGTACTGTAAAAAAAATAATCTCATCTGATGCTTTTGATTTGAGATATAAGAATAGGTCTTACCCTCAAGGAGTTTATCATCTAAAGAGATAACATTAACTTAAATGAAACACCATCATGAATTAATAGAGAACAGTATCCAAATTTTGTTATATAGACTTACAAGTCCTGAAAAAATTCAAAGGAAAGGGAAAATCACCAACAGTCAGAAGACTCCCTAAAGAAGGAAGGCTTTTTAAAGGATGAATGACTACTGGTCCAGGAGGTGGTAGATGAGACTAAACAGCCTCTGAGAGCTCTCCCAACACCAAAGGTCTTAAAAAGCTTAATGTTGGTGCCATCCACGTTATAGGCAACAGTTCTATAGGAACTATAATTTAAATGGGTGATCAGACTACAAAGTGAGGTTTTGCAATTTTACATTAGTAACTGGTTATGTAATAGGCAGGGTACGTTTTAATTAGCTTGAAACCATCCTAAGACTTTGGGGACCCCCGTCCAATCCCAGCTCATATGTTTCTCTGGGTCTTCACTTCACTTACAAATGAGATAACACTGGCAAAGTGTAAAATGAGAGAGTTGAACCAAGTGACCTTTAAGAGCGCTTCTGGCTCTAAATTCCAAGATTCTGTCAGACTGAAATATCCAGCATGGCTGTTGTAGCCTGAAATTCCCACCCTCGGAGAGGCCAGTATGTTAAACCAGTGACACTCAACCCCAAGGTACCTTTTAACACCTGAAGTTCAAGACTTTTGTGTTACAGTATTTTCTTTGTTACACAGAGGGTAACTAGTCCTATGGTATAAATGGACATTTACCAATTGTATTACCAAGGAGAAATTACTTAACCTCTACCTCTGAGCTCCTTTTACTCATTGGCAAAATGAGGGCAAAACTGCTTGATGTAAGGAAAATAATTTGTAACCCTTGAAGGGTTAGAAATGTGAGTTGCAGGGGCGGCTAGGTGGTGCAGTGGATAAAACACTGGCCCTGGAGTCAGGAGTACCTGGGTTCAAATCCGGTCTCAAACACTTAATAATTACCTAGCTGTGTGGCCTTGGGCAAGAAGCCACTTAACCCCATCTGCCTTGCAAAAAACCTAAAAAAAAAAAAAAAAGGGGGGAGTTGCATGATGTCTTGGTAGCATGGTTGGAGTTCAGGACTGAATTATTAGTTGGGTAACCAGGGGCAAGTAATTTAATTAACCAGAGCTTCAGGAAACTCTAAAACTATAAGTATACATACACATAAATATAATTCACATTTATATATGTATGTGTACAATATTTATGTCAGGGAAACATTCAAATTTCCTGATTGCTGACATTTACTGTGTGACCTTAGACAAGTCACTTAACCTCTATATACCTCAGGCAATTCCCTCAGCCTTATTATTTCCTCATTTTTTTTTTTTTTGGCAAGGCAATGGAGTTAAGTGACTTGCTCAAGGTCCAAGCAGTCAGGTAATTATAAGTGTCTGAGATTGGGATTTGAACTCAGGTGGGTGCTCTATCCACTGCATCACCCAGCTGCCCCCCTCAGCCTTATTATTAAGATCTACATTTGTGTATTTCTGGAAAGAGTTCCCTTATCTCTTGTTTTCTACATGGATAAAGTTACAGGCTGTGAATTTGTATATTGAAGGCAGTGAAAGGAACTGTAGAAGGAGTTTACTTGTGTATTTATCTTTGTTTTTGTCAGCTAGAGACAGCTCAGATTGATGGATTGAGCTCTGGGAGACCTGAGTTCAGATCTAGTTGTGAGACCCTAGGCAAGTCATTTAATTTGGCTGCCTCAGTTTTCCCAGCTATTCAATGGGATAATCAAAGCATCTACCTCCCAGTGTTGTTGCTGTGAAAATCAAATGAGATAACATTGGTCAAGTGCTCAGGCACTTAACAAATACTCACCAACTCCTTGAGGGTAGTGCTATGTTTTATTTCATCTTTGTGTCATCATCCCCTAGCATCCTGCCTTGCACAGACAGAGTTGGAATTTCATAAGTAAAATTGTTGAAGTGATAGGGAGGTGTCTAAGATGACTGATTATTGGTCTCCATGTTGAATGACTGAAATAATGTAGGTGACAATAACAGAAATAGGGGAGTTGAAAAGTAGGTTCAGTTGGGGGCAGGGGGAGAGATGATGGGTTTAGTCTCAGGCACATTGAGTTTCAGGCATGAAAAGGGATGTAGGAATAAAAAGGACCCAAAAGAGCATTAGAAATTTAGGACTGAGAAGAGTGCTCCAGAGATGTTTAGCTGGGAGATCATTTAGAGTTTAGACCAAATCCCTCAAGAAATAGGGTCCAAATATGGTGAGCCATGATTTCTTAAAAAACAAAACAAAACAAAAAAAAAACCAGAACAAAACAAACAAAAAAATCCACACATACAAATTCTCATTCATGTATTTTGTTTATAAATCCCTTGCATTTCCAAATGTATCTCTTTCCCATCCCCAGAGGGAGATTCTTATCGCAGGGAATAAAAAAAATGAAAGAAAAAGAAAAAGAAAAGCATCTCAGCAGAACTAACCAATGTGTGATTAAGGCTGAGAGTAACTATGTACATAATATTCCATACCAGTAATCCCTACCTGTGCAAAGAAGGGAGCCAGGATTCAAATCCAGGTCCTTGAACAGCAGGTCCTCTGTTATTCTCACTATTTCAAAAGCCAGAAGAGCTAGCTATTATCCTGGAACCTATCACAAATAGTCTAATGGAATAAGCAAGAGTTTGAAGCCAGGGGAGACATAAATCTGTACTCTGAATCTGAATAGTACTGTGACTTTGCACAAGTCATCTTACATCTCTGAGTCTCAGTTTTGCATCTGTAAAATGGAAATAAGGATACAAACACTAATTACCAGCTCAGTAGAGCTATTGTGGGGGGAAAAAAGTTACAATAACCAGGGACATCAAATCTAAACACTCCTGAGTGGCCTGAACTGGGAAATATAAAGACAAATACAATAAAACATAGATAATATATTTTAAGACTAAGTCATTATGGGGATTAGTGACTCCCCTTTTCTATTTGACTTTGAAACCATTAGTGTAAACTATTAAACCTTTGGATATGTGAATATTATTGATTTAAACTGCAAAGAGATAATAATAACAGGTCACTTAACTATAGATGGAAATAGGAAAAAGAACCAGCTAAGAGGAAAAAGAGAAGGATAAACTAGAGGTGGGGAGGACTGTGTGTGTGTGGGGGGGGGGGAGACAATGCCAGAAGAGTGGTGGATCAAAAAAGACAAGAGGAGAAGGTTTCAGGAACAAGGTATTGTCTGCAGTATCAGATGCCCCAGAGAAGTCAGAGAGGATGGGGGAAGGGGGGTGGTTAGGAAAGATCAGAGGCTAACAATAGGAATTTTCCTACTCTTTCCTCTCATTTCCAACTCAGATAAGTAGTCAGCTCTGGAGTAGAACACACTATTATTGTGTTAAGAGTTGGAAGGCCCACCCTATCATTTTACATATCAGGAAACAGAGACCCAAAGGGAGGAAGTGACTTGCCAGGTCATTGGCACATAATGAGGTCACACAATTTATTATTAATTAAACACCTATAATGTGCCAGAAGCACACTGACAAGAGGCTTTGAATCCAGAAAGACCCTGGTTCAAATCCTTCCAACTCTTTACAGGTCACGTGATACTGAGCCAGCGCAATTTTAACCTCCTTTCTCTGGGCAACTCTAAAGCTTTACCTGCAGAGAAGGGGTTGACCTGCCTTGATACCAGGGGGAAGCTCTCCATACCAGTGAAATCACAGGTCGAGTCTCCATTCCAATCTATCCTATGTCCTTGGGGTTTGGGCTCCAAAGACAAAAATGCATCATCAGTCCCTGCCCTCAAGGAGCTTGCCTTTCAGGTTAGTGAGTGGCAGTGCTGAGTCTGATCCCAAATCTAGTTCATTTCTCCACAGCTGTCTGTAGATCCTTTCAGGGGTCCACGCATTTTAATTCCTAATATCATTGATAGTTGGAACCCTTTAAAGGAAGGATCCTGGATAGCTTTATTTTTATTTTTTAGGTTTTTGCAAGGCAATGGGGTTAAATGACTTGCCCAAGGCCACACAGCTGGTGTCTGAGGTGGCATTTGAATTTAGGTCTTCCTGACTCCAGGACCAAGGTTTTTGAAAGGCAAATGGGGTTAAGTGGCTTGCCCAAGGCCACACAGCTAGGTCATTATTAAGTGTCTGAGGTCGAATTTGAACTCAGGTCCGTCTGACTCCAGGGCCGGTGTAGACGCCCCCCTAGTTTTAAATAATTTAAGACCCAAAAGTTTGATCCCGGCTCTGCTGACCTTCCCTGCGCGCTCCCCCCCAGCCCCGTTGTCCCCCTGCCCCTCCCCCAGCCGCCCCCGCCTTGTCCCCCGTCTCTGCTCCAGGACGCGCGGGTCCGGGGTCCGTGATGGAGGGAGGGGGAGCGGGGATGCGAGGGCCCCGCGCCCCGCCGCACGCGGCCGCCAGGGGGCAGCACGGAGCCCGAGCTTGCCCCGGCCCCAGGCCCGGCAGGCGCCCGGGCCGGGCCGTGCTGATGCGCTCTGCAGCCCGGCCCCGGTCCCGGTCCCGGTCCAGGGAGGGGCCGGGGACGCGACCCTGGGCTCCGGCGCCATCTCCGCCGCCTGCAGGTGGGGGCGCCGCGCGGCCCCGGCTGCCCGGCCCGCCGCCCCTGCCTCGCCGGGCCCGCCCCCGGCCCCTCCTCCGAGGCGGAGCCGGGGCCCCGGCCGGGCCCGCCTCCTCTCCCCCGGCCGGCCCGGCCGCACAGCCCCGAGCCGCACGGGCAGCGAGCGCCGCCGCGTCCCCGGCCCGGCCCGGCCCCCTCCGCCCGGGTCCGCCCAGCCCGGGCCATGGAGTCGCGGCCCCCGGGGTCCCGCAGGGTAAGCGCCCCCGGACCCCCGCCCCCTCGGCCCCCGCCGCTGCCGCAGCCCCCGCCCGCCCCCCCCCCCCCCCCGCGAGCCGCCTCCCCCGAACCCGGGCCCCCCCGCGGCCCCCGCCCCCAGCCTGGGGCGCCCCCGACCTCGGCCGCGCCTCCCACCCCCCTGCAGAGCCCGCGCCCCGCAGCCCTGCACCTTCCTTTGCTCCGGGCCCGGACTCTGCCCCCAGACCTGCCCTCTTTGTGCCCTCTCCATCCCCCCGGCTTCCTTCCTGCCCTTCCAAGCCCCCCACCTGCTCCCCTCAGACAAGCCCCTCACCCTCCTCCCGTGCCTCAGACCTGCTTGTCCCTCCCCGCCAGGCCCCCATCCCTGGCCTTCTCCTCTTCCTATCCGTCCTCTTTCCTGGTCTGTTTGTTTTTTAATTCTGCGGAGGGGGGGGGGGTTCGGTCTGGGAAAAGGATGAAGGAATCAATAGAAGGGCACCTGGCCTTATGGAAGGGAAGGAGCCAAAGCCCCCTCCTCAATTTCCCTTTCTGGTTTCTCCCTGCTTCCTTCCCTCCCCCACCCCAAGACACACAGATAGCGCCTTCCTAATTTATTCCTCCCTAGCTTCTCAAGAAGACAATCCACTTTGATTTTTAGTCCTTGAGGGCATCAGGGGGAATATATTTTGGGAGCCCCCCTCATAGAGTAGGACCCTGTTTCTTAAGAAGGAGTCAAGGGATGGGGATGGGCTGTGGAACATTCAGAACTTGGAGCTAGGTCACTTAAGTCCCCCTGACCTTGGCCTGATCCGTTCCTTCTCTGTGGATAGAATTGGGCCCAGGCAGTCTAACACCAAGATTGACATTCATTCCAGTTTCCTAGGAAGGAAGATATCCAGAAGGGAATTGTATGACTTGAATATCACTCAACCTTCCTTCTACCCCCCCACCCCCAAATCTGGTAGTTACAGCATTAAATTAGACCTTTGGTAGAACCTGGGGGTAGGATAAGGAAGCTTCTGGAGGGGAGAAAGAGACTTAGCCAGAGCCAGCTGTGGGTCAAGAAAGGTCGAGTGAGGGCAGTTGGGAAGTGATGGAGAAAGGACTCTGTCAAAATCATTGTCATTTCTGTGAGGCCTTAGCATTGAGGGTAGAAGGTAGAAACTCTCATCCACCCTTCTTTCCCCAGCCCCAAAACACACACACACACACACACACACACACGCACACGCACACGCGCGCACACACACAATTCTCTCTACCCCAGCTCAACCGACTTGGGTTTCTTGGCCCATATTGAGTTTCAGGATGGACTAAATCTCCAACCCCCACCCAGCATGTGAAGAAGCAGAGGACTCGGGGGTCAAGGGTCCCACCCAATAGGGAAAGGAAAGGTAAGGTTTCGGATCTTAGGGAAAGATGGTTTCAGTTCTGCAGGCCTAGGTCTAGAAAGGGAGTCTTTGTCACTTCTCACTCCTCTCTCTCTCTCTCTCTCTCTCTCTCTCTCTCTCACACACACACACACACACACACACACACACACACACATAAATGTACATACTCATATGAATGTCAAATACACATTATACATATACACAGATAAATACAAATGCAGATTATACAACACAGCCATTCACCCATGTCTACAGCTCTATACACACAAAGATAGATGTAGATAAGCAGCTGACGTATAAAGAGCACATGATACCCATTCACGTCCCACCCATACACAAAGACTCATCACAGCATGCTTAATCCATACACACACACACACACACACACACACACACACACTTCCATTGCTTGGCTTTTCCATAGATGTGGGCTTGATCTTTCAGGGGGATGGGGAAAGTAGATGTTGACACCTGTCAATCAAGCATTTTTTTTTTCTGGATGAAACTAAGGCTATCAGTACTATCCTTACCAAAATTTGAGGGGAAGGCACTGAATGGTGGTCCACATCAATGACCTTTCTTTCTGGTGGTCCAACTGTAAATTTCTTCCCTCCTCTTTCGGCAGTTACTGGAGATTGGGTAGGTGGGATCCAAGCTGCCTTCATCTTCTCTGATCATTTCCCTGATTCACTTTTCAAACCCCAAATCTCTCCAGAAAGAGTGAAATCAGCCAAGGAGAGTTCAGTCGTGAAGCTGAGGATTTTGAAACCCCGCTACCCGCCCTCATTTGACCCCTCCATCTGGATGATTATTCTTCAACCCCAGCTTGGCCCCATTCCTATGGGTGGTCCCTGTCACCACCCATTCCTCCCCATTCCCAGCTGCATTCCAGGCCTGCCACTCCCAGGCCCCCTAAGAAGAGAGGGGCTAGAAATGAGGGCAGGGAGGAAAAACTATTGTCCAGTGCTGGGGGTCCCCTGGCTCCATCCTTTGGCCTCTCCTGGCCCCCTGTGGCAGAAGATGTCTTAACAGGAACTCCCATCTCCTCCCCTTCCCATGTGGGCTCTTGGCAAGCTGCTGAAAAGACATCTGCTGGCCCATCTCTCCCAGGCTAGGGAGATGCTTTTCAAATCCTGACCAGCACAGCAACCCTGGCCCTGGAGGCCCTGCTGCTCTGGGAGAGAGATGGTTCCCAAGATTCCTAACTTTCTTCCTTCAGCCAGGGGAAACTCTGAGAGGGGCTGGGTCTCTTGGCTTTCCCCACCCAACCCAATCCCTTTTGCTAAATTCCAGCCACAGTTACATCTTAGGACTTTCTCTGGTCACAAAGCATAGAGTAAAGAGTAAAGCTCAAGACAGGGTCATTGGTAATTTATTTTGCCATTCCATTACCATGTATCCTAGGTCCCCAAGGCATTCCCTGTCCAAGGCAGGGCCCAGAAGGAGATGAGAAGAATCTCACTCATCTCACTTAAGTCTGTGGGAACTGGTCTGGAAGTTCACTAGCCATGACTGATGGCAGAAAGAATGAGATGAAGACGGGAATGACAAGGCTGGGGATGTTGGGATTGGAAATACTAGGGTTGGAGGTAGGAGAATTCATTGAAATTGGGAGTACTGTATTCAGATGTAGTTGGGGAGTCAGGAAGGCCAACATGGAAGTTGTCGTAAGGAGATGCTGAAAGAGGATAGGCCTTTTCAGCCTTTGGAGACTGGCGCAATATGCTAGGGTCCGTGACTCATCCCCTGACTCTGTCCTCAGATGGATCCCGTGCAGAAGGCTGTGCTGTCCCACACCTTTGGGGGACCTCTACTCAAGACCAAGCGGCCAATCATTTCCTGTAACGTCTGTCAGATCCGATTTAATTCCCAGGTGAGGGACCCAAATTGGCTAAAGGGAAAAAGATAGGCAGAACCTGACAAGGATGGTGGCTGGTGGGATATCAGTGGGAGAGAGGAGGGATCTGGAAGCACAGTGGGGGGGTGTCTTGGGAGCTGGGGGACACTGAAGAGAGAGGGACAGGGATTGTTTTACTTTGGACACAAAGTTGACAATACCCTCTAGCTACACAAATGGCTACTCTAATGAACTTGTATTATTTCTTGGTCCTGGAGAGCCTGTAGGCAAACCTCTTCTCAGGCCCCCTTCAGACAAGTTGGCCTTTCCAAGATCACCCCTCAATTCCCTCTGGCTGTAATCTTCATGGAAAGCTAAGATATTCCTTGACCTGAGGAATTTCCAAAAAAAGAGAGATCAGTTTTGAGTAAAAGAGGAGTTATATGTCATCAAGCCAGGGAAATGGCTAGGAAGCTCATCTTCCTGTATGATAACAAGGAGAGTCTATGATTTATGATTGACTTTTCCCCATGTAGCTTCCTTTTCCCTTTCCTTCACCCACCTCATCTCCTCACCACCCCTTCAACCCACTAACACCTATACACTCTACACACACACACACACACACACACACCCCTCATCTGCCCCAGGGACCTAGAAAGAGCCACCCACACAACCCAGGTGCCTAATCTTTCCTGACAGTCTCCTGAATAAGTTTTTGCTATATAGAACAGAAAAAGAATTTTTATGTGATCTAAGTTCTTTGAGATCTTTTAGGGGAAAACAGCAATATTTCATTCTGCTGAACATCTGAATGTTTCGTTTCTGTCTGTCCTTCTTATTCTCTTCTCCCTTTTTCATGCTGCCAGGCTCAGTCTTCCAACCTCTCCTCTCCATCCAGCCTGCTGAGTCGGCTTTCTCCTCCCCACCCCTTACATTCCTACCTCTGTCCCAGGGACCTTGTGGCTCCTGGGATCTTGTTCACCCAGCAAAGGATTGGGGGAGGGGAAGCAGATAGAAGTTTTGGTAAAGAAAGTCCAGGGTATGAGTCTACTCACTCAGAGCCCAGGTACAGGACCCAGGTATCTAATTCCCCTAAAACTTTTTCCATGGTCACCAGCAATAATATAGAGATCCAGGCAGTAGACAAACAGCTCCCCTTTCCCCCCAATGTCTTGTCTACCTCACCCTCACCCTCCCACCCCCTACTGTGGGTTCTGTTTTGACAGCTGTCTCTGCTTCTGTCTCTGTCTTTTTCTGCTAGAGCTAGAAAGCTGATCCAGAGGGCCTGTGGCCAGGGTCCTCCAGGGTCTCTTCCATGGAGACCTCAGGGGAAACAAAACCTAGGGCAGTAAGGACAGGGACGTAGGCATATATTCCTCTGGACCCAATCCTTGAACCTTATGCCCAAACAGGGACTCTGAAAAAGGGCTAGGCTATAAGGAGTGGGGATATCTCAGAGTTGAGGAGGGTAGCAACCAGAATGACATCCAGGCCCTTCCCAAGAATGGATTGACATTCTGCTCTTGGGGAGGCACGGACTCCCTTCCCCTATCTCCAAGAGTTAGGGAGGGAGCGGTAGTCTGAGGCAGGCCAGGGTATAGGGGCAAGGTAAGAGCAAGATGGGGTGAGAGTATTACTAACTCAAAGATTTCTTGGGACGACTAGGTGGTGCAGTGGATAGAGTACCAGCCCTGGAGTCAGGAGGACCTGGGTTCAAATGTGGCCTCAGATACTTAATAACTACCTAACTGTGTGGCCTTGGGCAAGCCACTTAACCCCATTTGCCTTGCAAAAACCTAAAATAAAATAAAATAAATAAAAGATATTCTTAACCTTGGGTCCCTCAGTGTGGGTTTTAGATAGAGATAGCTATAGCTATATCTCTAGATAAACATACTTACATATATAAATACATATATGTATATATAACATATAGTTTAATAACTATTTAATATAATTGATTTCCCTTGTAATTCCATGTATTTTTACTTTGTGCATTTTAAAAAGGTGATTCCAAGAAGGGGTCTAATGACTTCACTAGTCTGCCCAAGGGGTCCAGGACACACAGAAAAGGTTCAGATCTCCTGTTCTAGAACCTGAGAATATGAATCTCTGGGTACAAGAAATATTTCTGCTTCTTTTTCCTCAATGAAACATCCAAAAGAGAATTAGGATAATTTGTAAACATTTGTAAATGCAGAGGTACAAATGATCCTCTAGAAGAATTCTCTCTTCCTCTTCCAGGCAGTCCCTTGGCAGTGAGACTTCTGGGGGGAGAGGATAGTGCAGAGAGGGGATGCAGGGTGAGGAGGTCCTGAGGGAAGGAATGGATTCTCAACCCCTCTTCTGATTCCTCTATTCTTCAGAGCCAGGCAGAGGCACACTACAAGGGCAACCGGCATGCCCGACGTGTCAAAGGCATTGAAGCTGCCAAGACCCGGGGCAAAGAGCCTGTCGTCAAGGATCCTGGAGACCCAGCACCATCAAACAACAGTCCTCCCAGTGAGGATGGAGGGGCCCTTCGTCCAGGTTTGTCTGTCAATCCTGTGATTTACACATATACATCTATGCACATGCATACACACAAAAATCTATTATATGTTCCTATTATATCGACATATATTGTATTCATATAATAGATACATGTTATACACACACACACACACACACACACACACACTTTCTCTGAAACTTCCTGGTTGTCTTTCTATCTCTCTCTACTTGGCTCTTTATCTCTGTCTCAGGTCCAAGGAAGGAAGGATATATGAGATATTTTATCTGGGAAAAAAAATCTGGGGATTTCAGTGAACTTCAAACTCAGTAAAAGGCTAACAGGTTACATTTAGGCCTATCTTCCAGAAACAGAGGAGATGATAAATACTCTGTTCTCATTGGATCATATCTCAAGTGGTAAATAGAGTTTAGCATTGACGTTGATAAGTGGAAGACCATCGAGAGGAGAGCAGCCAGGATGATGAAGGGCTTGAGGTCTAGGCCACATGAGGATCACTTGAAAAAACTGGTGACATTTAACCTGGTTGAACACTCAATAGAAGTTACAAAGAGGCAAATTTTTGCTTAATATGGAGAGAAACTACTTAGAGCTGTTCAGAAGTATAAAGGATTTCCTTGGGACATAATGGTTTTTACCTCATCAGAGAACAGCAGGAAAAAGATAAATGACCACATATTTGGTTGTGTGGAATTCGTTGGGGGAGATGAGTTTGACTAGGTGGGTCTTTGAGGTCCCTTCCAACTTTGAAATTCTGATTTTGTTCGTACTTGGTTCTTTTTGCCTCTATTTCTTTCAACTTCTATCACCGTATCCTTCCTCACCCCCTTCCTCCTCCTTTCCTCTCTCTTTTTTCTATTTTTCTTCTCTTCTCTTCTCTTCTCTTCTCTTCTCTTCTCTTCTCTTCTCTTCTCTTCTCTTCTCTTCTCTTCATCTCTCCCTCCCTCTCCCTCCCCCCTTCTTTTCTCTCCCTTCTGTTCTTCTGTTTTTCTTCCCCATCCTTTCTCCCTTCCCTTTTTTCTTCACCCCTTATCTCTGTTTCTCTTCCCATTTCTCTCTCTCTCTCACTCACTTTCTTTTTGTGTTTCTCTCCTCTCTCTCCCCCTCTTTCCCCTTTCTCTTTTCAAATATACACATAAAGAGACAGGGAATATACATACAGATGTAGAGAGGAAAACAACATATTTTATATGTATGTATGTATGTACAATGGTGTGCAAATTGGGATTAATTAAAATAATAAAATTTATTGACATACATTTAACATTTACATTTTACAACTTTTTACAGCTTTAACAAATTTTTAATATGCAATATGACCTCCCTTTGCCATAATCAGTAGTTTTACATGATTCTGCAATGAGTTTATAAGACTTTGACACAGATTCTTTAATTCCTCATTATAAAACTAAATTTTAATCACATTGGAGATTAAGTTTACCTTAGGAGGAACAATCCACATTTCTAAGTTGAGCCTTAATTATAGGCGATGGATTTTCAATGGAATTTTCATCAGGTGAGTTCCTAGGTCATTGAGGCATATTTATCTCCATCTCTAGGGTAAATTTCTTATCCTTTCAGGAAGTATCATGGCACAATGTTGTGGAGAGTTATTCCATCTCCATTTAAGAACTTACATAATTCTAGAACAATTCAACTTTTGAAGTATATCATATTTAACAGAGACTTCATCATTCTCTTAATGGGGACAAGACTTAAGGGCCACTAAAAATTAAAACAAAACAAAACTTTATTTTTTTGGTGGATAGTTTAGTGATGAAGAAGCCTAAGTCATATAGGCTTGCTTGGACTTCTGATGACAGTTTTGAAAGAATGAATGAATGAATTCAGTGAATGAATTCATCCTTGAATGAAAAAGTTTCCACAGTAAAAAATCTCATTTTTTCTCAATTGTCAGTTATTCAGTCTTTATATTGTCTTGCCCATGACAAGCATTTTTTCTTCATAGCAATGGTTAGCAATTGTTTTTTTTAACTTGTCTTCTCATTTTTTTTCCAAGTTCAAGGAGCCTTCAATGCATTGTAAAGGAATCAATAACAATCCATCCAGCTGCCAGGTCTCTCTGAAGGTCTTTGCTTGTTTTTTGAGAATTAATTAGGCTGTTTCACAGCAATAGTTTTCCATTTCTTGGCATTGTTTTTTGTTGTTGACCTCACTTTCCTTTGTGCTTCAGTGCAACTGATCTTGTTTCTTTGTGGGCTTGAATGAACCTTGAAATGCTTGGCTTCCCCACACCAATAGCTTGCTGTAATATCTCTAACAGTCATTGAAGTGTGCTCATTAAGAGTGACACTTTTGCATGTTTTCTTGGAGTGATATCCACTCTTAAAAACCACAGAATTAAAAACACAACAAAAGATAGCAATAAAATATGTATATATGACATGAAATCTAGCATTCACCTGACAGAATTAACTAAAGGTGGGGAAACCAGTCTGGTCAAGGGAAAGTATTCTGAGGCAGACTAGAATCAGTAAAAGCACACAAGAATGATCAATTCTGTCACAATATGAAAACATATCAAAATTATTGCTTGTCCCAAGTAATTTGCACATCCCTGCACATATATATTGAGTGGTTTATCCTTTCTACATTTCTGTTTCAGTCTCTCCCTCTGCTCTCAGCTCTCCCTACCCAGGTAAGCCCATGAGCCAAGCCCAGAGCCCCCAGTGATCTAGACTTTCCATCCTGTCACCCCTAGTCCCACCACACCCCACTCTAGCTTTTCCTAGCACAGAGTCCCTTCTGTCTTCCCTGAAGCCCAGCCCCATGACTCAGAGGTGGAATTGGCAATGTCTTGAGCTGGCTCCCCTCCCCAAGAAGAGAGGCCCCTTCACAGGGGAGGGGAGGTCCAGGAATCAATCCTGAGTCATCTTTCCTCTGTACCCCACTCTTATTTATTCAGGAACAATAAAAAAAGGGAGCTAGACTGGCAGTCAGTAGATTTGGGTTTTGTATCTGGATCTTCTATTAATTAGCTATGTGACCTTGGGCAAGTCACTTGTCTGTGGATATCACCTTCCTTATTTGTTTGATGGCCTCTGAGATACCCTCCAGTTTGTTTTTGTTTAGGTTGTTTTTTTTTTTTTTTGTAAGGCAAACAGGGTTAAATGGCTTGCCCAAGTCCACACAGCTAGGTAATTATTAAGTGTCTGAGACCAGATTTGAACCCAGGTACTCCTGACTCCAGGGCCGGTGCTTTATCCGCTACACCACCTAGCTGCCCTGATCCCCTCCAGTTTTGAACCTACAATCCTCTTTCCCAGTTTTGCCTACTGCCCTTCCGAATTCAGTTTAGAGTCAGGAAGCTTAGTGAGAGAACAGGTGTGTGTGGGGGGGTCATGGACTGGGCATCCTCCCCACCATTATCCTGATATCATAGCATCAGCTACCAGTCACAATCTGATCCAGAGGAACTAGGCATCCCTATTCTTCCTCCCTCTCCTTGACTCATCATCCCTAAGCTTGGATGTGAAGAAGGTATCTAGGCTTGGAACTTAAGGCTAAGGGGAAATGAAATGGGAGAGAGAGACAGACAGACACAGAAGGGCTGTCTTTTACTGCTGCCCCTTGCATCTAGTAAAAGCTTCCTGTCTTTGAGCCTCATTTTACCTCTCTCAGCTTTGATTCTCTCACCAACTTAAAAAAAAAAAAGGTGGGTTGAGGGAACATAGGGAAGCAGAGTGATGCTTTCCTTGTTTCCCTCTCAGGACTGTTGCAAAGATCAAATGAAATCATGGGGAATAAAGCTTTGAAAACAGTAAAGTCTGATCCAAATGTCAGCTATGATCATTGTTATTATTAGATGAGACAATAACAGGGAGAGAAAGGAAAAAACAGTAGGCTGGACAGACAGACTCTTGCCTGGGATGGCTCTCTAGGGTGTTGTTCCCTTCTTCAATCAACCTTCCTCACCCCCAAGTCCCGGCCTCCCTCTGACCTGGAAACTGGATCATCTGCAGGAGCTGGAGTTTCCCCCGTTGAGAGTTGAGAGGCTGGAGCCCAGACCCAGGACTAGACCCTGTGCATCTTTAATGGAACCATGAATTATAGAGCAGCCCAGCTTTGGTCCCTGTTCTTCACTCTCTCCGTCTATCTTTGTCTATCTTGTCTCTCAGTCTCTAACTCTCCCTGATCCCATCTCTATCTCCTTGATCCCATCTCCCCCCTTCTCAGTACCTCTCCATTGCAACTCCCCTCCCCCCCAGCTTTCCTCTATGGGGGTGGGGCAGGGCCCTCGGGATCAAGCAGGCCCGAAGCCGAGTGAGGCCAGGCCGGGCGGGTCCAGATCAGCAGTGCTTCTCCAGCCTAGCCAGGCAGCCTGCCAGGATTCTGCTAAGTAGGGAGGGATGTGCTCATTCCCTGCAGGGGAGATCAGTGGAGGGAAGAGGGGAACCACTTGGCCATTACCAATTAGAAGGGTAAAAACCTGGAAAGACAAGCTAGGTGCATACCCCAGGGAGCTGGGACCTCCAGCCAAAGGTGGATGGGTGGGTGGGGACTGGGGTTTTTTGTTTATAGAAATTCAGGATAAGGAATGGAGGCTCAACTTTTCCCCAGTGCCAAGAGGCAAACCTTTGTGAAGCCTGTGTTTTTTCCCTCCTCTCAGTTGTGGTGGAGAATGGGCTGGGTCTGACCCCTAGATCCCCTGAGAAGCAGCAACCTGGTGCCCCCTCCCCATCCAATGTCCCGGAAACTGGAAGAACTGGGGCCAAGGTCGAGGGGAGGACTCCGGCCCCGGCCCCTCTTCCAGGGGGCAGCAAGGAAGAGGAAGAAAAAGCCAAGAGACTGCTCTACTGTGCCCTTTGCAAGGTGGCGGTGAACTCCCTATCTCAGCTTGAGGCACATAACAAAGGTAGAGTCCCCATGACCCCAGCTGACCCCAGCCTGGAGCCCCCTCCCAGCCTTGGACCTCGATAGCCAGTTGGTTCACCTTATCCTCCGCTTCCCTGGGGCACCCCCCCACTTCTATTTTGACCCTTTTCGTCTCTTTCTTAACCCTCAATTATCTCTCTGGTTGTCTGAATTCCCTTGGGTAGGTCAGTCAGTCAATAAACATTTATTAAGCACCTGTTCCCCTAACTCTAGCGTAACCTTCCTCTTCCCCCCCCACCCCCCAGCTCCAAGAATCTTGAAATGGAGGGACCTAAGGGCTAGAGCCTGGAGGGAAGTGCTGAGGTGTTGAGTAGGAACCTGTATGCCCTCCCGCAGGGATGTTAGAGGCCTGACCAGGAGGCCTGGGGGCAATCTAACCTCCAGTCTCCTCTCTCTACCCCCTCCCCAAATCTCACATACAGGTACCAAGCACAAGACTATCCTGGAGGCACGCAGTGGGCTGGGCCCCATCAAAGCGTACCCCAGGCTGGGGCCCCCCACCCCTGGGGAACCTGAGGCCCCTTCCCAGGACCGGACCTTCCACTGTGAAATCTGCAATGTTAAGGTCAATTCTGAGATCCAGTTAAAACAGGTAAGTTAGCCTTCCCCACATCTGGCATCTGTTCCCTGGGGTTGGGGTAGGGTGCTCCCCCAGGAAGGACTAATCCCCTTGGAACTTGAGTGGCCTCGGGTTCCATCCTCCAAGGTCGGAACACCTCTTTTTCTTAAAAAGCAATGACCCTAACCTTCTGGACCAAAGTGCCCTCCTCCCTCATGCATTCTTACCCCCACCCGATTTCCTCCTAAAGTTTTGCTCTGCCCCCTCTCCACTGCTCTCCTCTCCCTCAGCACATCTCCAGTCGGCGGCACCGGGACGGCATGGCTGGCAAACCTAACCCCCTTCTGAGCCGCCACAAGAAGCCTCGAGGCGTTGGGGACCTGGCGGTGAGGCGGGTGCTGGGGGGGGTAGGGGGGCTGGGAGGGGAGGGGCTGGGACAAGGCTAGGGGAGAGGGTGCCAGGGCTCTAGCTAGTAGGCAAGGGGTAACCAGTCCTTGCCTCTCTTTCCCCCTCAGGGCACCCTGACTTTCTCCAAGGAGCTGCCCAAGTCCTTGGCCGGCGGTCTTCTTCCCAGCCCCCTGGCGGTGGCCGCAGTGATGGCGGCAGCGGCTGGCTCCCCGCTGTCCCTGCGCCCAGCCCCTGCTGCCCCGCTCCTTCAGGGCCCACCCCTCACTCACCCCCTGCTTCACCCGGCCCCTGGGCCCATCCGAACTGCGCACGGACCCATCCTCTTCTCCCCCTACTGACCCCGATCCTGAACCCCCACCTCCCCCCCATTCCTCTTGGGACCCAGGCTCTGGGCCCCCCCAAGCCCGCCCCCCTCCTGGCTTTTCCTGGGAAGGGGTCTCTCTTTCCTCCCCCAGACCACCCCGAGGTACGGGGTTCCAGGAATGGGAAGGGGGAAGCGGGGGAGGGGGGCTTCAGAAGGGGGGGCACCCCAGATCTCAGGGAACCCCACCCCTGCCCCTCCCTCTCCCTCATAAGGGGAGGGGCATCTCATCCCTAGCCCTTTTGGAGATTACCCCTCTCCCAAAAGCCATGTCCATCCAGTACCTACCCCCAAACCTAGCACAAAAACGGGGTTCACAAGCCATGTCCAGGGTCGGGGTCCGGGGTGAGGGTCAGGAACGGATTTTCTTGGCAATAATCGGACTCTGGGACTCCGGATTCCATACCCCCAAACTGAAGCGCTTCCGTGAACATCCCCATGGCGGGGCAAGTGGGATCCGGGGTCCTTCATAAGCACTTTGGCATTTTGGCCTGCAGCCTCACTGTGTCCACCTGGCCTATCCTTCCCCCCCACACCTGTTCGAACCCTTACTGGGGGCAGTATCTGTGGGGGGTGGACACATCCAGTGACACCCCCCACCCTCCCCCTTACATACACTCAGTCCCTAGCCTGTACTCTTTCCTCCAGCCCGGGTTTCCACTGTCTTCTCACCAGCACCCATGGTCCATGGGGGTACTGAGGGGGGCAGGGGGTGTCCGTCCAATCCGAATCCACCCCGGCCCTGCCTTCCGCAAAACTGTGAGCGAGCAAAAAGCAATAGAAGCCCCTTCCCCTTGCTCCCCGCCGAAGGATTCGCACCCAGAGCTGTAGCCCTGCTCCCTGATCCCTAGCCCAGTTACCTCACTCCCCTCCCAATTAGCCCCCTCAAATGCACAACTTGGGCGGGGGCGGGGCCTCTATGTTTCTCTGTCCTCGGTGTTGTCTGATTCCTGCAGTCCTGGGGAGGCGGCCCCCCATTTGCACCACCACCATCACCTGTTTCTGCTTGATGATGTAGCATCTTCCGCCTCCCAACAATAAAGTCCAGATTCGTTCTGCCCTTCGCTCCCCGAACCTCATCCTCTCAATGTTCTTCTCTTAACCCCCCCCCCCATTCTCTGGAATAGTTGCTGCTTTGGAGGGAGGCATCAGGGAGCCAGAGGGTGAGGGGATGGGGATGTTTGATGTCTCCAGTAGAGAGTGAAGCACCTCCCTACACACACACACTCTCACATTGAAGCTCACACACACTTATTATATTGAAACACTTGTATTGAAGCTCACACATTGAAACATACACTTGTATTGAAGCTCACACACGTCTTGAAGCTCACACACTCATACAGACTCTTGTATTGAAGCTCACACATGCACTTCTTATATTGAAACACTTCTTGTGTTGAAGCTCACACATTTGTATTGAAGCTCACACATTCTTGTATTGAAACACACACTAATTGTATTGAAGCTCACACGTATTCAAGGTCACATTCTTGAAGCTCACACACATAGACACTTGTATTGAAGCTCACATACACTTCTTATATTGAAACACTTCTTGTATTGAAGCTCACACACACTCATACACAGAGATACTCTTGTATGAAGCTCACACACTAATTGAAGCTCACACACTTCCCGTATTGAAGGACACACACACACACACACACACACACACACGTGTTACCAAGGCTGCTGTCAGAGACACAGCAGCTCCACTGGGCGGCGGCAGAGACACACAAATAGAGCTGAGCTCCTGCCTCCGAGCCGCGGGGGCTGCAGAAGTGGGGCTGGAGATGTCAAACAGCCATGCCCCTGATTCTAACTGAAGAGGAGTGCATGGCGGTGCGCAGGTGCAGGATCACACACGGATCCACAGGGCCCACATTCATGCCCCAATCAACATGTGTATGTGTGTGAGAGAGAGAGCCTGAGGAATGCCTTCAATCAGGGTCTCCCTCAGAATTCAACTCTGTCTTCTCCCCACCCCCTTGCTAAACAGATCCCCTCTTTGTCTAGACCCAGGATTCTCAAATTCTTTAATCTCAGAATCCCTTTATTCTCTTAAAAATCATTGAAGACCCCAAAAGACCTTTTTGTTTCTGTGGGTTAAAATCTATCGATATTTTTCTCTGTATTAGAAATGAAAGCAGATAATGAAAAATATTTATTAAGCCATTAAAAATGAACAGTAATAAACCCATTACATGTTGACATAACATTTTTATGAAGAATAACTTTTCTAAAACAAAAAAAAAATAGTGGGAGAAGTGGCATTGTTTTTACATATTTTTGCAAATTTCTTTAATGACTGACTTAATAGAAGACAGTTGGATCAGCTTCTCATATTTGCTCCTGCATTCAATCTGTTGCCATGTGTTGTTTTGGTTGAAATATATGAAGAAAATCACACAGATATTCAGTTGGAAAAGAGATGAGTTTTTTAATGGGCTTAGTGTCATTGTGAAAAATGTGATCCAAGGATCACACTGAGAACCAGTGCTAAGGATTCCGAGACATTTTTGTCCATTTCTTGGCTTCCAGTAATCTTTCCATATCCTCTATTCAATATGAAAAGAACACATTCTAGAATTTACCATACATATGCACATAAGTAAAATGAAAAGATTAATTTCAGTAAGATAATAGTTACCAAATATTTCAGGACTCTTTTTTTTGCAAGGCAATGGGGTTAAGGACTTGCCCAAGGCCACACAGCTAGGTAATTATAAAGTGTCTGAGGCCAGATTTGAACTCAGGTACTCCTGACCCCAGGGCTGGTGCTCTATCCACTGAGTCGCCTAGCCGACCCTCAGGACTCTTGATAAGTTTTCTGACCCCCCACCCCACCTTCAACTTTGGGATGCTCCAAACAGATTGGGGACCTCCAATCTAAGCATTAATCTGGGAGATTGGAAGCAGAGAGACTTAGTTCAGAATCTCACAAATGCTGCTTCACTCAGACCTTAGTCTTAGGGAAATAGGAATAGGACCAGTCAGGAGGAAAGAGGAGAAAGTAACAGAGCAAAAGCCTTTTTTTGGGCTCAAGATAAGGGGGCAGAATAGATTTTGTGCCCAGAAACAGAGTCCAACTATGACTTTGTTCAATGAGAACTAGGTCATTGGAGAAAGTTAGGAGCATGATGGGAAGGAAGGGGAGAAGGAGAGCTTTGGGATGAGGATGAAGAGAGGAAGAGAATACTGGAGAAGAGAAAAATCGGGGCCAGAGAAATGCCAGTGGGACAGAAGGCAAGTGTTTGGAAATATCCTGGGGGGAGATGGTGGGACACTTCCAAGTGAGGTTGAAGTGGGTAGAGGACATTTCCGTACACTTGGCTCTAAGTCAAGTTTGCACTTGTTAGGAAGTGGATAGCACAGTGTCCAGGGTTTAATGTTTGTGGAGAGAGATTGCAGATTCCTGAATCTTACATGGTCTCCTTTACTAGGAAATCAGGAGAAAGGATTACCAGAAAAGATAGCTCAGCTGCCTCCTGATCTCAGGGAACAAGAAACCTGTTATAATATTTCAGGATGATGGATTTGGAGGCATCAGTTCAGTTGTTTTTCAGTTGTGTCTGACTCTTCATGACCCATTTGAGGTTGTCTTGGCAAAGATTTGGGAGTAGTTTGCCATTTCCTTCTCTAGTTCATTTTACAGATGAGGAAACTAAGAGAAGCAGAATTAAATGACTTGTCCAAGGTCACATAACTACTAAGTGTGTGAGGCCAGATTTCAAGACAATAATTCTTCCTGACTCCAAGCTGGCATTCTAATCACTGTGCCATCTAGCTGTCATCATTTCAGGTTTAAATCTTGATTCTGCCCCCCCCCCATTACTTATATGACTTCAAATATTTCATTTCTCTGGACCTGTTTCTTCATTTATAAAATGGGGTGGGGTAGGGCCATCTCATGTTGGAAACAGACATGGTGAGTTCCCTTTTCTAGAGCTTTAAGCAAAAGCTGGATGATCATATATTGGAAAAGGAGCTATAGATCTGGGTCTTCCAGATAGGTATAGGTTAGTTTAAATGACTTCTGTAATTGAACTTGGGAATCTGCTATATGAAGCTGGGGTGGGGGGAGAAGGAGGAGATTGAGAAAATGAAAATCTACATTCTAAGGAAGGGAACAGACAGAACTGGAGGGGTCTGGAGCAAGGAAGTAGGTGATGGGATTTCAACAGAGAGGATAGCCAGTACTTCAACAGCCCTACCGGAATAGAGGAAAGAGGCCGGAGAAGGGGAAAGAGGAAGAAGGATGTGACCAGAGAATTTGGTAACTTTGGAGTTTCTAGATACTTTTGGGGTATAAAATCAGTCTCAGATGCTGAAGACTAAATATCATTCTTGGTCTTTAACTGCCCATTGCTGATAACTTAGGTAAGTCTATTTTACGGTTAAATTTGGGAAAAAGAGAAAGTATACTAGAACATGGGAGCCAGCCAGCCAGCCAGCCAGGGAAGAAGACCTATGTGTCCTTTCTTGTCTATGTTTTATTTCCCAAGGAGAGTCAGACTTGGGCTAATTGAGGTATTGGGGATCTGGTAGAATCAGGGAAGTGATTAAAGGGTATCCTGACTCCCATCCCTTTGGCTTCAGTATTGAGAGAGGGAAGTAGAAAGTATTTAATCTGGAAGTCTTTGAGGATAAAGAATCCCTGTGAAGATAATGAGTGTGTTAAGGATCTTGGAAGGGGTTAGGAAGGGAGAAAAAAGCTTAGGAAGAGGTGTGAAGGAATTTGTGAGTTGTAAAATATGTATAAAATTAGGGTGATATATCACTGAAATGCAAAAAGGGGATAGACACAGAGCTTATGTCCCCAGTTTCTGCTCTTTTCCCTTCTGTAGATACTCAGCTCTGACCTGGCCTGTCCACGATGCTGAACATCTCTCTTGATGAGAACTTCTCTTGCTACCATGAATCAGTAGTGAACTATCGTTACATTGCTGTGACCTGGGGTGTGGTGGTGTCAATGACTGGCACTGTTGGCAACCTGCTTACCCTGCTGATCCTGGGTGCCCAGCCCAAGCTCCGTACCCATTTCAACCTTCTCATTGCCAATCTGGCATTGGCTGACCTCATCTACTGTGCTTTCCTACAGCCTTTCTCTGTGGACTCCTACCTCCATCTTCGTTGGCGTATGGGGGCTGCTTTTTGCCGGGTCTTTGGTCTACTTCTCTTTGCCACTAACTCTGTCTCCATCTTTACCCTTGGCCTCATTGCCTTTGGCAGATACCTTCTCATAGCCCACCCTACCTTCTTCCCTCGGATATTTTCAGCCAAGGGAGTAGCACTGGCATTGGCAGGTACATGGGTAGTGGCCTTGTCAAGCTTTGCCCCACTCTGGAATGTCTATGTCCTGGTTCCTGTCGTCTGTACATGTAGCTTTGACCGAATGAAGGGCCGTCCTTACACTACCATCCTATTGGGCATCAACTTTGTAGTTGGACTTGGTTCTGTTGGCATCTTCTATTACCTCATTCACCGTCAAGTGAAGCGGGCAGCCCGGGCATTAGACCAGTATAAACTTCGCCAGGCCAGTCTCCGAGCTGAACATGTGGCTGGTGATGGAAAAGCCCTATCTGGACACTTTCAAGAGCTAGACAGTGGTCTAGCATCAGGGACGGCCAGCGAGGGACCTATATCTGAGCCAGGCAGTACTGCAACCATCCAGACCCTGGAGAGTGACTCATCCAAGATAGGAAGCCAGGAAAACAACACAGTGTCTAAGGTAGAAAAGAGCAGCCATGGGGTAGTTACCCGCATGCCACCTTTGAAAGCTCCTAGGAAAGCACAGGATAGCCAGGATTTTGGGAGGGTGACGCGGATGTGTTTTGCAGTTTTCCTCTTTTTTTCGCTCAGTTATATCCCTTTTATAATTCTTAACATAGCTGATACTAAGGTTAAGGCTCCACGCATCCTGCATATGCTTGCAGCCAATCTCACCTGGCTCAATGGTTGCATAAATCCTGTGCTATATGCAGCCACAAACCGTCAGTTTCGTGAGGCGTATGGTTCTGTCCTGAGACGGGGACCCCAGAGTTTCCGAAGACTCCGATAATACTTTAGACACTGGCAGTGTCTAAACAACAGAGTGGACATCGGGGCCATGGGCACAAGCAAGACACGTGATCATCTTCATAGACTGGGTCCCTTCTGTGCCTGTCTCTATTGCTTCCCCATCTGCTACTATTAATAAATAGGTGTACTGCTGTCTGTTTCTGCAATTTGGATCCTGACAAAGAGGAACCAGGGCTGGGGGCTCAAGCTGGGTTGAAGTTGGGAAGCCTGAGTTTTAGGCCTAATCCCAAAACCATCACTTTACCTTTATATAATGGTTTAAACAATCTCTAAGATCCCTTCTAGTTCCAAAATCTTATAATCCCAGGAGGGCAAGGGAAAGACAACCAAGATTCATAGCTGGAAAATTTCAAAGCCTAATTAAAGCTAATTTGCATACAGTTAGCAAGTTGGTTTTTTTAAATTTCCAGAATATCCCACCTTGCAGGCCTTCTTTTGATAGATGAACATATCCTGCAAACACCTCTCTCCTGCTCTGGTGCCACTGACCTTGATCACAACCTATTCTGAGAGATCCAGAAGTAGTAGAAAGCCTGGGGATTGGACATCTAAGATGTCTTTGGCTAGGAAAGTGAGCAAGAAATAGCCAGGGATCACAGATATTGGGAGTAGGAATATTAGGGGGAGAGGGTAGAATGCCAACACTGTAGCCGGCTGGCCTTCACTGTTTACCCCACCCCCATCAGCTGCAGGCACCATCCTGCCAAGTGAAAGAGGAACAGCCTGGATGATAGGGAAGGAACCTCAGGGGCCAGGGGAGTCTATATGGTGAACCTGGGCCTCCCAATGCTAGGATGAGGGAAGGGGGAAGGTAGTGTGGCCATTGAACACTTGTGACCACTAGGTGATGCTGGTTTCACATTTTCCCACCTATGGGGGGTGGGGGTAGGGGTGGGCATCTGCTCAAAAGTTCCATCACCTCCCTCAATTCTTTCCCTATTTCCTGAAGACTGGGGGGGGGGGGTCGAAGCGGGGAGAAGTTCCCCATTCTGAGACATGAAGGAGCCAAAGAAGAGAAAAGGGTGATTCCTATAATCAAAGCAGAGTTAAACAGACACCAAGATATACCTCTTTTAAACATTTCCAAGACCCCTGGAGTTAGGAAGACAATTCCGGGCGAACGGAGACAGACACAGACCCTCCTGTCTTCTTTTCTCCCTCCCACCCCAACCTCCAAACATATGGACAGTATCATAGCCAGGAAATTCAGGGGAATCAAGGATCTGCTCTCCCAATCTAAGGTTTAATCTTTTAGGCTCCCCCCCCCCCACCCTCTCAAAATAAATTACTCAATCTTCTCAAAAGAGTAGAATCTGCACTCTTAGAAAGGGGGTGAGAAAAGGAAGAGGTGGACGCGATCATTATAAAGTCTCCAAAGGGCTATTTGGGCGAAACAAGAGAATGTGATCATTCATGGCAGTAATAGTAAGAGATATCTCGGTGGCAGGGAGAGTCGGAAACCCAGACCGGGAAGAAAGTAAATGACGGGGAGAGCACTGGCCCATGCACCCCTTCTTGGGAGAGGGCTGAAGCTGCGCCTTCCGAGCCCCAAAGGGCTGGGGCCTGGGATGGCAGTGAAAATGAGGATGGGCGCGCGTGTGTGTGTGTACCCCGAAGTGTAAAGCACGTGAAGGTTCAAATCATGGATAATGGGCAAATTGATTCGGCTGTGGGGGGCTTTGCGAGCCCGCGTTTCCGGGGGGCTCTTGCGAGGTGTACGTTAATGCCTCTTTGTCTCTGTTTCTTATTTGGGCCGCCGTTCTAGGGCTTTTCATCAGATTCCTTCCTTTTCGTATGTATGCATGCATGCATGCATGCATGTCTCTCCTCCCCCTCCCCCCCTCCCCCTCCCCCTCCCCCTCCTCCCTGCTCGCTCGCGCTCGCTCCTCGCTCTCTCTTTCTCTGTCTCTCTCTGGCAGATTTATGGTGTTTTCAGGGGCTGCCATTGGCTAAGCTCTGACAGAGCCTGATTTAGCGTCCTTCCCCATTGGCTGAGCCTGACAGGCCGATTTACGAGTTGTTCTGCCATTGGCCGAGCCTCCCCGGGCTCTGATTTATGGTCTCAGGGCTGGGGGGTGGGGGGCTGGAGAGAGGAGGCTCCTCCCTCCTCCCTCCCCCGCCCTTCTCCGGCTCGCTCCTCTCCCTCCCCCCTCCCTCTCCAAACACGACCCCCCTCCTCGGCTCCCTCTTCCTCTCTCTCTCTCAGGGAAAAAGATGGAAGGACTTGGGGAGCAAGATGGGGGGGTACCGGAGAGAGACGGGGACCCGGGGAGGGGTGGGAGTGAAGGGAAGAGATGGGAGAGCTGAGGAGGAGAGGGGGGGCTCTGAGGAGGGGAAGGAGAATGGGGAGCTAAAGGGGGCAGAGAAAGGGCACCCCAGAAAGAGACAGGGAGACTGGAACTTTCCTTTTATTCTTCATACCCCACCCCCACCCCGAGAGCGAGAGTCAGAGAGGAGGGGAGACGGGGAAGAAACTTGGGGTGAAGGGAGAGAGAATTTGGCGAGGTTTGACAAGTAGAGGTCAAGTCCAAAAGGGAAAGGGGGGGTAGGAGAATTTCCCTCTCCCTAAACAACCCCCTTCCTCCCTCCCTCCTTCCCTGACAAAGATGCCCGGTGGGTTTTTCTGACCCCTTCACACCACCTGGCTCTCAATGTCTTCTCAGTCAAATTAATGACTTTAAGTTCAGGATTTGGGAATGTTTATGTTCTAAATTCAACAAGCATTTAATATATATTTACATATATTATATATATTGTTTTTTCCAACTCCATGTAACTAGTTTTCAACAATCATTTTTGCAAGATTTTGAATTCCACATTTTTCTCTCTCCCTCCTTTCTTCCCCTCCCCAACCACTCCTCTTGATAGAAAGCAATCTAATAGAGGCAACAAGCATTTCTTATTTACCTCACCGCTAAGAGTCAGGAATATGAGGAACAGTGCCCACCCTCAAGGAGCTGGCAGGAAACAGGCCAAATAGCATGTGCTATATAAGAACACACAGAAGAGGTCCCAGATGAATAAAAAGGTGGTTTAGGCAGGGAGACCTTTGCAAGCTGGGGAGTTCAGAAAACACTTGAGTTTTAAAGGATTCCCAAGAGATGAAAGTGAGGGACAGCCTAGTACATAGGCAGAGAGGTGTGAGATGGAGCATCATCTTTAAAGACCAAACAGAAGAATTTTCTATCTGATGTTAGTGGTAACAGGAGCCACTGGAGTTTACTGAGGAGCAAGGTGATGTGGTCACATCTGCACTTTAAGAAAATTACTTTGGCAGCTGTGTGGAGAGACGAAAACTTGAGACCGGGAAACCAAAGGGGAAAATAGCCTCCTTTTTGTCCAGGTGAGAAGTGATTGAGGGTATGACCTATGTGAAAAGAGGGGTGTCTTGGAGGGATGTTGTAGAATTAGAAAAGAAAAGATTTGGCATTCTGTGGTTGGATACCTTGATTCAAGGTTGGGAACAGAGGTGACTGGAAGGATGGTGACAAAGAGGGGTTTTGGAGAGGAAAAAATAATTTAAAACATGTTAAGTTGGAGATGCCTCCCATATACCCATTTTGAAATGTCCAGTGGAATGTGGGACAAGAGTTTCAAAGAGAGATTAGAGCTAAAATATGAGTTTGGGAGTCATCTACATAAAGAAAATCACGATGATGTCATCAGGTGTTGAGAGAGAAAAGGGCCTAGGATAGAGTTGAGATATATTCACACAAATCAGTAATAATGTGTTAGGATGATCCAACAAAGGAGACAGAAGAAGCAGTCAGATAGGTAAGGGGAACAGGAAGGGAAGGGTATCACACAAATTCAGACTAAAGGAACTACAGGAAGAGAAGGTGATCAATAATGTGGAGTACTGTAGAGACCCAGAAGGATGGGAAAAGACTATCAGATCTGGCAATTAAAGAATCACTGGTGATTTTGGAAAGAGCAGTTCAGTCCTGATAAAAGTAGAAAGATGGTTTGGAAGAGAGTGAAAGGAGAAAAAGTGAATGTACTTGGTGAAGCCAGTCATTTTGAAGAGTTTGAGAGAAAAAACATATATGATCATAGCTGTGTGTTGAATTGGGGAGAGTGGTCATGAAATGGGATGAAATAACTAGGGGCTCTTTATGAGAATCCCTGGTTGGGCTCTTAGCTTAACCTTCTTCCTCTTTTCTCTCTTCCCTTGACCAGAGAAGGGGCTTCTTGTGACTCATAGAGGAACTATGGGAAAGAAGGAAGGTATGAGGGTTCTTCCTTCCAGGAAATTCCCCCAGAAGGACATGGGAGCTCTTGGAGCAGGCCAAAATTAAAGGCAGAACTCCCCCAGAATGCCTATAGGCTGATGACTTGGAGAACCCAGGCATTCCAGTTCCCTTCTATCCTCTGAGCTGCGGTTACAGGGTAGCCAAAAAAAGAGGCTAAAAGCACAGTCATGGCCTTTGCTGCTGTCACCCCCTCTCCATAGGAAAGATTTGAACACTATCCCTTCCACGTGCTCCTATATTCTGATTGCTGGGAAGAGAGGATGAAAATGTGGGGCCAGGACATACATCTCCTCCAAGTCTCTACTTTCCCATCTTCCTGGCCTCATAGAACACAGTAACATCCCTTCTCCCCACCCCCACCCCCACCCCCCATCATCTACTGCTGTCTGAGAGATGGAAAAAAAAGGTCTTTCTATGGATCCCAGTACACCAGAGAGCTGTTTCCTCAGCCCTAGCTCAAGTCATATTCACATCCCCACCTGTTTCTGTGCCCAGGTATTCCCAATTCTCTCAATCAGCCCTCTCATACCCATGTAGGGCTTGTCCTGGGATTGGGGAAACAAATCAGTGAGAAAAGATACAAAGAGAACAGAGGGAGAGAGAGGTAGGGGTGACCCACTACCAATGTTTTTGGACATGTCTAGCATCTTACTCAGACAGGTCCTATAAAAAGCTACTGTTCCAGAAAATGATCATACTCACCCCTAATCCTAACCTCCTCACTCCCTGAGGCAGGCATTATACACAAGAAAACTGGGTTACAGGGGAATGGAAAAAGCAAGTTGGGATCTGGGCTGGCCCTTTAAGAGCCACTTAGGGTCAGAGAGCCTGGGCTACAGGGAAGGGAAGGAGCTGATGTCAGAAGATAGATGGGCAGCAAGATGGGGATTGATGCTAATGGGGGAGCTAAAGCTAAGTACCCAGACACTCTAAGGGCAGAACTGCAGATTTGTCTTCCTTAGGCTCCCCCCTCCCCCCCCCCCCACTGCAAACCAGGGCTGTAAATCTGCTGCCTAGATTGGGGAGGGGACCAGACACGTGGCCCTCTCCCTCTCCCTTCTCCCTTTCCTTTCCTATCCTCCTCCCCTCTTCCCCTCCACTTCCTTTGTCTTTTCCCAACCTTTTCCACTAACACACACACGCATCCATATTCAATCCTATTTCCATTGAAATTTCCAGACTCTAAGTGAAGGGTACATATACAGTAGACAGGTTTGAGGTAGACAGCTGGGAGAACTGGGCCATAGCAAGTCTGCAGCAAGATGAAAGGGGAGGTGAGGATAATTTTTTTCTCTGAGAAGAGGAAGCTGAATTCAGTTTCCCAAGGCTTTCTCCCCAGGCCATTTTGTGTGGGTCAGAATAAGGCCTGTCCACCCGCCCCCCCCCCCCCATGCCTCCACTATGGTGGCTAGAGAAAAAAATGGCCTGGCCTCCAAGTTCAAGGGCTGAGGAAAAGGAGAGGAGTCTTCAGGAAGCTGACTATGGACACAGAGGGTAGAGAGCCTCAGATCTGCTCAATCACAAAAGGCAATAGTATAGTGAAGTGGAGGAAAAGGTGGGTGTGTGTGTGTGTAAAGGAGGGAAAAGGGGTGTGTGTAGATAAGATGTATATTCATGTATATGTCTGTGTGTGTAAGGAGGGAAAAGATATATGTGTGTGTAAAAGATGCATGTGCATGGATGTGTATGCCTGTGTGTTACATCTCCATTCTCCAGTTTTGGAGGGTGTGGGAGGGACTCTAGAGGCTGGCTTGATTTGGGAGCCAGCTCGGGAAAAGGCGTGAGCCGTCCAGAGAGAGATATATGGTCCAGTTTCTTGGAAACTCCCAGACCAACCCATCTCCCTCCTCCCGGACCCATTCCCATTCCCACTCCCACCCCCACACCTCCCACCCATCCTGCTGACAAGAGAATATTCAAGCCAACAATCTATTTACTGTAAAGGCACAGACACCCCAGCAACTCCTTCCCACTTGCCTAGGATCTGGGGGGGGCCGGGTGTTTGTGGATTACTTCAAGGGGACTAAGGTTTGGCCCCAGTGCTCTCCCAGTCTCTAGGCAGGCCCATCTCAGCTTTTAGAGTTTCTGGGGAGGTTGTTGTTCTTTCATTGTCTCATGCTGCCCACTCCTGTTGCTGAAAAGATTTTGCGAAGGACCCCCTTCTCCCCCGACTCACTTCTGTCTCTCCCCCTGCTGTATTAGTCCAATTTCTTTTGCCCGGCCCTGGTTGGGGATGGAGAAGAGTATCTCCTTGTCTCATCCCACTGGTGCCATGCTTTGGAAAGCCAGAAGCTGTCATGATCATGAAACTCTCTCCTTCCATTCCGCCACCCCGGGTCTGAAGTCTCTCTAGCCCCTTTGGCTTTCTAGTCTGGCTTTTTGTACATCACTAAGTACTCTCCCCACCCTGCTCCCCCAGACTTCAATAGCAAGGGAGGGAGGGAGAGAAAGGAAGGAGACAGGAAGGAATGAGCTCTTCCAAGGGAGGCATCTAGTCTGCCAGTTTCCCCGACCAGTTTCCCCAACCCCAGTCAGGGTCACTGCCCCCAACCCTTTCCTCCAGTCCACTTCCCCAACCCCCCAACAATAAATCCTGCCTTTGTCTTCCTCTCCCGCTGCCCGGTAGGCTAGGGGTCAGAGGTTGGGAGCGAGTGTGTGTGTGTGAAGGGGGAGGGATCAGTGTGTGTAGGAGAAACAGAAGCACAAGAAGGAAGGGGGGACAGGAGGGAGAGATGGTCAGGAACAGCTGGTGGGCAGGCACTGAGGGGCTAAGGAGGAGAGGGGGAAAGGGAAGTGCACCCCCTCCCAGGGGGAAGGGGGCCTCTCTCCCTCATTGATTCAGGCTGCAGCATTTGGCCTGCCAACATTCCAAAAGAGCAGCCTGAAATTTCTGGGAAGAGATGGGAAAACGTAGGAATGGCCCCCACAGCATGAGGAATGCCAGGAAGATGGGGGAGAGGGGTGGGCTTGAGGCAAAAAAAAAACTAAGGAAGGTCATCAGATAATGGGAATACTGTGGGAATGTGCTGCCCCTTCCCCCAAAATACACATAGGATTTATGGGCCATCAGAACTAGCCTGCTCCAGGAAAGCCAGCCTTCCTACTGGGCCTTCAAGCCCTTCTTTAATGGTATATTTTCTGTTACCTTTCTCAGACTTCCCCTTTCTTTGGTGTTTCTCTCTACCCTATGCCTTCTCAATCTGTTCCTTTCTCAATCTCTTTTGTATTTTTTTCTCTTCCCTCTCCCCCCTTTCTTCCTGTTTCTCCATCTGGTAGTCTGCTTCTTCCTTACTCAAACCATCCCACTAACCTCTTCCTCCATTCTTATCCCCTTTCAGACTTCCCTTCCCCTCTTCCCTATTCTAGTGTCTACAGGTTCAGAAAAACCCCAAGAATCAGGTATTGTGGGAGAACTTTCATGTTTGAGTCATATAAGGTCAGTAGAGGCTAGATCTGAGAATCTTAACCATTCTTTGTGTGTTGGTCTGGTGAAATCAATGGGCCTTTCTCAGAATGTTTTCAAACAATTGAAGAAAATGCTAAGTATCAGAGGATACTGAAAAGGAAAATGTAACTTGGACCCTACGTTAAGAATGCCTGTCCAAACTATTACATTGCTGGTGGAGCTGTGAACTCATCCAACCTTTCTGGAGAGAAATTTGGAATTATGCCCAAAGAGCAACAAAAATATGCATACCCCTTGATCCAGCAATACCACTACTGGGTCTATACCCTGAAGAGATGAGGAAAAGGGGTAAAAACATCTTTTGTACAAAAATATTCATAGCTTCCCTGTTTGTGGTAGCAAAGAATTGGAAATTAAGTAAATGTCCTTCAATTGGGGAATACCTTAGCAAACTGTGGTATATGTATGTCATGGAACACTACTGTTCTATTAGGGACGGTGATTCAGGGAAGCCTGGAGGGATTTGCATGAACTGATGCTGAGAGAGATGAGCAGAACCAAAAAAACACCATACATCCTAACAGCAACATGGGGGCGATGATCAATCTGGATGGACATGCTCGTCCCATCAGTGCAACAATCGTGGACAATTTGGGGCTGTCTGCAATGGAGAGTACATCTGTATCCAGAGAAATAACTGTGGCGTTTGAACAAAGACCAAGGACTATTACCTTAAATTTAGAAAAATTTAGGGAAAAAAACCTGATATTTTATTGTCTGATCTTGCTCTTATATTTTGTTTCTTCCTTAAGGATATGATTTCTCTCTCATCACACTCAATTTGGATCAATGTATACTATGGAAACAAGGTAAAGACCGACAAATTGCCTTCTGGGGGGGGGGGAAGTAAGATTAGGGGAAAAATTGTAAAACTCAAAATAAATAAAATCTTGAAAAAAAATGCCTGTCCAAGTAGAAGAGGCTAATGTAGCAAGGAAGGGAGGAAAGAGACTGAAAGCTAATATTAAAGGGGGTAAAACAAAGATAAGAAAGAGGATAAAAGATGAAGCCGAGGCAGGAGGTTGGTGGTGGGGGTGGTGGGGGTGTTGGTCCCCTGGAGATAGTGGCTGAAAGATATCCTCTGAGCCAGACTGAGACTTAGGTAGACAAACACAAATAGAGACACAAACCCAGACTCTGCTAGAAGCCAGATGCCAGGTCTGAAGAGGCAGGTTTTGGCTGGGTCTGGCTAAACTCCAGACACCCTTGTCTTCTCTGCAGACAGAAACTAAAGCTGTCTGTCCCCTCCCAGACTTTCCCCCTTGCCCTCTTCCCTCTCCCCACCCCAATGACATCAGCTTTGGCTGCTTCTGGCCCCAATGGCCCACTGGCTCACACATCACTGACACATCACTGGGGTGGACTAAAGGCAAAGACCTCACCAGGGAGAAGAGCAGGGACTTGGGAGCCCTTGGGGGACAATGGAAGAGAGGAAGAGGGGCCTGCAGCACTGGAGGCAGGGGGCCTAGGGCTAAGGGACACTGTGGGGAGAGGGGTAGGGACTGCAGGAGAACTTGAGGAAAGAGATCTAAGGGATTTAGGGAGCACTAAATCACCCTGTGGGGGGGATCACCCTGTCTGTGCTCAGTAGGGTGGGGAAAGGGCAGAATTGGGGGGGAGAGGAGATGAATGGGGGAATTGCCACATCTGGCAGGCAGGTGTTTGGCACAATTAAATCTGCAGTTGATTTCCCAGCCAAAAAAGCTGGGGGGTGGGGAGAGGACCTGCCAGAGTTCCCTCAGGGTTGATGGAGGCTAAGTTTATAAAGCTGAATTGGGGAGGGATGAGAAGACATACACAGAGACAGGCAAAGAGATGCAGTGAGACGGAGAAAAAAAATGACAGAGGCAGACAAAGACAAACTCTGGATGAAAGTCATTTAGAGAGTAGGAAATGGAGCATTCCGTTTTCTAGTCTCCTTCCTCAATCCACTGTGGACAGAGCTTTTGGGGGGAATAGTGGCAGATGATAGATAAGGGTGCTACAATTCTGGGGTTTTAATCCTGGGGAGGGAGGGGAGACAGGAAGGAAGACAGACAAGATTTGATTAGGCTAGAAAAATATGGAAGGATAGGTCTGAGCAGGCCCCACATTTCTAGGCTTCCAGATCTGTTCTTCTATAGTCATGCGTGTAAGGCTTTGGAAGACGGGGTGGGTGGGTGGGGGTAGAAGGTGGAGCTCCTAACCTACAGGGCAAATCAAGAGTGGAGTTGAAGGGGTTCGGAGGGAAGAGTTGCATTTCCTAAGCTCAGACAGGAGAGGGCACTGGTAGCTAACCATCAGACCCATGAAGTGGCGCCTACCCCATCTTGAACCCCGTATTTTAGATGCAGGAGGGGTAGGGAAGGTATTGGGAGCTAGTCTAATTCCCAAGACTTTCTTAGCTTGCCCCTAGCCCAGCTGTGAGCCTTCAGGAGGAGCAGAGTCAACTGCCCAGAAAGTCATAAGCACCCGAAGCCAACCTTGCCCGGGGTCCCCCAATTTCTGCTCCCCACCTTCACTGGATTCACAAAGAGCCCCAAACCCTATATCCAGTCGGCCTTATTTACCATCAAAGTCAGTTTCCTAGTTCTTATGTGGGGATTAGTACTATAGGGGGGTGGTTGCCCCCCAAAACAGATTAGAGGAAGAATAGGAGTGGGGAGAGAAACAAAGCTTACTCTGTCACCGAGGCAACCATAAAAGCTCCGGCTAAATCTATCTGGTGAGCTCACCGCCCCATTAACATGCAGGGCCAGGCTCTGCGCCAGCCCAAGCCACATTCATTTGTGCGAAATAAAGGTGGGGGAGGGGGCTGCCGAGGAAGGGGGGAGGAAGGGGAAGGAGGGGGAAGCAGGGCTCAGGAGGCACAGGGGAGCTTGTGAGAAGAGGTTATTTACACCGCCGTCCTGACCTTCTGGAGCAGCGCTGGCTCCGATAAATAACCCGCTCAGCACCGTTTTAGGGGGGGCAGTGGGCTCGGGTGCAGGAAGGGGAGGCTGTCTGCTGTAGCAGCCCCCGTGGTGCAGGTGTGTGTCTCCTGGTTACTGATGGCACAGGAAGGAGGCAGCTGAGGGGTGGGGGGGTCGGAGGAGGTGGAGGAGAAAGGAAGATGGGAGGAAGAATTCAGTTCTCTGGGTCCCAGACAGAGGAAAATGCCATCTCCTCTCCACCCCACCCCTGGCAGGCATTTCTAGGGGAAAGACAGAGGGATGCTGAGGGAAAAAATCCTTGAAAATTATGTCTAGAGAAAGGGGTAAGGGGGAATTCCTGAGATGGGAGGAAGAAGTGATAAATGGTTAATGGGAGCACAGTAGTTGGCAAAAAAGAAGCACCTCCCCCCAAAAACACACCAGAAGCAATTGGGGGGGGGAATGCTTTATTCCCAGTCTTTTGTGCAGAATAGGATCCTGGGCAGGGGCCTCTGTCTCCCAGAGCCTGCCCTGTCCCCATCTCTTCCTCCGGGTCTTCTTTTCTGTTGAAATGTGGTCAAGCCAGGGTGGGCAGCGGTCAAGGCCTCAGACTTAGGGCAATAGCACAAGAGGGACCAGAGGCCTGTTTCTTAAGGGGAGCTGATGTCCAGGAGCAAGGTCACACCAAAGCGTGGTGGTTTCATCTTCTACTTCCCTGGGAACCTCAAAGCTCACTGATTTAACCCAAGGTGACTACATCACACAGAGGCTTCACAATGGGAACACAAAGCTCCAAACCAGCCCCCTCTGGTGTCCTTTGAAGATTAATCTTCATTTTACCCCAACCTGAGTCTCATAAGGATGACTCTAACTTTCTCCTTGCCTCCACCTCCTGGTGCCCAGCAGGCCTGAGAAAAGGCCAGCAAGATGGGGAAAGGGTCTACAGATACAAGGTTGAAATATATATCTCAAACGTACAAGATCATGAGGGGGCTGAAGGAACCCAGAGGATGAGAGACATAAATCTAACCCTCACCCAAATGCTAAGCAGAGAACCCATCTTCCAGATTGGAGCCCGAGGTTTCTCCTACAGGAGTCTGGCTGTCTCAGACTGGGGAACATGGTGTTTCTACTCTTTGTGGAAAGAGTAGAGATTTATGGGGGGCTGAGTAGGTTACAGAGACCCCCAAGATGCTCTCTCCCAGAGGCCACAGAAGTTTAGGCCTATAAATAAGGCCTGGAATTGGGGTTAGGGAGAGGTATAGCAAATAACTGAGGGTCTACTTGCCACCCTTTTCTCCCAACCTCATCCTATTTCAAAGAGTTGTCAGCCACTGTCTGCTTGCCTTTCTCTCCCTAAGCTGTTTGCCTCCTTTCTCAGCAGGAATAAGAGGAAATACATGAGTAGCTGATAAAATCTAGGGCCTCTGGAAAGAACTATTCCTCTTCTCCCTGTTTTGGGAATGGGGCCAAGGCCCAAGCAGGGTGAGATCAGAAGAGGAAAACAGACTATTTTTCCTAAAGTTTTAATCTGGCAGTGCCATCCGGTCCCCCTGTTCTGTTCCCAGCTCTATGCCTGGGCCATTTCCAGGAAGCTTACTGTTTGAATGATAGGAGAGATGAGAAAGCTGGAAGGATATCACCTAGTTTATGGTTTTCAGGATAATTTTGGGAAAAGCAGAAAAAAACAGAAGAGAAGGTAAAGAATAGAGGCAAGAAGAGAAGGCCCCTATCATTCTCCTAAACTGGCCCTGAGATCATCAGTGCAGTGTGAGAGGGGTGGGGGCATCACAGTAGACAAATAGCTTGGGGAGGAACGACGGGGGCAGGGGATGGAGTCTTCACCGAAGCAGTGACCACTTGATCTGTTCCTTTGCTGACTGTAATACCTGCAGGCATAGGAGTATCCCATAGTAAGAACTGGTGGGGAAATGGGGGGTGTGACCAATTTTCTTGGGTTGAGTTTTCTATTCTCTTTACCTCCCTCCAAAGTCTAATTGTCTTAAGTTTATGAAGGGATATTAAAAATGTTATGGTGATCATGGGAAGCCATATCCAAATCTAAGATGCAGAGCAGATACGGATAGCCTATTAGTTTTCTGAACCCTCCATTAAAAAAAAAAACTTGAGGAAAAAGAACATGTAAGCAGGGAACATAGGAAAAAGTCAAGAAAAATGGGCTCAGAGGTAAAATTTTCTTGGTAAGAATTCCCATCAGGCAGAAAACAAAGTCCCTCTCCTGTATCAGGTAAGACAAGTGATAGCTGAAACCAAGGAAGGATGGATCTGTCAAACCTGCACATTCTGGAATGTGCATTCCCAGCTTTGTCCTCATTTGAATAATAAGAGAGCGCTAGCACAAAGACCATCTGCTTAAGGCAAGCCTCTGCTGGGGAGTAAATCACAGGGTGAGGCTGCAGGCTGGGAGGGTTTGAAGGGTACAGGGAAAGGTTGAGAGCCATCGATCACAGAAAACTGGGGTGCAGGTTGTGGGGAAGGAGATTGGACAATCCCAGTGGAAAGCATGATTCAGGTCTCTGCAATGGTGGGGGCTTAGAGAAGAATGGAGGCTGTCTTAGTGTAAGGCAGAGATTCCTTCATCTCCCATTTCTACTGTTAAGTGGAAGGTCAAGGTAAAGGAAGGAAGTCAGGAACATACCTGAGACACAGTCTGCTCCGTGAGGGGGACATCTTCACCCTATAACAGAGACAAGCAGTCAGAGTACAAAGCTACAGCAAAACTCCTGGGGGGGGGGGGAAGAAGTCAAACAGGCTTCCCTTTAGTGGAGAAAAAAGACTATCCTCATACTGAAGTCTAATTGGAACATAGATGACTTTGACTCTGTGTCTCCCCACCCCATCCCAGAGAAAGGGGCATAGAACAGGCTGCACCTTTTGACAGGGCCGAATCTGATTAAAGGAACTTATTTCACCCATCCCCCTGCTTTAGGGGCAGGATGATCTTATAAAAGACCCAGTCCAACTGGGTTCTCTGATCTCAACCTATAGTGGAAGGGGGGGTACTGACTCCCCCAGTTAGAGAAAATTTTTTCCATGAATATCCATCTCACTTGGGGACAGGATTAAAGGAGGGCTGGGAGGAGTGAGGGAGAGGTAGTTTAACGGATCCTGCAAAGCCTAATGGGTAACAACAGCATGTTAATTTGAATAAACTGCTGCAACAGCAGCCCAAGAAGGAAGGGGGGGAGCGAGGGTGGGGTGGGGAAGCCCCTCCCTTTTTCCACATGGAGACATATGTTAGAGAAGAAGATTAAACTATGCAAATGGAGCCTATGGCAGTTAAGGGAGAAGACATTTCCCATTACCCAGCACTATCGGCTTCTGCTTGGTGGAGGTCAGAGTCGGGACATTCCAAGAATGGGGTTTCAAATTTGTCTCCCTAGCCCCTCCATTCCTTCCCATACCCTAAGTGTCTCCTTTTTAGGATTTCTAGCAAAAGGAAAGATGGAAAGAAAGACTTCTGGCTAGAAAGGTCAGGAAAGGTAACTCGGTAGGTGACTCTGAATCCAACTCAGAAGACATTTGGGGTGCTCTCCCATCTCTGAATAATGAGATTACCTGTCAAGTTTCTTTTTAGCTCCAAAGCTCTATGTATCTATAGAGTCACTCATTCATTTAAATATTCATTGAGCAGCTATTATGTGTAAGGTGCCTTAGTCCTGATAAGTATTAAAGAGAAACTCCTTCCTTTCCCTTTCTATGTGACACCAAAGGAGAGGGGAACTGAACTGTAGGAAGGGATGGGTTTTTTGCATCTAGTCTCTCAAATAGGGTTAAATCAGAAAGTGTTCAGGTGTGGAATGAGTCTGGCCCAGCAAGACAGGAAGGCACTTACCCGTAATGCCACTCTGTGTACCACTTGCTGGGGGTCACTCTCGAGAATTACCCTGTGGAGATAAACAGCAAACTTCCACCCACTGTGGCCAGGACAAGACCCACTTAGGAAGAACAGAGGTTTCTCCCCTAACACAATGCCTTCTGTCAGAGCAATCTCCCAACCCCCCCCCCCAAACCACAGCCTGGCCATAAGACTCACCCTCCATCTACGATCTCATCTACAGCCAGAAAGAGTCCCTCCATGTTCTCTAGTAAGGCTCGCTTCTCAACATTCTTCCTGGGTGCAAAAGAAGAAAAAAGAAGCCAGGTGGTTGGAAGGAGGAATCTGAGGGTACTAGGCTGGCGAGTTCTTCACAATCTTTCCAAGAAAATCAAAGAACCCCTCATCCACCCCCTACCCAGAGGGGGAATGGGGCAAGGAGAAAAAGAGAATGCACCCTCTCACAGCAGAGTAAACCAGGGCCTTGTCCTTCCTCAGAGACCCAGATCTTGACTTAGAGCTGAGAAGGGCTTTAATGATCATTCAATTGAAGCCCCACACTTGGGGCAAAGCTCCAACTGCTTCCTAGGATGGCTGCACCAATTCAAGGCTCCACCAGCTGTACTTTGAAAGGCTCATTTTCCTGAAGCCCCTCCAACAAGTTTTCTTTTCCCTTTTTGTCAGTTTGCCAGATTGATGAGAGTAAGATGGAACCTCAGAGTTGTCTCACTGGCATTTCTCTAATTACTGGTGATCTGGGGCATTCTTTTTCCTATGGCTAGAGAGATTAACTCCCTACTCATATCTTTTATTCATTTATCAAAAGGCTCTTATTCTAATTCAATTGAGTTATAGACCACTTCATTTTTCAGATAAGGAAACTGAGGCCAAGGGAAGGTAACCCAACTTGCCCAATATCATATCCTTATATAATAACAGCCAGCATTTAGGGGCTTAACAAGTGTCATCTCATTAGCTTTATGAAGTAGATGCTGTTATTATCCCCAGTTTAACAAGAGGAACCTGATGATTAGAAAGGTTAAGGGTCTTGCCAGTGACTAAGACAAGATTGATTCCTGAGCAGTCCCACCTCTTGTTTCTTCCCTCTATGCCGCCGAACCACTGACATCACTTGAAATCCCTTCTAGGATTTTTTATCTTTAAAGATTTTATTTATTTTGAGTTTTACAATTTTTCCCCCAATCTCACCCCCACCCAGAAAGCAATTTGTCAGTCTTTTTACATTGTTTCCATATTGTACACTGATCCAAACTGAGTGTGATGAAAGAGAAATCTTATCTCTAGGATGTTTTTGAAAGAAGGTTGTTTGGTTTCTGCTTGAACATTCTAAGAGCTTGAGGCAGCCTAGATAATTTCAGCTCCTGTTATTCGAATTTCTTAAATACCACCCCCAAATCTGTCTCCCTACTTCTATTCACTAATCCCACTTCTGTCCTCTAAGCCAGGGCTGTTCAAAATTCAGCTGTGGCCTGTGGCTTCACTAAATACTTTAGTAAAGGAAGCTGAGCTACTGCAAAGTTCCCACTAAAATGGCAAATCAAAATATATTATCTATTGTCTCAATAAAAACTTTTAAAAGTAAGGTTGAACAGTCTTGCTCTAAGCTACCAAAAATACCTTTTCATGGGACATGAAAAGGGACATCCCTTTTCTAGTCAAAACACTTCCAGGGCATCAAATTATCTTCTTAAAACAGGATTATGAGATTCATATTCATCCTGATGACCCTCCCCTAATTACATACTCCAGTTTGACAGCATCCTTCTCAGAATATGACCGTCAGAACCAAACACAATGCTCTAGATACAACTTAATTAGGGAAGACCAAGGAGGTTCTGAAATTCCCTTGTTCTGGATTTGATATTTTTGTAACCATCATCTATAACTGTGCTAATCTTTTGTTTGTTTGTTTTGCAAGGCAATGGGGAGTTGAGTGACTTGCCCAAGGACATACAGCTAAGAAATAAAAAGTGTCTGAGGCTACATTTGAACTCAGGTCCTCCTGACTCCAGGGCCAGTGCTGTATCCACTGCACCACCTAGACACCCCCATGTTAAACTTTTTAGCTGCCAGGCCACATTGTGGAGTCATAGTGAATTTGCAATGATCTAAAACCCTAAGTGGACATAGAGGGGAAATAAAAGGAGATCCAATTTGAATGGGGAATACAGTAATCTATTTACCCTACTTCCCACATGTAGCTCCCCAAAGACCTCGTTTAAAAGCAGGATCTCAAAACCTTGGCTACATTCCTGCAAGGTATGGAGGGCCTCCAGGGGAAACCTAAGCCAAGGACACTCCCAGTCTGAACTGAATTTGGTGCTGGGGACAGCCCTCTCCCTAACTACTCTTTCATCTGGAATCAATACCTTCCCGAACAAAAGGGAGTTATCCACCTCCCTACTTAGTCTTTAATGGACAAATACAGCAACTGAGATCTTTTTTTTTTTTTGAACTCAGGTCCTCCTGACTCCAGGGCCAGTGCTCTATTCACTGCACCACTTAGCTGCCCCCAAGATTTTAAGAAAAGAAGCCAATGTCTATCTGTACCCTCTGTAAAGGAGATAGCTTGATAACCTGGGGCTGAAAGGAAATGGAAGCTATCTATGGAGGAGAGAGAACCATAGTGGGTTCTAATCAGGTCACTGCCACCCTCTCCTCAAAAATCCTGGAGTTTTTACTTTACTACCCCCCCCCCCAAAAAAAACTACTGCCTTTTTTTTTTTTTTTTTTGTTTTTGCAAGGCAAATGGGGTTAAGTGGCTTGCCCAAGGCCACACAGCTAGGTAATTATTAAGTGTCTGAGGCTGGATTTGAACTCAAGTGCTCCTGACTCCAGGGCCAGTGTTCTATCCACTGCACCACCTAGCCGCCCCACCACTGCCTTTCTTTAAGAGGCTTCTTGTACCTGGGTTCAAAACCGGTCTCAGACACTTAATTACCTAGCTGTGTGGCCTTGGGCAAGCCGCTTAACCCCATTTGCCTTGCAAAAAAAAAAACCCTAAAAAAAAAAGGCTTCTTGTATCCCTGTTTAGATTCATAGCTTCCACATGAATTCAGCTAGGCAAGAAGAGTAGGGTAAAGGGCATCCCTATTCCACTAAAGGGGAAAACTGAGTATCAGAAGGCAGAAATGACACAGCCAAATTAAACCAAGGTTCAAAGTAATAAACCCTCATCCACAAATGACTTTTCTGTGACAATTTTTCCCCCCTCCAGACATGCACGGGGGAAGAGGAGGCAGCAGGTAATGCAAAGAAAACTGAGTTGATCTGGATTCAGAGACCAGGATCTGGGATAATGAGTAAATCCTATAACCTAAGCCTTATTTTTTCCTTGTTTGTAAAATAGAGATACTAATTAGATTACCTCATTAGAGTGTCAGGGAATGAGAATGTATGTAAAATACTGTGTAAAGTGCAAAGCACTACAGAAATGTGGGCCATTATTCTTCAAGTTACTAGTAGCTCTGATTGGGACATACAAAAGATGATGCCGATTCGGCTCAGTGCCATTTTCCTATCTTTAAATGGAAGACTATCTTCATAAGAGATGGCATTCTGTCACAAACTAAATTGAAGGGGCAGATCTGCTTCCTCCTTAGGAACTTCAGCTGAAACAATTCCCCACTGGGTCCTAAAGGGTGGTCACATGTTGCCCCCCCCCCCCCCACAATGGCCTGGCTTACCTCAGCATCTGGCTCAGAGAGTCAAAGAGGCAGTTCAGAACAGCCATTAGCATCAACTGTGAGAGCAAACAGAGGAAGGCAGAGGTTTGACTAAATTCTCTAATGTTGTTGAAAGAGAGAAATGGTCCACATAGAGAAGCCCCAAAGCATGGGGACTGTGGAAAGAGGATTAGAGGGAGAAGATTCTGTCACTTTTAGCTACTTTTACTCAGAATGTCTAGTCATAGCCTCTGTGGGGGCCCTCAACTGGGGTCACTGGACAGAAGGTCTGACCTCAGCCAGTGGGGAATAATTAATTATCCTTTCCATATTCTCTCCACTCATGAGATGATAAGTAAGATGAAACATCATGCTGAAATGAGAGGGGGAGGAGGTTTCATCACTAGCATGAACCAAGGAATGAACAAACTGACCCAGATTACAGCAAATGTGATCCATTTCAAAGTTTATATTTCTAATTCTGATAATGCATGCTGATGGCCACTCACCATCAAAGAGCTTGTGTTTTATACACAGAAGTAAATGGTTAATACAGTCAATGCTTTCTACTTGGAGGTGATAGATTATTTTGGGAAGACCTTTCTGTATGATTTGTTTTCTGAGGCTAACTTCTATTAATGTGGCATAATGAAAAAAAGCACCAGACCAGAAATCAGAAGACATGGGTTCACATCCTGACTGCCATTCATTAGCTATATGATCTCTGAGTTCAGTTTCTTCTTCTGTAAAATGGAGAAAATACTACTTGCATCCTTATCTCCCATGGATCAAATAAGAGAATGAATATAAAGTACTTTATAAACTTCAAGCTGACATAGTAATAAAGGCCCACTGCAATGTCTCATTCTGGTGTGGAGGTGACCCCCCAAAGATTATGCTACTAGAACACAAACTGGGGCAGGGGGGAGGTGTAGCTTTCCTACTAGACTGGAAATTTTTGCATTTGGGCTAGTTTGATGGACTGTCATCCAAGACCTGGTTACTTAAATCTGGGGAGGCTCTTTATCAGAAGGTTGGCCATGGCAACTAAAGAAGATCAGACAGAAGCCGTTAAGAGAAGAAAGAGCTCCCATTTCTATGGTCCTCTACAGGTTTACCAAACTGGTTTTCCTCAACAATCCAGTGAGGTAGGCTGTGTTAATATTAGGATCTCCATTTCACAGATGAGGAAACTGATGCTCAGGGAGGTTAAGGGGTCTGCTTTGGATTCCACAGCTAATGACTTGGTTCAGGACAGCTTCAAGGTCTCCAGCCTCCAAGCTAAGCTCTGTTCCCTGGACCTAGACACTTCTGCTAAAAAGGTGGGGAGGGGCAAAACTGTCAACTGGTAAAAAGTACCTTCACCTCGGAAACTAAGTGACTGGGTGTGAATATTGACTTCATTGGTCCTGCTAAAAGTAGACAGGGTCCTGAAAGATTTCCAAATTGTTTTCTGGGTTGAGAAGGGAAAAGAGGGATGGTCCAACAGGTGGACTCAGGATTAACAAGCCAGAGCTTGAGGGAATTTACCTCATTTTCATAGGAGCTGCCAATCACGTAGAAGTAAAGGTCAATGCTGCCTTTGTACACCACAGTCAGGCCTTCCAAGAGGGCAATCTCACCTGGAAAACAGAAAGAGGGATGATCTGAGGGCCTGGGGCAATGAAAGGAGGAACTAAGAGGGGTTCCTCATGCAGAGACCCCAACTACTTAAAGATGCTTTGGTGTACAGTTATCTCCAAGGGCTTGAATAAGGCAAGGGGAACAAATTCCTAAAGTCAAGTTTTTCTTCCCTTTGGAGACAGAGAGTAGGGGTGGGAGGATGGAGCCCAGGGGAGTTCAGCCAGAATTCTCCCCCTGCCTTCCCATATTTCCTTCCTTGTGGATGAGGTGGGAAACCAGTCAATTCTTTGGAGGTGAAAATGCAGAGCGGTCACCTTTCCAGACTTCCATTTACCTGCCCTAATGGATGCGGTACAATAAGCAGAGCTGCAGTTAAATTTGTCAAGTGAGGCTCATAAATCCAGGAAGCAGACAGGTAGCTAACAGCCAACCTTCCAGTACAGTATTCCCGAGTGAGGGACACTCACCTCCCCATTCCATTTCTGAAGAGTTTATTATTGGGGGGGGGGGGGGGAGAAAAGGAGAAAGAAAAAACCAGAAGGCTGAGCAGCAGCTGCAGCCCCATCCCTCTGCCCCACTTCTGTCCTGGTTCCAAAGGGGTGGGAAAGAAATGACCTACTGTCAGTCCGGTGGGTCTTGTTGAAAATATTCTTCTCAAAAGCCTTCTGCTCCTTGACACTGGGGTAGGTATCATCATAGTACTGGCAGGAGAGAAGAAGAAGGGGCAGTCAGAAAAACTGGGGGAGGAGGGTAGGGCACCCAGGGAAGAGTGACTGAATGCTGACTGCTTTGCCTCTGGGGTCTTGGTCTTGTCCATTTTAACATCTGACCTTCCTCCTATGTCACCTCCCCCTTCCCCCAGTTTAGAAGTAGAGAGCAGCAAATCCAAGAGAGGATACTGAAAACAGAAAGATACTTAACCAAAAAAAGGAGGGGTAAGGAAAAGGCAGTGTAACCTTGTACAGTTTTTGCTGAAGGGAAGAGGGAGAAGAACTCTCCCACAAAGCCCCCAACCCAAAGGTCCCACCAAGCAATGATTTCAGAGGGCAGTTGAAAAGGCTTGGCTCCTTCTCAGCTCAAGCAAAAACTCCTGGGATCAATCCAGGCAAGTGTTTTTTCCTGGGAGCTGCTGCAAGACTGGGCAGAAATGTCAGCCTGGCCCCTTCTGATTTCCAGGGAACTCAATAAACACTGTGCCTTTGTCACTATCGGGCACAAAAGACCCTGGGAGATAGTGATGCATCTCTCTCAGATCTGAGTTCCTACTCCTCACTATAGGGAGCTAAGGCTTAGGGAAAGGCTTCGATAACCTCCCAAAAGAAAAGCAAGTTCTTTCCCTTTTCTTTTCCATTCTACAGATCTTGACTTCTAAAAGCAATTGAATCAGAAGCCAATTTGACACATTACTGAGCCCACTCTAGGCTCCCTCTGACAAGGGGGCAGGGACCCGGACTGCTAAAATTGTTCTGCTCTTTAGGGGCCAATCCGTCGCAGTCAACTGAAGACCTATGACAGATCTGGCATTTAGTAACTGGATAACTGTTTCAAAAGGTGTCCTGCATAGTTACATCCAATTACAGGGAGGAACAGCTGGTGAATTCTAAACTAATCTCTACCTGCTGATTGATTTATGCTGTGCTCACCCAGAGTTAATACACCAGGGACAGAAGGAATTTCTCCAGAAGGGGGAGAAGGTGGTTGGGGTGGAACAAGAGAAGGAGAAGCAGCATCCTTTCCCATCCCATTCATCAGATCCAAAGCTTTACTTTGGGATGGTTGAAGGGTAATCGAGCTAATGGTAATTCTATACATGAGACCCACAGATGAAGGGTGGGAGGCAGGAGCTTCTGGGCACTTTGAATTTCCTTGTTCAGATTGTGATATTTGTCTCCATTTGAAAAAAAAGCATGCATTCTCTCCAGTGTGAAAGGAAAAATAAACAAGTTAAAGGAAGGGACTAAAAGACAGAGAAACTGAGGAGGAATAAGAGTAACTGGGAAGAAATATCTGGAGGGCTGCAAGGCAAGGAGGGGAAAACGCTCAAAAGCTCTGCTTGCCTGAGGGAGTGGAAGGAGATGGCAGGGGCAGCATTCTCAGTGTATATAAATCTGTCTGAGTTCTCACCTTGGCAAAGAGCCGCTCTCCATCATTGTCCAGGATCAGGATGGCTTTGACTGTGTACAGAGAAGGTTCCTGAAGAGACAGGGATTGCTTTTAGTTGCAGGGGTTCCTGCCAATGCTGCCAGCCCAGATCCCGGCCCTCTCCCCCACCTGGGATGTTGATGGAAGATTTGAGTGTCCTTGTAAGTCCCTTCTCCCAGGTTCATCTCAGATCACAGTGGGTAAGGGGCCAGCATGACAGAAGGGTATGCTTACAGAGTTAAGAATTATGGGGGCCCATTTTAGCAAGAAGTTCTTAATAAGCATTAGAAAAGCACATCACTCCAGGGAAAAGCCCAGGGCAGGAGTCAATCACCAATGAGCAATGATCAAGACAGGTCAGAGAGGCAATCCTATTCAGGAAACATGCTGAACCCCAGGCTCAGGACCTCCCCAGCATCCAATCTAAAACTGCCAAAGGTCAATCTGAAATATTCTTTGCTATGGGATTAACAAGGGCTGCAGAGGAGCATACTCAATATGCTCTGGCTGCAGCAGCAATGCAGACCTCCAGTGCGGCAGCAATGCAGAGGAGGAAAGTAACCTTTAAGAAAGCCACTTCTTTTCCAAACTGAAGGGAACTGGGGTGTTTGTATGCTCTTGTTCGTTCTCTCTCTCTGTCTGTCTCTGTCTCTGTCTGTCTCTCTCCTCACTGTAGTTCCCCCTTATTGTAATGCTACCTGGGATTCCTGTGGCAGCCTCTTGGATCTTCCCTTCCATCTCAATTTTTAACTGGGGCCCCTGATCAGTACTACTAAAAAATGCAGGTACAAAACTGCCTTGCACTTCTGGGATTATAAAGTAAGGAGGAGACCTATCTAAGGAAGGCAGAAGCTGTAAAAAGGGGAGTTTCTTTTCCCTCTGAGCTGCCAAGCTTTGAGTTCATCAGTTTCTTTGTGAAGGAAGGTTGGCCTTGATGAAGGCACCCAAGGAATCACTCTTTCCTTTACTGCAAACATAATACAACCCCTTTCCCAGGCCCTACAATTTTCCATAGCCATGAAGACCCGCACCTTTGAAGCTTTCAGGAAATAGACTCTTTGGGGGCAGGGCAAAGAGTATCCCCATGGAAGGGACTCCTAGATTTCTAAGACTTCACTCTCTAATCAATACACTTTCTCATTGGTACTCCCGTGTTTATGAAGAAACGAATAATGACTGAGGCAAAAACAAAAGGATTCAATAAAACCTTAAGTTTAAAAAGAAAAAAAGATATTGCCTCTTCTTGCCTAAAAAACCTCCACCAGTACTAGAAAGGGCCAGGTTCATCCTTCCAACAGGCCTGGCTCCTGTCAGAGGCTAACAATAAGCTAATGGAAGGGAGGGGAAAAGATACAGCCAAGAGTCAAATGCCTTGGAGTAGGCAAATTGCCAAAATAGACCTCCAAGGGTCTTTGGGTCACCACTGGAGCATGTCCAACCCCAGGGAATAGGAATGGTTTGGGGGAAGAGTAAAGAGAATCCAGTCTTTAAGTGGTAAGAACCCTGGGATAAAAATCAAAACTCATCTACAGAATCTTTCTACACCTAAATCTCCAAATTTAGATAAACGTTCTAAGAAGATCTATTTGTCTAAGTAAATTAAATAATTGCCAACGAATCCCAATATTGATCATATAGAAAAGACAACTACTCCCGACTCCTGCACACACCCCTAACAAACCTCCCTGAACAGAGGTAGTAGAATACAAGAAACAAAGGAACTCTGTGATTTAGTGGGTTCCAGCCCTGCCCCACTCACCTTGATGACCTAAATAGCCTACTATGGGGAAAAAAAGAGCCAAAAGAGGTTATTTCTCCATGGCAAATGAAGAAACTGAGCCAAAAGAAAAGGGAAGGAGAAGTGCTGTGGGCAACTACAATTTTCATGGCTTCTGGATACTTAAGTCCAGCTGCTCACCTGGCTCAGCAGAGAGCAAGAAGTTTCTCCTCCTGGCTCTGTTCTTAAACTTACTAGAAAGTCTCAGTAATGTAACATATGAAATTAGACCTGTTGTGTTCTACTATAAACAAGAGAAGGATAAAGAGAACAAAGGAGAAAGACTTTCCAAAGCTCTGGAAAGAAAGAAGGTCCTAAGAAGAAGTAGTGTGCTTTTTCAAATTGTTTGGAGGTTGAATTAAAGCAAGGATATGAATTTGCAGGTAATTCCAGCAAAAGGCCTCCCTAATGACTCAATCCCTACCTTAATTCTCAACTTTGCTCTGAAGCAAGTAGCTTTCCCAAAAAGTTCCTTCTCCTGTTTTGACTCTTTGCTGGTGGGCTCTCAGGGCAGAGTCTCCCTTTGCCTCCACCCAAAGCCCTTACCTCTCAAACAGCAGAAGGTCCCAGAGGTCTCCAGCCATAAAACAGACTGGCCTAAGCCTCCGGAAGTCATTACTGATAATGTCATTTCATATGAAATTTTTGCAAAAGGGCAGGTTTATAAATAACAGCCTGCTATCAGGAAAGACTGTACTTCCTGAACAATGGACCAGGCTTGACCTTTGAACAGAGGCTAGAGATGGCTGCCAAGATAGGACTACTGGACTGGGGAGGTGTTGGGAGGGTTCAGAAGTCTGTCCTTCTGCTCCACTCCCCCCAAACAGACAGCCGCTTGAAAGCTTTCGAGACAAAGTTCTGTGATGCACTGACTTTCAGAGAGCCACAGTCTGAGTGTATAACAGAACTTCACCTCAAATGCTAATGATGCCTGGAAAATGGTGGGTGGAAGGGAGCTGAGGGGTAGCCCAGGAGACAGGGGGCTTCTCAGGGAAGCTCTGGGACCTGCTCTCTAACAGAGCAGAAGGAAGGAGCAAGGAAGGCTCCCACCTCAACTTCGGGGCTGCCTGTCTCCTAACCTGCTCACTGGTGGGTCAGACGGTGCCTATGCTGCCCCCTAGGGGTCTCACCACCTATCTGCAGCCACGCTTCTTAAGCCTCTCTTTGCCAGGCTTCAATAAGCAGAAGAGCAGACAGCTGTGAGCAACAAGATGCCCACCACAAGCACTGTTAGATAATGAGAGAAATCTGAAGGGACAATGAGGTGAGCCTGAGAGGAGAGGTCTCTTGCCTAATGCTACAGTGCTGGGCAGCTGCACGCTCAAGCCTCATACTAAGTTTTCAGAAGGTCCTTCTGAGGATGGACTTGGATGGGAATAGCTGAGAAGCTAATTAACTGATCTATCCATGAAACGAAGGGGCTGAAAACTGTGGGGAAGCCGTCTAAACATCAGCAGAGGAAAAGTAAGGCTTAAGACCTTGTTGAGACACTGGGATCCCAGAAATGGGAGTCCTCATGAATCTTCCTCAAATGATACCTACTTTTATCAGACCAAAACCTGGCCAGAAAAGGAAAGGAAGGAAAGGTCTGCAGGAGAATGGACATTGGGGAAAACACTGTGAGCAAGTTGTGGATAGTCACTCCCCAAATTTGATTTCTATTACAAATGACAGACTGAGAACTGCCAAGGACCTCAGAGGACATCTAGTCCAAGCCTTTCATTATATAGTTGAGGAAACTGAGGACCAAGAGATAAGATGACTTGCCCAAAAATAAGTAGGAGGGGCAGGATTTGAACCCAGGCCCTCTACCTTGAGAGTGTTCTTACCAGACAGCACTTGGTAAGCATAGTCTAGCATTGTGCTAGTCAGGGAGGAGGTAAAGACAACCATGAATGAGTCCTTGGTCTTAAGGACTTACATTGCATTTCTTGGGCCAGGGTGGGAGATAAAGTTAAATACAAACAAAATGATTTTCAGGAAAGGGCAAAGATAAAGTTTCTAAAAGAGGTGGCACCTGAAAGGAAGATAGGGAGCCTAGGAGAGAAGTGCTGAGAAAGCAAGGAATGGCAGACACTCTGTAAAACAGGGAGGTGAGAGGTGTGTGTGTGTGTGGGTAAATGTGCAAGTGTATGCGCACACACACACACACACGTATGCAGACCCTGTGGATAAATGAGTAAGAGTGTAAAAGATTTACACTCTTACTCAATCCCTTGGATAGGGTGGCTGAAGCCCAAGTGTGCTGGGGGGCGGGGGGGGGGGGGGGGGGGAAGGAAGAGTAACCAGAGGGAACCATCTGAGTAGGGTTGACAGGGTCAGGGATGTACTTTTGTGGAGGATGGATCAGGAAGAATGAGAATGGAGGCAAGGAGGGCAATTAGAAGGCTATTGCATAGTCTAGGCAAGAAATATTAAAAGCATCTGAATTATGATGGTGAAAGCATGAAAGGAGAGGACACATGTGCAAGATTCAGTAGAGAAGCAGAAATGACAGCCTTAGCAATTGGTGAGCCATGAAGGGAAAAAGAAGACTGAGGCTACAAATCTGGGTGGCTGGAAGGGCTGTCAAGTACTTATGGAGTATGATACAGGATTGAATGGAGAGAGACAATGAGAGAAAGATATAGATAAAGGCCCAGGAGGAGCAAGGAAGATCCTGAAAAGGGGACTAAGAGCAACTAGCAATGTCAGAAGAGAATCAGGAGAAAGAAGCACCATAAAAATATTTTTATTATTCAAATATTTGTTGAGTGAATATTATGGAGAGAGGGTGCTCTCAAGAGTTAAAATCAGCGCGGCTAGGTAGCACAGTGGATAGAGCACTGCCCCTGGATTCAGGAGGACCCGAGTTCAAATCCAGCCTCAGACACTTAATAATTACCTAGCTGTGTGGCCTTGGGCAAGCCACTTAACCCCACTGCCTTGCAAAAAAAAACAAAAAACAAAAAACAAACAAGAGTTAAAATTCCAGTGCTGCTGTTCACTGTGTTTATGATCCAGAGCCAGTCACTTTACATCAGCCCCAATAGGATGAGGGATTGGACTACACAAGATCCCTTTTCCATCCAAAATAACAATCCCATTAGATTATAAATTCTTTTGGAGAAGGGACTATGTTTTATTTATTACTGTAGAGACTGTATTAGATAGTGGAAAAGTCATTGTGGTGACTGGGACTCAGAAAACCTGAGCTTTGGCTACTATAAAGATGAGCAGTAAAACAAGGTAACATGCATCATCAAGCCTCGTGGAAGACAAAAAAAAAAGATAATACTATATGCACCACCAAGTCATATGCCAGGGCTGCTGATACTAAAACAGTAGAGTGAGGAATAAAACTTTGTAAACTTTAAAGGGTTACACAATGTGAATTATGTTGCCAGTGTTTGCTCAGAGAAGGGACAAGAGGATTGAGGGACTAAATGGAAGACCAGCCAGCAGAGGGAGTAAAAGCCAACCCCACATCCAAATCAGAGAACACCAAGCTAGGAGCGAGGGAACTTCGTGTTTCCCCTTCTCATTGGGACATGGGCTCTAAGAGAGCCTTTCTCTGAAAACTTGTTTGCTAAGGACTACCTATAAAGTGAGATCACCTGCAACATCTCAATGATCATAAATTTGTATAGAATCATAAAATCAAGTGGTAGAAAATGGTGAAGAGGTAGGAGAAAATTAGTTTCAATTGCAGCAGGAATGACTTAGGTAGGATAACTTGGTGATTTAGAAAGATTTTCTGAAAGGAAAGTCTGTCCAACAATGGAGTAGAAATAAGAGAACTAGAGAAAAGCTTGTTGTACCTACAGGTGAGAAGACAAGACAATTTGGGGGGGGGGGGGCCCTATGAGCTCAAAGATGAGATGGCTGACATGCATTCATGACACAAATCCATCTTCATCAACTATCCTATGGGACAACATTGCAACTTCTGTTAAGTTCTCTGTCATTCCTACTTGAGACAGGAGACTAACATGGGTAGATAGGAAGGGTTGATTCATTATCTCTCTGGAGTCACTCATCAATATTCCGCTTCATTGACCACCCCCCAGCTTTCCTTGTTAAAAACCAGAACTCTCAATGATTATATCTACATAAGAGGAGTAAAATGAAAAGCTGGAGTGAGCATGGGGATAATTCCAAGCCCAAATCTGTTGTTTTCTTAATTACCTTCTCTCTCTCTCTTTGCTTTCTCTGTTCTCTCTCAACTACCTTTCCCACCAACCCTGGATAATTCAGGCAAAGCTATTTGACTGTTTTAATTAACCAGATAATTGCCTCTTCTATCTAGCCAGTAGACCTGGCCTCTTAGGAGTCTGTTTTTCTCCAATCTAGAGGTCTCTCTCTCTCTCTCTCTCTCTTGACCATGTGACTACTTCCTTGGACCTTTGAGGTAATTTACACCTTGCCAGGGACTGGCTCCTTCCCACCACAGTGAGGGAGAAGGGAACAAAATATATAAATACGTCGGAAATCTATAACGAGGTCTTCTCAGAGGGCAAGGCATGAGGAGAGTTAGAAGCTGCATCAATTGCTCTTCAGGGGCTTTAGTTCAAGCTGAGGTCTGCTTCCAGCAATCAACCATTAAAACAAGCCGGCCAGAGTAACAGCACAGTTTATTCTGATCATTTAATTTGAAGTGTCAATAAATTAAACTTCAATCAATTAAACTAGGTGTGCAATAACCCAGATGGACACCCTGACACCAGCATAATCACAATAAAAATTTTTATGGCTGCCAGGGACCTCACCGGGGGCAGTGCTGGCACCGTTCTCGCCCCAGTCAAGAAATATATCTCCACGTTGCGAGAGCAAGGAGATTACTTCTCCTAACTAAATGGAAAGGCCCGGCAGCAGCAAGGACACAGCTGGGAGAGGGGTATGGGGGCTGCCTGGAACTAGATGAGAATGCTTTAGGGGCTTAATGTAATTGATATCTTTGCTGGATCAGGGGAAGGGGCATTCTAGGGCAAGTACCTCCGCTGTTAGTGCCAAAGGAATTAGACAAAAAACCCATTAAGATGATTCAGGAACCAAGGGGCATAGACTAACATCAAACCTTAGGTTCACTGGGTTGTTTTCAGTTTCCCTCCTCCCTATATAACACATCTTCACTACCCTTAAATGGCCTAATTTTCTGAACAAGGTCTGGAACCTTGAGTTTTGTTAACTGTTTGGAAACTATAGCAGTGTTATGGGGAATGAGAGAAAAAGTAAATAACTCTGAAAGTCTAGACAACTGATACTAAAAGAGCAGAGTGAGGATTACATACAAGAATCCAAAAGATAGAATGGTGCAAAAGAAAGGTCTCTGATTGCAATCCAACATTAAGTTCAAATCTTAGCTCTGCTACCTACTAACCAGTATAAATCAGAGCAAAGTCCTTTGGACCTCAGTTTGCTGTTTTGCAAATGGAAGGGACTTGACTAGAAGCCCACTAAGATACCTTCACACTCTAAACCAATGATCCAAGGGAGAACCTACATAAGAAAGATGATTCATTGTTTTAGAAGGGCAGGGTGAAAGGAGGAAGAAACTGAACTGCCATCTTTAAGGCAGTGGAAGGTAGTTACCTATTCTTTCTTCCAATCAGAAAAGGAAAGGATGACATTAGCAGCTGAACAAGCAATGAGTAATCACAAGATTGACTTATCAATAGAATTGTTAAGAATAGAAAATGAGGATTTTCCTTCCTAAGGTGATCTAGTGTAGGTTAGACACACTTCTGGAGAGAATGAAGAAGTTGGACTGTATTATTCAAAGACTCTACAAAGCTAGATTTCCACAAATAAAAACAATGAGTGAATGAAAAATTTCAACTAAGTGCTCACTATGTGCAGACATTGGGCTAAATGCTGGGAATACAATAGTTCCTATTCTCAAAACCTTACATTCTAATAGGGAAAGACAATATGGAATCCTAAATAATAGAGAAGCATATTGGAATTCAAAAACTGCCACAACCATAACCTTTGCTGATTCTAGAACCAGAGTCCTTCCATACGAGCAAACCCTATATCAACTGTGGAGGGCAGCTTAAGTGGTGCAGTGGATAAAGCACTGGGTCTGGAGTCAGAAAGCACTAGACTATTCACTTCAACCCCTTTGCCCCTTTGCCTCAGTTTCCTCATCTGTAAAATGAGCTGAAGATGGAAATGGCAAACCATTCCAGTCTTTTTGCCAAGAAAACCCCCAATGGGTCATGAAGAGTTGAGCACAATTGAAACGACTGACAACAACATAAAAACTGTGCTAATGGGGGTATAGAAAGAACAACATACTTAAGTTAAGCACCAAAGATTTTTCCAGATGTTGGATCAGGGCTCTCAACAATCAAACCAGGAAGTAATGTGAAAAAAGGAAGGTACAGAGGGAGTTGGGAAAGCAACTGGCTCTTTCCAGGTAAGGGGGCACTGTTAAATACTATCCACATAAGACAGTTATTTAAGCTCAGCACCACAGATTGAACAAGGAGAGAGTTCTCAAGACCAGTAGGCACTGCTCATTAGAGACAGTGGAAAAACAAAAACCAGTGCTTTACTCTGGTAAATATTTCTTGAGTTAAATCAAACATCAAAAGAATCTGATAAAGGGATTCAGAAGTGAAAAAAATGAATTTATTTTGGAAGGTGTATGGCATCACTAAGGACAAAAAAGAGAGGAGATTTCCTGACAGGAGAGGAAAACCTTGTCGATGAGACCAAGAGAGAGAAAATATTCCAAAGGGAGGTCAAACAGTGCATATTGCAAGATCTAATTCAAGGGAAGGAAAATTTGGTAAAACTGAAGAAACTGAGACCTTCTACTCACATGGATGAACTCAGATGAACAGTGCCCCAGAAGCACCACATGTTAATAATGTTTGTCCTTCGTTCTTGAAGAAGACCATGACATCAGGGAAGTGATGTTGTGACAAGCACATGAAATGGATTTGAGTGATGGGGTGCTATGCTAAGTCATTAGTCTCTTTCTCCTATAGAGTCATCTGGATCCAGTGGCCAAATATGAATCAGGACTATTGGACCTGGATTTGAGGCCATCAGGGTTAAATGACTTGGCCAAGGTCATACAGCTAGTTATGTCAAATGTCTGAGGCCGAATATGAACTGTCCTCTGACTCCAAGGCCAATGCTCTACCCATTGTGCCACCTAGTTGCCCTACCACATTCTAATAATAAGCTCCAAAAGAACTGAAGCTTTGGGAAGATGATGTTGACATATGGAAGTCAAAGAAAGAAAAAATCCAGATTTAGGAGAAGGATGTGTTGGTAAAACTTTGGTCTAACTCATAATTTTACTTTTAGTGTGTTCCTTAGCACCTATCTGAAGTACAGATCAGGAGGAGGGCTATATCAGAAAAAAAACAACAATAAAATGAGAGGAACTAAAGAAAGTCAAAGTTAAAAAAATCTCCCCCCCCCAATAATTTCATCCTTCTTATTCAACCACTACATACCCACTCTTGAAAGGGTCTATAGTAATCGTGCTTCAAGAAAGACACCTTTGGGGCAGCTAGGTGGCACAGTGGATAGAGCACCAGCCCTGGAGTCAGGAGGACCTGAGTTCAAATCCAGTCCCAGACACTTAATAATTGCCTAACTGTATAACCCTGGGTAACTCACATAACCCCATTGCCTTGAAAAAAAAAAAAGAAAGAAAAAGAAAAAAGAAACAAAGGGAAATGTGTATCTATTTTTTAAGATCTCCATGAAAGAAGTTATTCCATTCACCAGTTAAGAACAAAGATTCCTTCAAATCTCAAAAAGCATAAAATCTTTAAAAAAAAAAAAAGCAGCTTAATTTTCACATTTTTCCACTTGGACTCTTCCAACTCTAAACTAAATTCATGAAAAGAAACAAGCATCCCCTGGACTAATCATCTTGGGAAGAAAAGAGTGGAAACGTGGTGTTCTGATACCTGAGGATGATCCGAGAGATTTGTTAGGAGATTATAGCTGGATGCTCAGGGATGTCGGTTGGAGACTCAGCTCTAAAAGGAAAATTCCCAACATATGTACGTGATAACATACTCAAGCTCTTCCAGGAAAGGAAGGATGTTAACTGTCTGCAAACCACAGCAGGAGAATGGGGAATGAGAGAAAGCCTGGACAGCTCTGGAAGTCTAGACCATTTGTCCTGACTGCACTTTGGGCCCAAGAGTCATTTCCAAGTAGAAGAGGCACAAAGGAGAGAAAGGGGCTGAGGCAGGAACAAAAAGTCTGAAATCAGGGCCAGAGTCCAAGGGTGAAAGATCGTGAAGGCCAAGGGGAAGCCTGAGCTGATGACAAGGCTCCGGCTCCCTCCCAGTCCGGGGAGGGGGTTCTGGGAACTTCACACCCCGGGGCTCAGAACTGCTACTGGGGAGGGGTGGGGGAACCCCGGCTCGGGCTGCTCCAGAGCCTCCTCCTGCATCAGGGCTCCTGACCATGCCAGACCCAACTGACAGCGCGCTCCCTTACCGGCTGGGCCTTCTACTCGAGTCCGAGGCTTCGGCCAGGACTAGGCCGCACGTTCCGCGCGGCGAGGCCGGTCCCTTAGAGACTGTTCCCGACTATCCCTTTCCCCCCGACGCTCCGATCCCCCCACGCTTAAGGCTGGCCTTGACTCCGGCCTCCCGAGGGACCCCAGTGTCCCAGGTGCCTCCCCAACTCCTACCAGAATCAACGCCTCCATCTTGCCCCGAAGTTGCTGCCGACGTGGAGCCACGGAGCCGAAGAGGCCGATGATTGGTTCCAGGCCCCGGTTCTGCTGGCGAATCGAAAGGCACAATTTCCCCAGAGAAGGAAGGGCTTTCAGCCAAGTCTTTCCAAAACAAGCGCGGTTCTTGATTGACATCTAGAAGAGTCAATAGCACAGCCGAAGCCGATCATCGAGGGGGCGGGATGATCGAGAAGGGGCGGTGATTGTTTCCATGGGGATCAGGGGAAGCGGGGACAGCTGAGTTCCAATTGGAAGAAGTAACGGCACGTGATTTTCATGACGCAATTTCCTTCCAAGTCAGCCCTGGGGGCGTTTACTTGAGAAGTTTTAATACTTCCTTCTTCCTCTTTAAGGTGGCTTCTGAGCAGTACTCTTTGAGCCTTTCTTTTTGGTTGTTTTACCTGCCGTAATCCACCTTAGTCTGCTGATTTCAAACAAACAAACAAACAGGAAAGAAACCTAGGCCAACCCTAGGACACTGGCTATGGACCATGCTATCCCCATCGGAGGAAGAAAAACAAAACAAAACAAAATAAAACCATAAAAACCCCTACTGAATCTGATCGCTTCTTTCATCTTATCAAAATTTTTCTTATCTTTTTTCTTTCTTATCTCATGAATTTCTTTCTTTTCCTTTAAACCCAATTCCTCATCCTGAAAAGGACTAATCTGTAAACATGTTTAACACAAATGTGTATGGACAACATCCACCTGACTTCGCAGCTGTGGGGAGGGGGATGGGAAGGGAGGGTGGAAGGAAATGATGTAACTTAAAAATATGCATATGCATGTGGATGAATGTCTAAAACTTGTAATTGGGAAAACAAAATATCAATTTAAAAAAAGGAAGTGTGGATACTGATACTCCTTCACCCTCACCCCTCTGCAAAAGTGGGGTATATTGCCAAACACATGGTATCAGGCATTTTCCATGTATTGATCATTTAGGCTGATTATTTTTTATTTGTTTTGTCTTCAAAATATTGTTATACAGAGTTATTCTCTGACAGTGGGAAAGGGAAGAATATTGGTAATATGCTAAAAAGACAAAGATAAAAATTTTTAAAGTTTCAGGGTTTTACATTTGTCACTTAAATTTAAACTATTCGCTTCTCATTAAAGTCTTTCTGGATGTTTCCCAGTGTTGTCTTTCTTGTTTTAGCTCTTTTCCCCAACTCATATCATAAGTCAATTTGACAAAGCAATCTCTGTGTCCAAAAAAAAAATGTTGAACAGTAATAAATTGGCAGAACTTCAAAATGAACTCAGTTTCTGTAAATTTTGAGGTCAACAGAAAGTCCTGTGATTTTTGCACTAAACCAAAATGACCACAGAATGATAGAGCAAATTTCATTTATATTAAATAGTCAGTATTGGAATATTATTCTCTTGTATATGCCTTATCTCCTCTGAAACAGCATCTATTCTGGTACAAGTCCTCCTCCATCAGCTCACTCCTGGACGAATGCAAAAGACTGCAAGTTGATCTCCCTGCCACAAATGGAGTCTCTTCCCCATCTTTGAAGATCTTTCTAGAGGTCTGATCATCTCACTCCCTGATTCTGTAATTCCCTAATTACTTCCAAGAAGCCCCTCTCTATCTATTTGGGCTTCTTTTACTCCCCCCCCCCCCCTTCTATATACTACAGACACTGGCTTTCTTGCTATACTTACACAAATCATCCCGCCTCCTGGATCTATTCCTTTTCACTGGCTGATTGGCTATAATACACAAAACAATCGGCATGTAGTAAGACAGATGTCAGGACTAAGGGTCATGATATTTGAGCTAGGTGACTAATTAACCAAGTGGTTTTGAGAGAATGATTTCATTAAGGAAGGCCTCAGCATCCTCAATGGTAGAAATGAAGAAGTCTGCCTAAATGATGTTTCCTCTCAACATTTCATGATTTTTAAAATAGTCCTGTGAACTTAGAGGAGGGAGATCTCATTGAGCTAGAGGAGATACTTGAGCTATGCTTTAAAAGTTTTGAAAGGAACTGGGCAGGCAAAGAAGGGAAAGAGGATTCCAAGTGAGGAGAATGAGATGAATAAAATTCTAGAAGATGGACAGAAAAAAAATCACATAGAGGAACATTAAACTTAACCCAAATTTACAATAAGATACTCAAAACACACATAAAAGAAAAAGAAAAATTCAGACTTCTTTGGGACAAATAGAGAGCCAAAAACATTTTATTCAATTTTCCCAGATTGCTGAGAGGAGAAGGAGGGAGGGTTTTGCCCCTAATACCCAAAATATGGAAAGGATACTGTACTCAAAACAGGAAGAGTGAAGTTAGCTTACATTTCTTCACTTAAATAAGTTGTGCTTATATTTTCTCCAGAGGGGATAAGCAGCAGTATATTAAGCTCCAGGAAACTGTTCTGAAATGTGTTGGAGAGGTGTTTTGGCCCTCTCCTAAGATTTAAATCAATGCTAACATGGAACTTGAGTTTTATTTTTTTAAAATGTATTTATTTATTTATTTTGAAATGTACAATTTCCCCCCTAATCTCGCTCCCCCCCCCCCCCCAGAAGGCAGTCTGTTAGTCTTGGGGTTTTTTTTTTAGGATTTTTTTTTTGCAAGGCAGTTGGGTTAAGTGGCTTGCCCAAGGCCACACAGCTAGGTAATTATTAAGTGTCTGAGGCTGGATTTGAACTCAGACACTTAATAATTACCTAGCTGTGTGGCCTTGGGCAAGCCACTTTACCCCATTGCCTTGCAAAAACCTAAAAAAAGTTATATCAAAAATCATAGTCAAAATTATTATTAAAAAAGTAGCTTAATTTAGCCTTAGTACAATATTTTAAAGCAATAACAGCTAGACAGGTCTAGAATCTCTTTAAATGAAGGTAGTCTTTAAGGGAAAGCAGATCCATCTGAGGTGGTTGCTATGGAAATAATTGAACATAACTTTTATTTTTCTGTGTTGAACTATTGACCAGGAGAAAGGCAAGAACCAGGATTTCTACTTAAATATTAAAAAAAAAAGAAAAAGAAGTTATAATTTAACTAATAAAAAATGCTCAGAGGGCTACTCTTAGAAATTGGTCATCACCTAAGCCATCTCTTACTCCTTCTACTCTTCTATTTCTCTTTTTTCTTTTTCTTTCTTATTTTTTTTTAGTAAAAAAGTAAAAAGGAGGGAATACCTCAAGGTCCCTTTACCACCCCCCCCTTACTCTCCTTCCATCACCCACTCTTCTCTTTCCCTCTTTCTCCCTCTTTTTCTCTTCCTCACCTTCTCTGTCTCTTTTCCCATCTCCTTCTCTCCCTTTTCTCTCTCTCTTTCCTCTTTCACTTTCTTTTCTTTCTGACTGTGTCTATCTGTCTCTGTCTCTGTCTCTCTCTCTCTCTCTCTCTCTCACACACACACACATACACACACACAAAACCCATTGAGTGAAATTTAAAAAACCTTGAAAAACAAGTCTCTCAGTGCATAGCTACTCAGTTAGTCCAACAAAACAATTCCCCCATTAGTTGTCCAAAGATATATATCTCTTTCTGCATTTTAAGTTTAAGTGGACAGTTTCATTGTCATTCTTTTGGGCTCATGAGTTCCAAAGTTTTTGAAAAAATAATGTTATGATTGTATAAATTTTTCTCCTTGTTTTGTTTATTTCAATATGTATCATTTAAGTTTCCCTTGAGGTTGTTCATTTAATAATTTCTTATCGCATAATAACATTCCATTAAATTCATAAACCTCAATTTGTGTGGTCATTCCCCAATAGGAAGATAGCCCTGGAGGATTCCAAATTTTGGTTATCATGAAGAGAATTGCTATGAAAAGTTTTTTACACATAAATCCTTTTTCCTCTTTCTTTGATTTCTTTGGGGGCACAGGTCTAAATAATAGTATAGTTGTATCAAAGAGTAGGCATAGTGTGGTAACTTTTGGGGCACAGAAAAAGAATGGCTAGACCAATTCACAATTCTACCAACACTACATGTGTGTCTATTTTTCTATAGCCTCTCCTACATTTACATTTTCATCTTTTGTCATCTTTGCCAGGTTGATGGATATGATTTGGAGTCTCAGATTTGCTTTAATAGCAATTTTCAAATCTGCTTATTGTTATAGCGATAGCTATGATTTATTCTTCTGAAATTGTCTTTTGTATCCTTTGACCATCTGTCAACTGAGGAATGGCTTTTATTTTTGTAAATTTGACTCAGTTCCCTGTATATATTTGAGATTTTTATCAGAGAAACTTGCCATAACATTTCTCCCTGGTTTTCTACTTTCCTTCTAATTTTGGCTGCATTGATTTTGTTTGTGAAGTAACTTAAATTTAGCATAATCAAAATTATCCATTTTACTTTTCATGATCCTTTCTATTTTTTGTTTGGTTATGAAGTCTTTCTTTATCCATAGATCTGAGAGATAATTTTTCTCCCATGCTTTCATAATTTACTTATGATATCTCCCTTTAGGTCTAAATAATGTACTCACTGAGTTTATTTTGGTATCTTGGCCAACAGTTCTGAAAAAAGATCTGAGAGTTTTAATGGGCAATAAGACAGAAGTCCAATGTGGTCTCCCAGAAAGCTCATATAGCAGCATTAGGAGAGTTGAATAGCTTCTAGGAATATGGAGGTGATAATCCCATGCTACCTTTGTCATAACCCACATGCTTAGCTTTGGGTATCTTGGTTTAAGGTTGGAGTGTGTTTATAGGAAGAAAACCACTTTCTGAGTCTGTCAGATAAAGATCACTTGAGGAAATTGGATATACTAAAGGTCTAAACCTCTGGGCTTCTGATTAGTGTGTATTCACCATAGTAGCCATGCCACAACACATATACTCAATTCCCAGTCCTTCCTACCTCTGACTGTGGAAACAGGAATTAAAGGGAACATAAATTAATTGCCACTCATCATCCCTTTGATTCCCCAGGTCAAAGTATTTCCTCTTGGGTAACACTTCTTCAGAAGTCTCTATTTTAAGGTTTAGAATAAAATTTCCTGGTTCATTGTTTGGGGCAGAAAGTTGCAAGAAGGGTAAGTTTAGCTTCTTCCCACAAAGTACTTGTTACATGAAAGATAATCACTAAGAATGAGCACATAATTTTCCCATACAAGCAGGATGTAAATTAGCATAGATGACAAGAATAAATGACTATTTGATTCAGAATCAAGATCAGATCTCAGTTTAACCATTAATCATGATTTCTCTAAGCAGTGTCTTGGAATAGTTGATTCTGGAGGATTAAAGAACATGTTGGGAGACCAATTTCCCCACAAATAGGGAACTCCTGTGAGGTTTTTCTTCTACCATTTAAAGTTTTCACCTTACCTCTCATCTGTCTCCTGTCTCCTTTCTCGTCTCTCTCTCTCTCTCCCTCTCATTATATCTAGTCATGGGATCAGAAGTACAGTCTGTCCAGGTTCACATCTTTCTACAGTTACACAACATCACAAGACTGTCCTACCAACTCCTTTGCTATTGGGGTCTTACATATCTGGGGACTTAAATGTAAATTTGGAATTATGTAAATAAATTTACCTGTATATGCCTTGACTTAGAAATTACATTATTAGTTATATGCCTCTGGACAGTCATTGATAAAAGAAAATGCTCATATCAACTAAAATATCTATGACAACACTTTTTTTGTTATAGCAAACACCTGAGGGAAAAGTAGTTGTCTATGGATTGGAAAATAGCTTAACCATGTAACTGAATATTCAGGCACTATGAAAAACACATGATATGAAGACAGTAAGTATTAAAAACATTTAAAGACTTGCATGAATTGATCCAGAGTGAAGGTGCCTAAAAAAACCAATTTAGCCAATAACTATAATAATAAAAGTGGAAAGAACAACCTCTGATGAAGTCATCATCAAGTATTCTTAAGTGCCTACCTACTAAATGCTAGACACTGGGCTGAGGATGCAAATAAAATAAAAAAAAATCCCTACCCTTAAGGACCCCTCCCCCACCATATAATTAGAGGAGATGAGTAAATATCTATATTGAACAAAATATATACTGGATAAATTGGACATTCTCTTAGATGGTACTCATTTTTAAAACCAAGGAAGATTTCCTGCAGAATGTAGGAAATGTAGCTGAAGTACTGACCCCAAAGAAGAGATGTGGGAAGACATCTCCATCACAATCCTTTGCAAAGATGGAAGGCCCTCAAGTGTGAAGCAGTATATATATATGTATATATATATATATATATTCAGATTTTTTGATGAAGTAATCAATTTTGATGATTTCTCCCCTCCCACCATCATCTTTTGCATTACCTTATTTCTTTTAAAATATTTGTTATGTAGAATGCCTCTCTGAAGGAACTGATACCAGTGATGTAAAAAACAAAATATATCAACAAAACTTATTTCAAAAAATAAATTTAAAAGTGAAAATTGAGCAAAAGGAACAGATGTGAGAGGTTGTAGTATAGAACTGATAGGAGTTGGCAGCTAATTGAGTATGTGGCTGAGGGAAGTGAGATTCAAAGTTGGATTGACTTACCCAAGGTCATGAACATATTCAAACTTTCTGAATGTACATACAATCCATAATATTCCAGGTTGCAAAGTCTTTCAGTTTGTTACCCAAAACTTCATTGACCCCAAACATACCTTCCAAAGTCCTTTGGGAGGTGTCATAAAGCCAAAAAGACAGCAGTTTGAATGAATCATGGTCGAATCTTCTTAACAGCAGGGCACACATTCAGGAAGACATTACAACTTTGGAGGGACCATGTCATTCACAGCATCTTACAGACACAGGCTTGTTCTTTCTGGCAAGAAGGTGACTTCTATTATCCAATAAAATTTATTTTGCTACTTTTAATATTATCCTGATATTAGTTGTTAGTAGGAGTGAACATTTTCAAAAATAATTAAAAGTGTATTATGATGGTTTTATCAAAATTTTATTTTAAGTGAAAGGATCCACCCCAAGCACCAAGTTTGAGAACCAAAGCAATATAGGGCAGAATGAGAACCAATGGATCAAAATTATAGGGAAACCAATTTCAGTTCAATCTAAGGGAGAATGTGCTAATATCAGAGTGCTCAAAATGGAAGAGGTTTCATCTCAAAATAGTCTCAGTATTTCAGAGCTAGAAGGGCCTTCTCTAGAGATGGATCATTTAGTCTGACCAACACCTGAGATGAGAATCCCCTTTATGACCTCCCTGATGAAGAGTCATTTAGCTTCAAATACTTTCAGAGAGGGGGAATCTACTGCCTCCCCAAGAAGCTCATACCAATTTGGGTCACTTCCACTAGTCAGGTATGCTTCTTTTCATCTAAATGGCACCCTTTTCACATTGAGAAGACAATAAATGGAATCTCTCAAAGAATTCTGCTGACTCCTGTAACTTTCAGCAATTCTCTTCTCTCAAACCAAATAGAGCAATTAGAGCAAGTGTACTCCTTTTAATTCTTCTGCGAATTCTTCCTATCTTTCAGGAGGAGATCCATGGATTCTCTCAATTTCTATTTTGTCCTCTGCTTCTAGGATATCGGGGAAATTTTCTTGTAGAAATTCTTTAAAAATGAAATCAAGGCTCTTTTTCCTGATCATGACTTTCAGGTAGCCTAATAATTTTAAAATTGTCCCTTCTGGATCTGTTTTCCACACAATGCTTCCTATCTTTGAAGAGACCAATCTTGAACCTCCCCCAAATCCTACCCCAATTATTCTTTTTTGGACCTTTGAGCACCTTTAACTTTTCTTTGTATAAGATGTTCCTAGACTGAGCTCCTAATACACATCAATGACTCCAGGTCTCCATCCATCTCTACTTCTCAACAGAGAGTAGTTACCTGGTTGGGTATGACCTTCCTTGGGTCAGTGGTACTTGCTGCCACCTGCATATCTCCCTCACCCCTCCAGAGAAGGTAGACTATTGTATCTTATTCAGAAGATCTAGTTAATCCCCTAAAAGGAGATTATCACACCTGTTTCAGAACTTCAGTGGGCCCAAGTTTGGTTCCTTTTCCTTCTTTCTCTGCCTGCCCTCACTACCAGTGTGAATTTTCCATGGTCACTGCCTTCAGGTTTTCTATTAGAAAGATCTTCAAACTAGACCGGGGCTACATTTCCTTAGAAAGTAATCTCCACCCCAGAGTAGAGTTCATCCAACCCCAGCATTTCCACACCTGCTCAATTCTGCTCAGTTCAGTCTGTTAAGGTATCAAGTAAACAACTATCATGTCCACCATTGCTCAGTTTTAGAGTGGCCAATAGGTTTACTATGACTCTATACATTTTTTCCCAATTATATTAAAAGCTAATAGTCAACATTAATCCTTTTTGTAAGCTTTTGAGTTCCATATTTTTCTACCATCCTCCCTTCCCTCCTCCCCTCCACAAGGTAGCAAATAATCTAAATTGTACATGTTCAATCATTTTTAACATATTTCCATTTTAGTCATGTTGTGAAAGAAGAATGAGAACTAAGGGGGTAAAACATGAGACAGAAAAGTAAAAACATAAAAGAAGTTTTAAAAAGTGAGTATAGTATGCTTTGCTCTCCATTCAAAATCCATTTTTTTCCTCTGGTTGTGAATGGCATTTTTCTAAGGATAGCCTTTGATCACTGAACTTCTGAGAGGAGTTGTATACGTCATACACAATGTTGCTCTTAGTGTGTACAATGTTTTGGTTTTAGTCACTTCACTCAGTATCAGCCTATTCAGTCATTCTCCAATTGATGGGCATCCCCTCAAAGAACTGCTATAAGCGTTTTTTTGTACAGGTGGATCTCTTTCCCCTTTTTTGGTTTTTGTAAGAGTCCTGAGTCCAAGACCAGTGCTCTATCCACTCTGTCACCTAGCTGCCCCTTCAAGGAAGAGTATTATTGACAACAGATATATGGAGGAGTAAAAAAAATAACCTAAATGATCCTAAAAAAGGTCTTTGAAGCTTAAATTCCTTCAAGGCCAAGGCCTTCAGGACATACCTCACTTGATGTCAAGGTTTTGTTAATGATTAGTTTGTTTTCTCTTCTATAGCATCCAATAACTTTAGAAGAAGCAGACTTTTCTTTATCCTGGTTGAGTATGAGAGAGAGAGAGAGAGAGAGAGAGAGAGAGAGAGAGAGAGAGAGAGAGAGAGAGAGAGAGAGAGAGAGAGAGAGAGAGAGAGAGAGAGAGAGAGAGAGAGAGAGAGAGAGGTGTAAGGTGTAAGGAAAGAATTAAATGATATACTTATTTGACGAGGGAGAGGGAGAGGGAGAGGAAGTTGTGTAAGGAAAGAGTTAAATGATATACTTATTTCACTAATGAGGGCCCAGGTGAAAAGCTTTAGCCATCAATGGTTGGTCTTAAGAATCAGAGGGTTTCTGCAGGCAGCTGGTAGATTGTGTAGATGAGAGGTGAGAGGTAGATGAGAGGTGAAAGAAGACTCAACTTCTAAGGAAGCCCCAACTGGATTATTTTTTGGAAGATACTGTAAGGGAAGACATTCCTTGTGACCCCCATCGTTACTATAACATAGAGAATCTTGTTTACTTTTGGCACAACTCACACAGACTGGGGCACCATGGCTGAGCATATTCAAGAGCCTTTGGTATCCATGGCAGGGCCAACTGGACAATCTTCAACAAGCGTGGTTGTTCCTCCTCAATCAAGTTTGACGTCTGTGGAGGGGCCATCTCAGGCAGCTGGTGCATACATGGTGATGCCAACACAATCAGTGGTGGGAAGGATAGTAAAATCTGGTCCAATATCCATGATAGCCAGTTCTGGTCAGGGAAGTTTGACATCTGTGGCAGAGCCAAGGCATAGTCTCTTGAGATCTTCCCAGGGGTCCAGTGAGGGGGCCTGGGAGCCTACTATGGGGTCCAGTGAGGAGGCCTGGGAGCCCTCTATGGGGTCCAGTGAGGAGGCCTGGGAGCCCTCTATGGGGTCCAGTGAGGAGGCCTGGGAGCCCTCTATGGGGTCCAGTGAGGGGACATGGGGGCCCTCCTGGGGGTCGGGCCAGGGGGCCTGGGGGTCGGGCCAGGGGGCCTGGGGGTCGGGCCAGGGGGCCCTGGGGGTCGGGCCAGGGGGCCTGGGGGTCGGGCCAGGGGGCCTGGGGGTCGGGCCAGGGGGCCTGGGGGTCGGGCCAGGGGGCCTGGGGGCCCTCACTAGAGGCCATGGGGAAGTCTGAGATGCCCTCCCCGGGTCCCTGGGGGGCAGCCAGGGAGCCCTCCCCGGGTCCCTGGGGGGCAGCCAGGGAGCCCCTCCCCGGGTCCCTGGGGGGCAGCCAGGGAGCCCTCCCCGGGTCCCTGGGGGGCAGCCAGGGAGCCCTCCCCGGGTCCCTGGGGGGCAGCCAGGGAGCCCTCCCCGGGTCCCAGCGGGGCAGCCAGGGGGCCCTGTTGGAGTCTCTGGGGGGCAGGCAGGGGGCCCTGTTGGAGTCTCTGGGGGACAGCCAGTGGGGGGGCCGTCCCCAGGTCCCAGCGGGGGCAGCCAGTGGGGGGCCGTCCCCCAGGTCCCAGCGGGGCAGCCAGTGGCGGGCCGTCCCCAGGTCCCAGCGGGGCAGCCAGTGGCGGGCCGTCCCCAGGTCCCAGCGGGGCAGCCAGTGGCGGGCCGTCCCCAGGTCCCAGCGGGGCAGCCAGTGGCGGGCCCGTCCCCCAGGTCCCAGCGGGGCAGCCAGTGGCGGGCCGTCCCCAGGTCCCCAGCGGGGCAGCCAGTGGCGGGCCGTCCCCAGGTCCCCAGCGGGGCAGCCAGTGGCGGGCCGTCCCCAGGTCCCAGCGGGGCAGCCAGTGGGGGGCCGTCCCCAGGTCCCAGCGGGGCAGCCAGTGGGGGGCCCTCCCCAGGTCCCAGTGGGGCAGCCAGGGGTCCCCCCTTCCCGGGATTGTATAAGACAGACTTGGAGGACTCTCAGGAGTTCAATGAGGCTAACTGGGCTGCTTCAAGAGGCAATCTTCAGATAAGTTCCAGAGACAAAACTGAATCACTTCTTAGAGACCAAATACCCTGTCCAGAGGATCCCCAAGGTATAGTGACTAAGATTCAATTATATTCTGTCAGAAAATTTAACATAAGAAATGGATCTATTATGAACGTTTTTCCAGTAACTGCATCAGGACTTTTTAAGGAAGGGGAATGTCTGCAAGTATGTGCAGATTTCCTGATGGGGACATGCCAGGAGGATTCGGACTGCCCCTACTATCATACCTTGCTCCCCTTCCACTGGCAGTTTCATCAAAAGAAGAGTGACTTGTGGCACAGTGTTCCCCTAGGAGTCCAAATGCACTTGGAGATGATCTATTCTGATCCCAATTTTGAAACTGCTAGAATCTTGTAAGTACTGTTTCAAGTATTCTCTCTTTAATGGGGTAACTGATTGTGGTGTTACAGACTAAAGATGCATTCAGAATCTAGACCAGGGAATAATAGATGTTTAGCCAATGGCTTATGGAGGAAACTACAATGTAATATTGTGGCATACAAGTTCTATCTTCACAGTCAGGCATCTGTCCTATGATTCCTTTTATTTGCACATTATTTTTGAAGATATCCCCTCCTTTCTTCATTGAGAGTATTGCTTTTCTCTTCTAACTGCACCAATTTTGTCCATGTAAAAATCAAAATCATTCTTTCAGTCTTGTTATCATTCCTATTCCTTGCTAATTCTTCCTTTAGTCATAATTGTGAAAATAAACTTTTCCACTTCTCCTCTATCGTTATTATTATCATTTCTTTTTCTATGTTTCTATATTCGAGTAATATGACTTTTAAGGAGTTATTGTGGTATGTGGTGGGAGATATTGGTTAAGATATCACTGATTGGCCATGTGACCTTGAACATGATAGTTTTTCTCCTTGGGGGAGTGGGTTAAATAGTCATCAAGGTCCCTTTGAGTTCTAATATTCTGTAAGTTCAGGGAAAGGAGAGACCATGTTGAATTGGAAGAGGAAGTTGAGTTGGGCTTGGGGCAAGTTAAAGACTATCTAGGAACTGAATAAAGAAGAGAATATCAAGTAGGGAGCACAGAGCAAAGGAATGGATAGTAGGTAGATCAGTCTAGCCTAAATTGAAAATTCAGGTATGGGGGGAAATACTGAGGATATAGCTTTTATTTTCTAGGTTATAGGGAGCCATAGAGGACTTTTTTTTTTCAAGGTTTTTGCAAGGCAAATGGGTTTAAGTGGCTTGTCCAAGGCCACACAGCTAGGTAATTATTAAGTGTCTGAGGTTAGATTTGAACTCAGGTACTCCTGACTCCAGGGCCAGTGCTCTATCCACTGCACCACCTAGCCACCCCCATAGAGGACTTTCAACAGAATGGGGGAATAATAATGGTGGTTTCTTTTCCTTTTAAAAAAAATTATTTATTTTCACATTACCACAATAGTCTTGTTATAAAAGTAAACATAATCTCTCCCTGTCCCCACTAAGATAGAGAAACCTCAAGAAAAACAAAGTGAGAGGAAATAAAGTATACTTCAAGTCTGATCTAACAAGACAACTGGTGATGTCTTTAGATGTAGTGGATGACCTTGGTATCTTCAATGTCTAACCAAAGTCTAAGTGCTCCACAGCACCTGCTTCAGCTGGCTTCATCAGCAGTTGTCTTGACTCTGTCTTGCTATGTAGGATCATGATGACTTTAGAAGAGAGAGTGAGGCAGTTGATTCCATGCAGCTCCATTTCACTTAAATCCAATTTATGCACACAACAAAAGATATCACTTATAACCATTCCTCAAAGTCCTGTGGTGGTAGACTAGTGATGAAACAGCAGATACAATGGGAGCTGTAGTCACAACCTGCAACATAGGTGGCTCAGGCCACAGGGTCATTTCTCCATTGAAAGCAGCAGTGGGATTCAGCAGCCCCTGGGTGACTAAGCAGCCCTTTTAAGGATAGCACTGCTCACCTCCTGATGTGAGGAAAGGATTAGAAAAAATGCCCTAAAAATTGTCTGCTTACCCAACCCTGGCCCAATCCCACAAGGCAGTCAAGACAAAAAAAAATCTACAAAAACTTCTTCAAAGAAGATTCCACTCACCATCAGTGCATGGAACGTGCACACACTCACAGACAACATAAGATCCAATTGTCCTGAAAGACGAACAGCCCTTGTTGAGAGAGAAGTCAGCAGGTATGGTATTCAAATAGCATAGCAGCCCTGAATGAAACAAGACCGGCAAATGAAGGCCAGCTTACCGAAATCAGAGAAGAAAAACACATGTTTTTCTGGAGTGGTCACAGTGAAAGGAACACTGTAAAGTTGGGGAAGGTTTTGCAATCAAAACTACCTAGCCAACATTCTTGAATGTCTACCAAAAGGAGTGAATGACAGACATGTGAGATTATCACTTCTAGAAAAACACCATGCCACCCTCATCAGGGCCTATGTTTCCACCTTGATGAACACTGATGAAGTTTAAGAAAAATTTTATGAAGACCTGGACACTCTTCTCATCAATGTACTAAAAGACAAGTTTATAATTCTAGGTGACTTTAGGCTCAGGTATCAGATATGACTGGGAGTCCTTGGAAGGAATGAAGTTGGGAAAAGCAACAGCAATGGTCACCTTCTATTAAAGACTTGTGCATTTCATGACCTTCTCATCACAAACGTTGTCTTCCCTTTACCTAAAGGCAATGAAACTTCCTGGATGCACCATCATAGCAAACATTGGCATCCATTAGACTATGTGATTGTAAGAACAGACAGACAGGATGTGAGAGTGACAGACAGGATGTGAGAGTGACAGACAAAGGCAATGTGTGGTACAGAGTGCTAGACTGATCACAGACTCCCTCTCTAAGCTAAATATTCACATTCAAGCAAAGAAGTGGCCCCAAGGCAAAATGATTACTAGAAGAATTAATGTCAAGAGATTAGTGTCTCTCTGAGGGACAAGAGTTTGTTGCTAACTTGCAGGGAAAACTGAGCTACACACAGTTGGCAACAGTAGAACAGAAAAGGAGTGGGCAGCTTTCAGAGATCTGGTGTACAGTACTGCATTTACTCATCTGGGCCAGAACACTTGCAAACACCAAGATTGATTTGATGGAAATGATGGGGAAATACAGAAGCTAATAAATAGAAAAACGAGAATTCCACAGGGTTTACCAGTATGATAGTTCATTTCTAAGAAGGCAGCATTTAATTCCATCAAAAGTAAAATCCAAGCAAAGCTTAGAGCTGCAGGATACTTGGCTCAGTAGGAAGGCAGATGAAATTCAATTTTATGCAGACAGTAACAAATCAAAATGTTTTTATGATCCCCTGAAGGTTATTTATGAGCCAAAGACATGGTACATCTCAACTACTCAGTGATGATGGATCCACGTTGATTAACTATAGGAACATGATCCTAGAGAGATGGGCTGAACACTTCCTTAGTGTTCTTAATAGACTATCATCAGCCTTTGCAAAAGCCACTCGCCATTTGCCTCAAGTTGAAGTCAATCTGTCTCTAAGCTGAAGTTCCAACTGAAGAAAAGGTTTTTAATGCCATTAGACTCCCTTCAAGGGGCAAAGAAAATGGTGCTGATTCAATTCCAGCTGAGATCTACAAAGTGGGGGGTCCATTGCTCATCTAAAAACTGATTGAAATTTTCCAGGTTATATGGCACAAAGAGGTTATCCCTTAAGAATTCAAGGATGCCTCCATTGTCCATCTCTATAAAGGTAAAGGGAATAGATTGTCCTGTGATAATCACAGGGGTATTTCTCTTTTAGTCATTGCTGTTAAGATTCTTGCCAGAGTCCTTATCAATAGACTGATCCTTTACCTGGAAGTTGGTTACCTCCCTGAGAGCCAGTATGGCTTCAGAAAGGGTCAATGTACAGTCAATATGGTGTTTGCTGCCTGACAAGGCTAAGAAAAATGCTGGGAATAGAATAGAGGTCTGTATGCAACATTTGTAGATTTGACCAAGGACTTTGATACCATCAGACATGAGGGTTTCTGGAAAATTATATTAAAATTTGGTTGCCCAAAGAAGTTCATCAGTATTGTACATCAGTTTCATGACAGCATGCTTGCCCAGCACGCTCTTGAGATTTCCCAGTTACCAATAGAGTAAAACAAGGATGTGTCTTTGCTCCCATACTTAAGCATGATGTTTTCAACCAGGTTATCAAATGCCTTCACTGAGGATGAACACAGCATCATGGTTAGCTCCTAAACACATGGTAAATTCTTCAACTTGAAAAGGCTACAAGCCAAGACCAAAGTGGAGGGAGTATTTGTGCATATCTTCTGTTTGCAGATGATTGTGTACTCAATGCAGCCTCTGAAACTGAGATGCAACAAAGTATGGATCAATTCTCTGCTGCTTGTGCTAATTTTGGTCTAATAATTAACACCAAGAAAATTCAGGTGCTCTATCAGCTCCTGATAATCAGTTTCATATGCAGAACCATTGATTACATATACAGCAAATGGAGACTTTTTGAGTACTGTGGACAAGTTCACTTACTTTGGCAGTATCCTTTCCAAGGAGGTACACATTGACAATAAGGTTGACACAGGTATTGCTAGAGCTAGCTCAGTATTTGGGAGGCTCTGAAAGAAAGTATAGGAGAAAAGAGGTATTGACTAACTACCAAACTGAAGGTCTGCAAGAGCCCTTATGCTGACCTCATTGCTATATACCTGTGAAACCTGGACAGTCTACCAGTGCCATGTCAGGAAACTAAATTGCTTTCATTTAAATTGTCTTAGGAAGATTCTGAAGATCACCTGACAGGAGAAGATACCAGACAACTGAACTCCTTTCTTGAGCTCAACTGCTTAGCATTCCAACAATACTAGAGAGATTGCAGCTATGATGGGCTGAACATGTTCCTAGAATGCCAGACATATGCTTGCCAAAAAAAAACTATTTTTATAGAGAACTCATAAAGGGCCAGGGCTCACAAGGGGGTCCAAAGAAGTGATATTGAGACACCCTGAAGGTCTCATTGAAGAACCTTAGAATTGATTGTATAGCATGGGAGATACTGGCATAGGACTGTTCAGCATGGCATGCCCTCATCAGTGAGGATGCTGTGCTCCATGAAGAAGGTAGAATTAAAGGAGCAAAAAGAAAATATGACATCTGTATGTTTAGGGTACCCACTCCAGGTGACTACATGGACTATTTGTGCCTAACCTGTGGTAAAGCATTCTGAGCTCTTATTAGTCTGATCGGCCACAGTAGGAGATACTGTAATTTATCTCAAACATTAGTGATTTCATTTTGGTCTTCTATAAAGAAGGACGAGAACCAACCAGACACCATCAGTTCTGGAATGGATCACATTCTTTATCATAAGTCTGTCAGAGAAGTTGCTTCAGTTCCCCCCCCCCCAACTATTGCTAGCTATATTTCCCTCTATTTTATTCCTCCCCACCCCCATTTATTCTATTCTTTCTCCTATTACATTGTCCCTCCTCAAAAGTGTGTGGTATCTGACTTCCCTCTCCTATCACCTACACCTCCTCTGCCCTGGTTCCCTTTCTCCCATCCTTTTCTTCTCCTTTTTCCCCTCTAGGGTAAGATAGATATTTATACCCCTTTGAGAATGTATATTATTCCCTCTCTGAGTCACTTCTGACAAGAATGAAGACTCACTCATTTCCCTCACCTTCCTCCCTTTCTAGTCTATTGCAAAAGCTTTTTCTTGTCTTTCACAAGAAATATTTTAGCCCATTCTACCTCTCCTTTCCCTTTCTCCCAGTACATTCTTATCTTGTCTATTAACTCCATCTTTATAATGTATTATACCTTCATATTCAGTTCCCACCTGTGCCTTGTCTATATATGCTCCTAACTGCCCTAATAAATGAAAAGGTTATTATGGGATTTTTTTTCCAAGGCAATGGGGTAGTGGCTTGCCCAAGGCCACGCAGCTAGTTAATTGTCTGAGGTTGGATTTGAACTCAGGTACTCCTGACTCCAGGGCTGGTGCTCTATCTACTGCACCACCTAGCTGCCCCTGAAAAGGTTATGAGTTATCATCTGCCCAGGCAAGAATACAAGCAGTTCAGCATCATTAAATCCCTCATAATTTGTCCTTCTTATCCATCCTTTCTATGTTTCACCTAAGTTCTATACTTAAAGATTAAACTGTCTCTTCAATTCTGCTCATTTCAATAGGCAAGTTTGAAAGTCCCCTATTTCATTGAATGTCCACCTTTTTCCCTGAAAGAGAATGTTCAGTTTTGTTGGGTAGTTGATTCTCAGTTGTAATCTAAACTCTTTTGCATTCCAAAATATCATATTCCAAACTCTATGAACCCTTAATGTAGATGCTGCAAAATCCTGTGTAATCCTGACTGTAGCTCTACAATATTTGAATTGTTTCTTTCTGATTGCTTGTAATATTTTCTTCTTGACTTGGGAGTTCTGGAATTTGGCTGAAATATTCCTAGGAGCTTTTATTTTTGTATCTCCTTCAGGAGGTGATTGGTAGATTCCCTCAATTTCTATTTTTTTACCCTTTGCTTCTAGGATATTAGGGCAATTTCCTGGAGAATTTCTTGAAAAATGAAGATGCTTTTTCTGGTTATAACTTTCAGGTAGCCCAATAATTTTTAAGTTAACAGGTGTTTTTTAATTAAAGGTAATAGTTTTAGGTCTTCAAACTCCACAATTCTTTTTCTGGATATAGATGGTATTCTCCATTGTAGATACCCCCCAAATTGTGCTTGATTGTTGCATTGATAGAATGAGCAAGTCCATTAAGGTTGATCATCACCCCCTATGTTGTTCTTAGGTGTACAATGTTCTTCTGGTTCTGCTCATTTCATTCAGCATCAGTTCATGCAAATCCTTCCATGCTTCCCTGAATTCCCATCCCTCCTGGTTTCTAATAGCACAATAGTGTTCCATCACATACATATACCACAATTTGTTAAGCCATTCCCCAACTGAAGGACATTCACTTAATTTCTAATTTTTTGCCACCACAAACAGGGCTGCTGTGAATTTTTTGTACAAGTGATGTTTTTTTACTGTTTTTCATAATCTCCTCAGGGTATAGACCCAGTAGTGGTATTCCTGGATCAAAGGGTATGTACATTTTTGTTGCCCTTTGTAGCCCAATAATTTTTAAATTATTTCTCTTGGATCTGTTTTCTAGATCAGTTGTTTTTCTGGTAAGATATTTCACATTTTTTCTAGTTTTTCATTCCTTTGGTTTTGTTTTATTATTTCTTGATTTCTCACAAAGTCATCAGCTTCCATTCCACTTTTGAAGGAATTATTTTCTTCAAAGAGCTTTTTATCTCTTTTTCCATCTGCTTTTTAAGGCATTCTTTACCTCATCGTGACTTTTTTTTTTTAGTTTCTAATGGGTTAGAATTCTTTTTTTAAATTAATTTTTTATTAAAGATACTATTTGAGTTTTACAATTTCCCCCCCCACAATCTTACTTTCCTCCCCCCCACCCCCACTGAAAGCAATCTGTCTCTTTACTTTGTTTCCATGCGGTACCTTGATCCAAATTGGGTGGGATGAGAGAGAAATCATATCCTTAGAGGAAGAGACAAGAAGTCTAAAAGGTAACAAGATAAGACAATAAGATATCTGTGTTTTTCTAAATTAAAGGGAATAGTCCTTGAACTTTGTTCAAACTCCACAGCTCCTTATCTGGATACAGATGGCACTCACCTTTGCAGACGGCCCAAAATTGCTCCCGATTGTTGCACTGTTGGAATGAGTGAGTCCTTCAAGGTTGATCATCACTCCCATGTTGCTGTTAGGGTGTACAGTGTTTTTCTGCTTCTGCTCATCTCACTCAGCATCAGTTCATGCAAATCCCTCTAGGCTTTCCTCATTTTGACTTTTAGATTGTTTTTTCCATTTGACTTAAACTGGCTTTTAAGGTATTATTTTCTTCAATACTTTATTGTATCTCCACCAAGCTGCTGACTTGGTTTTCATGATTTTTCCACATTGCTCTCATTTCTCTTCCCAGTTTTTCCTCTATCTCCCTTACTTGACTTCTAAAATATTTTTTTGAGCTCTTCCATAGCCTAAGACCAATTCACAATTTTCTGGAGTCTTTGGATGTAGAAGCTTTGACTTTATTTTCTTCTGAGTATATATTTTGATCTCCACGGGACCAAAGTAATTGTCTATGGTCATATTCTTTTTCTTCTGTTGTTTGCTCATTTCTCTAGTCTATGACTTGATTTTAACTCCTTGTTAAGGTCGGATTCTACTTTCAGGGTGGAGGATGTATTCCCCAAGCTTTTGAGGGTTTTTGCAGTTATTTTCAGACACTCCTCCGTCTCAATTCCTTCAAAGGCTTATGAGAGGCTCTGACTGCTCTCCTGACCAGTGTTCTGGTCTGTGGATGACCACAAGCACTCTTCACTGCCCTAGAACTGTGAGAAGGGTCCCCTGTTCTGCTATGGCAGTATGGGGCCCCAGATTGCAACCTGGATATGAATATGGGCAAAGTAACAAGGATAGAAAAGAGACCTCTGCAGTCTTCCCTGAAGCCCTTACTGTCCATGGGCTGAGAGCTCTAGAAGCAGCTGTTAGGTGGCTCTGCAGGCCTGCTTCTGGTGAGGTCTGTGCTGGTGCGACAAGTCTTCCTTGGCAATCCCTGGACTGACAGGTCCCCTGCTTCCCTGGACCCAAGCACCTGTAGGGACCCAGATACCCTGTGGGGTTCCTGGATGGCTGGAGCTGGTTCACTTAGGTGTGGCCCAGGCTGTGTTGGGGATCTTCGAAGTTGTTTTGGGCTGGAAAATTGTTTCCCTCAGTCTTTCTGTGGGTTTCACCACTTTAGAATTTGGTTAGAGTCATGATTTAAAGGTATTTAGAGTGATCTGGGGAAGAGTCTCTGGGATTTCCTGCCTTCATTCCACCATCTTGGCTCCACCTCTGGAGGGATAGATAGAGCATAGTTATTCACAGGTTATAGTTATTCACAGTTATTCACGGAGTTATTCACAGGTCCGAATTCTATCTCAATGGTAGAATGGTAACTGCTACAAATGTGTCTGAGGTTATTAACTGAACTTAATAACAAAAATGGGGGGGGGGAAGAGGGAGATGTCAAAGATGCCACTGATTTTTTTTTTGATCCCATATAATTGGAAGAAGGGTGATCTTGTATAAAAATAAGGAAAGAAAAGCAGGATTTGGTTTTGGGTAGTGGTTTCTGAGGATAGAGAATAAAGAGAGGCAAGAAGATTAGTTGAATCAAAGATTAGTAAGTAGAGTTTGAAGAAATAGTGGGACATTCAGACAATTATGTTCCACAAGCAATTAGAGATGTATATCTGGCATTTGGGAGAGAACACTAAAGGAAAAATGTAGATCTCAGTACAACTAAAGCCATGCAAATAATTGTGGTCTCTAAGAGTGGGATTGTTGAGAGAAAAGAGTTCAGGACTAAATCTTTTTTTTTTTTTTTTTTTCTTTTTTTGCAAGGCAATGGGGTTAAGTGGCTTGCCCAAGACCACACAGCTACATAATTATTAAGTGTCTGAGGCCGGATTTGAACTCAGGTACTCCTGACTCCAGGGCTGGTGCTCTATCCACTGTACCACCTATCCACCCCCAGGACTAAATCTTAAGAAAAATGAGGGCCACATGTGGAGTTTACGGAAAAGCAAGAAGAGTAAGCAGTGGTTGAATATTGTTTGGAGGAAGGACTTGGGTTCTACAGACTCCCCTTTGAAGATGATTGTGAGAGAATATAGACAGGGATCAGGTTCAGTCAAACATTTTAAAGTCAAAAGTCAGAGGGTGAAGTAACTTGGGACAAAACTAGTTGATTGACTTTGGGGGAGTCAAGGAGAGGAGGACTTTTTAAAAAGAAAAATCTTGACTCTCAGCTAGGCTAGGGAATTTTCTATTTGCAAAGTTCCTAAAACAGAGTTCTCAGGAAGGGAGAGGGGAACAAGGGGCCTTGGGAGATAAGGAAAAAGGATGAGTTCTATCCTTGGAGTTTCATGTGTATGGTTCAATTTACAAAAAAAAAAAAAAAGGCTTACGTAAGTAATTCTTTGAATGGGGCCTCTTTCTACACAAAGCTTGGTGCTGTAATATTGCAATTAACTCTTTCATTTCAAAGTTCAAATTAAAGACTTCAGTTAACCATATCAGTATAGGAAGAAAGAGAGCACATTGTCCTGAAATCCAAAAGACAAGAGGGTAAATGGAGAGAGGGGGAGGATGACCTATAACCTCAAAGGGAATGAGAGGTTAAAAAAAAAGCCCTTTGGATTTGGTGGTATATACTTAAATATTTAATTTACCAGGGTACTGAACTTCTAGAAAGTTCACTGAAATGTTTTTCCTTGAGGAACAGACATCCTACCCTTCCTCCCCAAATTTGAAACTAGAAAGCCTCCTTGCAGATCATGATCATCATTTCAAAGTGTTTTTGCCAACATTCTGGGATCTCATACACCTTCCCTCCCTAGCTTCTGTCATCCCTACCTTGCCATTTTCTACCCTGGAAAAACCTTCCTCTATATTTTCTCCGTCCTTGCTCTGTACTGAGGGGCATGGCTAAAAGATGTCCTAAGCTAAAACTGCATGTCCATTTACTTTAGAGAGGTCTTTGTTGTCATCCAGCAACATTTTTGATTCTTAATCTGTTGTTTCATATCAAGGCAGCTATCCTTTTGTGCTTTTCCAAGCCTACAGAGTTGAAATAGCTGCTGTGACAGCTTCTACCCTATTTTCAAAGAGAAAATACTGTCCTCTACTCAGGAAATTTGGTCCTCTGACATGAGTTATTTCTATTCCTTTTATTGACCTACCTTTCCTTGTTACACAGAAAGGACAATTAAAAAAATAAAGCAAGTGAGTCACTTGTAACTGAATAATTCTGAGACTTTGAAATTTTTTTGAAAAATGTCTTTTATTTTTACATTACATTTGTTTATGAAAATATTCCTTCCCTCTTCCCTGAGAGGATGGTTTCTCTTTTAATTCTAGCTGTATTAATTTTGTTCAGTTTGCAAAAGCAATTTTACATAATCAAAATCATTCTTTTTTTAATCTTCTATGATCATTAATGTCCCTTGCTAATTTTTCCCTTAACCATAGTTATGAAATAAACCTTTTCCCCTCTTCTCCTTTATTGTCATTATTGTTATTTTTTTGTTTTATGATATAACTTTCTATGTTGAGGTAATATGTCCTTTAGGGAGTTGCTATGGTATATGACATGATATATGACTTAGTTTCTACCAGACTACTATATAGTTTTCCTTGTAGCTTTTAATCAAAGAGACACCCAGTAGTTGGTGTCCTTGGCTTTGTCAGACACTAGATTGTTTGGGTTGATTGTTTTTGAATCTTGTTTACTTAGTATATTCTCTTGGTCAGCTTTTCTACATTTTTTAAAAAGCTTTTATTTATTTAAGGCAATGGGTTAAGTGTGACTTGTCCAAGGTCACACAGTTAGGCAATTAAGTGTCTGAGGCCGAATTTGAACTCAGATCCTCCTGACTCCAGGGTCTGTGCTTTATCTACTGTGCCACCTAGCTGCCCCTGGTTTTTCTACTTTTTAATCAAAATCAAATAATTTTGGTGATTAATGCTTTGTAGTATAGTTTGAAATCTAACACTGCTTTTTCCCTTCCTTTTTTTCATTTCCCTTGAAATAACCTCAAAGGGAATGAGATATAAAAAAACAAACCAAAAAAGCCCTAGGGTGGGAAGGTGTATGAGATCCCAGAATATTGGTAGAAACACTTTGAAATGATGATCATGATCTGCAAGGAGCCTTTCTAGTTTCAAATTTGGGGAGGAAGGGCAGGATGTCTGTTCTTCAAGGAAATAATTTCCTTTTTTATTCCCCCAGATGAAATTTTGATCTTATTTTTTCCTAGTTCTACAAATTTAACCCTTGGAAAGTTGACTAGTATGACACTAATTCTGTAAATTAGCTAAGATAAGTTTGTATTATATTGTCATGACATCCACAAATGATTAATATCTTCTTGATTATTTCAGCCTCTCTTTATTTCTGTAAAGAAAATATTGTATATGTATTCATTAGTTAATATCAAGAGATTCAATACTTTTAGTAGGTATTTAGAAATAACATTTTCTGTCTCTTTCTGCTTTCTTAGTAAAATATGGAAAAGGTGATGATTTTTGTAAGTTTATTTTCTATTCTGCTACTTTACTGAAATTATTGTTTGCATTTATTTTTCCTTCAAAATTCTTGTTCTTCAAAGTAAATCATATATCGGCAAATAAAGATAATTTTGTCTCTTCTTTGTGCAGGCTTACTGTTGGAGCTAATATTTCTAGATCTATGTTAGGTAATAATGGCGACAATGGATATTCTTGCTTTATCCTCTTGATCTTTCTTGTATTTCCATATTGCAAATAATCCTAACTCTTTATTTCAGATACTTTGATAATTTTCTCATATCGTGGAAAGGGTCTACTTATTCTATGCTTTGTTAAATATTTATATGAGTGTATCTTGTAGTTTATCAAAGACTTTTTATGATTCTGTTGCTCTAGTTATGATTTTAAAATTGTCTGTAATTACTATTATACATCTTCCTAAAGTTAAACCATCTCTGCATTTGTAGTATCAATCTATTCTATTAGTGGGAGTAATGCTTTAACATATTCTTCCAGCTGCTCTTGCTAAAATATAGTGATTTTCTTCAAGTAATATCAAATTTTAGATCAATTCATAGCTCTGCTACCAATATTAATCCTCAAATCACAAAAAAACCTCCCCTAAGTTTCTGAAGTATAATTGTTTACCTTTTTGTTTTTTGGTTTTTTAGCAAGGCAATGGGGTTAAGTGACTTGCCCAAGGTCACACAGCTAAGCAATCATTAAGTATTTGAGGTTAGATTTGAACTCGGGTCCTCCTGACTGCAGGGTCAGTGCTCTATTCACTGAACCACCTAACTGCCCTGTTTACATTTTAACATCAGTTAACAAGTTAAAAGAATTTGTCTCAAAAAAAAAACTTATTAAGAATGGATTTTTTTTTTTGGATTGTTCTTGGATTGGAAGCCACAATGGTATAATGAAGTAATTTGATGTTGGTGATGCTGGTCTTTCATTCTCAAAGAAGACTATGATATTCTGGAGGTAATGCCATGATAAGCATGTGAATGGGATTTGAGTGCTAAATTACCAACCTCACTTTCTCCTCCAGAACCATCTGGGTCCAGTGGTCAGATATGAATCAAAATGACTAGAGATGGCCTTGGGTGTGAGGCAATTGGGGTTAAGTGACTTGCCCAAGGTCACACAGCTAGTAAACATTTGAGACTGGATTTGAACTCAGATGGCAGAGTAGGTAGAGCACTGAACCTGAAATCAGGAGTACTCGAAAAACTAGGTGGCACAGTAGATAGAGTTCTGGCCCTGGAATCAGGAGGATCCGAGTTCAAATGTGAACTCAAACATTTACTGGTCATGTGATCTTGGACAAGTTACTTAATCCTAATTGCCTCAAAAAAAAAAGAACTTCTTAAGAATTGTTTTTATTTGAATTGTTCTCGGATAGGGAACCATGATGGTGCAGTGATAGGAAGTAATGTAGTGAGTTTTGTTACTCCTCTTCCAAAAGCTCCAAAGAGATCTAAAAATATGCATCAGTTCAAATTTGATGGGAATGTCTAAGAAAAAAGTCCTGGTGAAAAACTTTTCCAATTCAGGTTGACAAAGGGAGCTAGACATTAGGCACAGGAGCACAAGGTTACCCAGAGAATTGCAAGGACCAGAGACACTTTGGTGAATCAGGGCAAGAACAGGTGATAGATAGCAGTTTTATCACCTACTACTCAAATCTGGGTATCAGATCCATCGTAGACTGAGGTAAAGAACTAAGCCCAGAAGTCCTCTGTCCTGGTCTGTGTCCCAGATGAGGAGAAAGCACATAAGCAAATGACGCTACTGTGGATTAAATCCCGGGAACAGATGGGGGGGTCTCAGTCCCAGCTCCTAGAGCAGTCTGAAGCCTGCAACAAATAACCTGGGTTAGAAATCCTGAAACAAAACAGAATCTGTAATTCGATCCCCTTGAAATAACAGCTTTCTATCTAAGTAATGGTTGCTGGGTTAAGTAGCAATCTGCTTTAAAGTACCCAAATCCAGATCAAAAACCTTCAGAGCTCAAACCACGTGGGCAGTGTTTAGACTTTGCCGTAGAATAGAACATTTTTGAAACACTGCAAGCTTTCAGGTCCACAATCTAAGCTGTATGGATACTGGAATAATACAATATTCCAGAACCTCAGAAAGCAGTAGTAGGAGAACCCTAAATCTCCCCGCCAGCAATACACATAGACTGGCACAAACAAAGTCTGAAGTTATTCCAGAAGAATGAACAAGCAAAAATAGAACCCCACAACAAAAAGTTTAGTTATTTCAAGACCCCTTCATATAGAACCTCAAAGAAAAATCAGCTGGGATGCAAATTCAACTAGAATTTCTAGAAGAGTTGAAGCAAGACTTAAAAATTCAAGAATCTTGATGAAATGAGTGCTAGGAGGGAAAATATAGAAGAGAAATGAGAGCTATGGAAAAATTTGAAAGGGAACTAAAAACTTGGAACAAAAGTATCAAACTTTGTTCAAGCATTTTATGGAATAAATAGGAGATGGTGACTTTATGAAGCAGAAAGAAAAATTAAAACAAAGTCAAAAGATTGGAAAAAATAGAAGAAAATGAAAGGCATTTTCTAGTTAAAAAAAAAAAGCTGATCTGGAAAACAATGAGGAGGGGAAAAAAAATTAAGAATCTTTAAACTGCCTGAAATCCATGATCAAAAGAGTCTATTCTAAGAAATTTTTTTTAGGTTTTTTTTTTTGTTTGTTTGCAAGGCAAATGGGGTTAAGTGGCTTGCCTAAGGCTACACGGCTAGGTAATTATTAAGTGTCTGAGGTCACATTTGAACTCAGGTACTCCTGACTCCAGGGCCAGTGCTCTATCCACTGCACCACCTAGCCACCCCCTCTAAGATTTTTATTTTATTTTATTTTTTTATTTTTTGCAAGGCAATACAGTTAAATGGCTTGCCCAAGGCCACACGGCTAGGTAATTATTATGTGTCTGAGACCAGATTTGAACCCAGGTACTCCTGACTCCAAGGCCGGTGCTTTATCCACTATGCCACCTAGCCACCCCCCCTCTAAGAAATTTTAAGAAGAAAATTTGCCCAAACTTTTAGAAACAGAGGGAAAGTCAAATAGAAAATCTGTAAGTCTGTGGGGCAGCTAGGTGGCGCAGTGGATAGAGCACTAGCATTGGAGTCAGGAGTACCTGAGTTCAAATCTGGCCTCAGACACTTAATAATTACCTAGCCGTGTGGCCTTGGGCAAGCCATTTAATCCCATTGCCTTGAAAAAAAAAATGTATTAAAAAAAAAGAGAGAGAATCTGTAAGTCACTTCCCAAAAGAAGGCCCCAAAGTAAAATATTTAGATATTAAGGCCAAAACATTTAATATTTAGAAGTAGAATGGAGCACAAATTCTAGTATAGTTCTCTCATTTCATAAATGAAGAAACAGGCTAAGAAAGTCTAGTAATTTTACTATAGTCACAAAAATAGTTGCTGACAGGGCTAGGACATGGAACATGTACTTCCTAAAACTGTATACAGTATTCTTCTGATACATTACATAGTTAATAAGACTTTGATCTCATATCACCCGAGAACCCCACACCAGCACCAAGAGCCAACCCAAACTCTCCCTGAGAAATGTCTAATATTCATGTCTTAGAATACCAAACCCTTTCACCTCTCATTGTGTAGATTCTAAAGAAGGCAACCAGGTGGTACAGTCTATATAACCCTGATTCTGGAGTCAGGAAGATTTCTCTTCCAGAGTTCAATTCTAGATTCAGACAATTACCAACTGTGTGACTCTGGGCAGGTTGCAACCTAAGCTTCCTCATCTGTAAAATGATCTGAGAGGGGCGGCTAGGTGGCGTAGTGGATAAAGCACCGGCCTTGGAGTCAGGAGTACCTGGATTCAAATCGGGTCTCAGACATTTAAGAATTACTTAGCCCTGTGGCCTTGGGCAAGCCACTTAACCCCATTTGCCTTGCAAACACCTAAAACAAAAAAATGAGCTGAGAAAGGAAATGACAAACCATTTCAGTATTTTCACCAAGAAAATTCCAAAATGGCATCAAGGAGAGTTGGCCACTACTGAAACAATTGGGGAAAAAAACAACCAAAAATTCTAAATAGTGAATGAGTTTGAATGATGGGAAGGGATGAGATGTCCAAAGGGTAGCTTGGTGAAAGAAGACTCCGTTTTGGGAATTATTTACATGTAGTTTTTGTTTCCTTTCCCAGGACTTTTAATAAAACCTGGAAAATCAAAATGGAGTCATTGGAGATCCTGAACTCCCACCAATATGATTTAGCACGAAGGTTTTGCTGCAAAAATGAGATCATCTTTGCCCCATCCAATATCCTGTTTTGGTATAATGGTTGGATGTGGGTTCCCTACAGCCCGGTAAAGTATAACAAAATTTGAATTGGGGGAGGGGGGAATACATCCTGGAAAGAACAGGAATTCTTAGAGTTAGACTGCTGCATAGGAGAATTAAATATTCTTTGATGGTCTGAGGATTTGATCTGCTGAGTAGATAAAGGGATAGTTTTGTCTTAAATGCCTAGAAATAACAGGGTGGATTGTTACTTTATCCATGTATAATTGGTGCAATGTTTTCACCCTGGGCCAAGGGAATGTTCCTATGCAAAGCATTAAAGGAGAGGATAGATAGGATGTCAAACCCAGGTTTCAGTTAGCAAAAATTAAGAATCTTTAAACTGTCTGAAATCCATGATCAAAAAAAGTCTATTTTTACAAATTTTAAGAAGAAAATGTCCCCAAACTCTTAGAAATAGAGGTAGTCAAATAGAAAATCTACAAGTCACTTCCTGAAAGAAAGCCCCAAAGGAAAACATTTAGATATTAAGGCCAAAATATTTAATATTTAGAGGTTGAATGTCTTTTGGTACAGTTTCATCATGGCCTGTTAGAACTCAAGTCCTTGTTTGAACTCAGATTCTCCTGACTCCGGGGCAGGTACTCTTTATCTACCGCACCACTTGGCTGTCCATGAATCTAAGATTCTTAAATTTTAAAAAAAAAATCCATTTTTTTATATGATCCTCTTTTCTAAAGAGCTCAGTGAGTCATGTATTTTTTTATCTTTAATAATTTAATATTTATTTATTATCATTTTGTACAAACAATATTTTTTATACATTAATAAAATATTCTTGTTTAAGAGTAAACAAAATACCTCCTCCCCCCAAAAAATATAGACTCACTTGGAGTGATAAAAGTAAAGGAGAGAGGAAAAAAAATTTTAAATTTAAATTTAAATTAAAAAAAAACAATAGTAATAATTGTAGGTATGGCCAGGTGGCGCAGTAGACGGAGCACAAGCCCTGCAGCCAGGAGCACCCAAGCCCATATCCGGTCCTGTACACCCAACAATCACCCAGCTGTGTGACATGCAAGTCACCCCAACCCCACTGCCCTGCATAAACCAAAAAAAAGGAAAAAATAAGACCTAAAATAAAATAGTAATAATAGTAGGGGTGGCTGGGTGGCAGACAAAGCACTGGGGAAAGAGGGCTAATCAGCTTGGACTTTGGGGGTCTTTTGGATTCTTGCTATAGGGGTAGGACAGCATAGAAAGTGGTCCTTGGAAGTTCAGTGTTAATGCAATATCTCTCTTTCTTCTCCAGGAAGTCACAGATCTATCATTGAATTTCCTGGAAAGGAAACAAAAGGAATCAGTTCCCTCAATAGTTAGTCGGCCTGAATATGTTCCTCTTTACCGAATTATAAGAAATCTCAAGTAAGGATTGCTGATTTTGGACATGTTATTTGTAATAGGTGCTTTCTACTCTTGGAGGGGTCTTTCTACTCTTTCCATGATTTCCTAATTATAGGTTGAAGGGATCTTAAAGATCATTGAATCCAACTTTCTATTTTTTTTTCTTGGAAGAGGAAAACTGAGCTTGAAAAAAGCTAAGTCATTTTCCCTGAGTACCAAAATAGTAAAGCTGCTAGTAATATCTACAATCTATTTTTGGATTCTGGATGCCACATCTGATGCCAAATCCATGAACGTACTCCTGAAGGCTACTGTTTTTTGGAGCTGATGAGCAAACCATATTCCTTCCATTGGCATCTCTGCTGTTGGTAGCATTCACTGAAATAGTGGCAAGGCTCAAGTTCCCCTTAACTTGATCTACAAATCACAAGTCTCATTCATTGCTCCTCCAGCCATGGTGGCCACATGTTAGGTCCTTTCTCCTGTGGTTCATATTGTTGTATGAACTAGGTTTGGTCCTTTTTCCATCACACACCTCAGTTTTTCCCTCTGTCAATACTATCTCCCTTCATTTAAAACCATCAGATGTTAGGATGGTAACTTAGAGAGAGTGAACCTTCACCTTTTATAAAGAAGGAAATAAAATTCCAAAATAAGGTCTGAGATCAGAGCACACAACAAATACATAAATCTTGATTCTCTAAGGTGTTAGACTCTCATTTAAGCATTCTTAGTACTATATATTACCTTATGTTCAAACAACCCTAAAACCATGTTTCCCCCCATGATCAGTAAGATAAAATCCAAATACTTTAGTATGGAATTCAAAGCTTTCCATAGTCTGGTCTTTCTCTTTTCTGAAACTAAGTTTAACATAGAAGATTCTTGTGGGAAAATAATCAGATGATTTTCTGATTGTCCCTCAGATAACCCTGGTTCCTATCTCTGAATCTTTGTTCAAGTTGCCTCCCCTCCAGCCTTCTTCCCTCATCTAAATATCACCTCTCCTTTGTTTTTTGTTTTTCTTTTAGGTTTTTTGCAAGGCAAACAGGGTTAAGTGGCTTGCCCAAGGCCACACAGCTAGGTAATTATTAAGTGTCTGAGACTGGATTTGAACCCAGGTACTCCTGACTCCAAGGCCAGTGCTTTATCCACTACGCTACCTAGCCGCCCCATCACCTCTCCTTTGGCTTCTACCTCATTCATTACCTCTTTTTTTCACAGCCCACCCAACCCACAGTGACTTGTTTCCCTACTCCCTTACTGAGTTCCTATAGCAACTAATTTAGGGAGCATTTATATGACCCTTAGTCACAGATTGTCTTGTGATATTTCTTGTTTTTCTTCTGTAACATTTGACAAGTTTTAATGTGAGGAGCAGGTAGGTGGTGCTGTCCTGCCAGGTCTGGAGTAGGAAAACTCATCTTCCCGAGTTCACATCCAGCTTCACTTACTAAATGGGTGATACCTAAGATAAGCAATGAGAGACCCACAAAAGGGGAGTAGGGCTAAGAAAATCTAAGTAGAGTCAGGAATCAGGAAAAGTGAGTCTCCAGCAAAGAGTCAAGATCTGATAGAAAATAATTGTTTACAGTTCCATTGTCATCTACCCTAACACTTGAACACACTTTCTCAGACTATGTTTTTTTATAAACTCTTGCTTTGATTTTATTCAAAAATCCTTCTGTATTTCTTCTTTTTTTTCCTGCTCCATTACTCAATAGAGGACCTAGGCATGCTTTGTCTCCCTCTGGATATATTGACATTATTTACTCACAGCCCCACTCCTCCTTTTCCCACTCTAACTCAATTACCCCTCAGTTCATCTACCCCAAATGAATAATTATGAAGAAATAGATAGGTAATGTGGTCAATGGCGAACAGAACTGATGATAAAAAGGCTAGGGTTCAAATCTCAACTTGGACTAACTAGGTGACCCTCGGCAAGTCATTCACCACCCTCAGAATCTTTTCCCATCTGTAAAACGGGGACAATAAAAGAACTAATCTCAGAGGATCAGATGAGTTAACATTTGTTAGGATAACAGCCATAGCTACCTTTTATACGGTGATGACCACGTGTCAAGCCCTTTTCTCAGTACATTGCCAGCCTTATCTCATTCAATCTTTCTAACAGCTTTATGAACTTTAAAGTACTAGAGTATTACCAGCTATCATTATTATTGGTAATAGTGGTATATAGAGGCTGGCATAGACTTCTCTTGTAACCTCCAAAAGACATAGGCCAGAATTGGGCATATCAGAGATATTCAATAAATACAAAGAACCATGTGAAAACAGCCAGTAAGGGGCTTAGAGATGATGAAATGATAAAATTATAACATATTCCTAATTGGCAATTAGATGGTACGGTGGATTGAGTTTTAGACTTGGAGTCAGAAAGACCTGAATCATTTCTTAGCTGTATGACCTTGGGTTAGTCACTTCCCCTCTTGCTCAGTTTCCTTATTTGTAAAATTGAGACAATTGTTGTGAGGTTGTGAGAAATAAATAAGGTAACATATAAAATGATTTGCAACTCTTAAAGCTATTATTATTAATCAATATCAGAGTCCTTTGAAATATTCTGTTTCCCTGACATCATCTCTGTGAGATATGTAATATATAATTGTGTCTATTTTACAAATGTGGAAACTAAGTCTAGGTTTAGGTACTGTACAGTATATCTTATCTGCATGCTATGACAACATTGAAATCTGGGCCTCATCTAAACTTTGTACTCAGATGATTCTATAATCAACGCTTCCATAGTAAAGCATATATACAAAGCTAAGCCAGAAATTGTTCTCTTCTTTTTTTTTTCTTTTGAAATAGACACAGGCTCACACAATCCTCCTTGTTAACATGAGGAGGAGATAGAGCAAGGGACCACTCAGGGATTTCAATATCATTCTAAAATCACAAATACTTTTCTCTACTGGGTCACCACATGGCCAGAAGTAGGATATTCTTCCCCTAAAGACCCATGCTAAATTCATCATGTCTTTAGAATTCCAGAAAGTTTCCTGGGAAACTCTGGACATGTGCTATATAAAATGAATCTTAGAGTCCCATTCATTCTCAGCTACTTTAGGAGCAAAGTTTTTAAGATAGGACTAGAAGCTACTGATAATATTTTCTATTCCCAGACTCTTAATTTTACAAACAAGAAAGGTGAGGTCCACTGAAATGGATTGTCCATGGTTATACATATATACATATATGTATATATGTAAATTAATAAGGAAACTAGGAATCCAATGGAAATTGTCCAAGAAAAAAAAATCTGATGTCTTTTGCACGTTTATGTGCATGTATGCTTATATGTCTGTTAGATGGGAAGATATTAGGCTATTGGGATGAAATTAGGAGTTAGGCAGACCTGGAAGTATGTTCTGCCTCTAAAACTGAATGGCTGTATGAGTAGGAACAGATTAGTTTCCCCAGATCCTTAGCCCTCATTCCATTTTCCTAGTCTGTAAAACAGAGATCACAATAACGATAATTATTACTTTTCACAGCTGCTGTGAAATTCAATGAGATAATACAGTATAGAACTTTCCAAACCTTTATGACACTAGAAAAGCTCTGAAGTTTATTTTTTTAATTTATTTTCTGAGGTATTGGGGTTTTTTTTGGCAAGGCAATGGGGTTACCTTGCCCAAGGTCACACAGCTAGGTAATTATTAAGTGTCTAAGGTCAAATTTGAACTCAGGATTCAGGGCCAGTGCTCTATCCACTGTGCCACCTAGCTGCCCCTGAAGTTTATTCTTATCTCTCAAACATTTGTTTTTATATTTAGACATATTTTGTTGAGAGAAGGGAAAGGAAAATGAAGAGGCATAAGGGGAATGACTTATGTGATATCTTTCTTTCCTATGGTCTTCTCTCCATCTCCCATGTTACTGACAATTTCGTGTCCTCTTGACCACTTTTTCTGTCCAGGATATGGTTTTCTGACAGTTCACGAACCTGTTCGTGGTGGGGTGAAGAAGCAACAGATGCCTTTTTAGGGACCTATCCATACTGTAGTCCCTTGAGAACAGAGATAGAGAAAAATCACTTCTCAATGATGGAAATAGCACCTTCAGAACCTGCATATAAACATTGTTGTGAACTCTTCCATGCATTCATCCCTGCTGAGACCACCATGGTTTTAAGAATCTACCGATACTACAATCCTTCCTTGTGGAAAGTATATCGGAGGTGTGTGCAAAGTGGGAGGAAATGAGAGGGGCAGATGAGACATCAGGGTCACAATGGATTGAAGGAATAGGAGCAATACAGATCAAGGATCCTTGTATGTAGAGATTAGATTCAGTTATCTTAGGTGTCTTCCCGCTGTCAGATGGTATGATTCTATGCATTGAGTTGTCTGTTGCGGAAGTGGGGGAGGTGTAGACATACAAAATATGTATGTCTACACAGATAAATATATACATATGCATATAGACATTTACATATAGTTATCCCTTCCATGTCATGGGGTTAGAGCTGCACTCCTGGGATCTGGAAAATTTGCTTAAATTTTTTTAGCCCTCCCTTAGTACCAGAGAAGAATGATAGAATTTTTTTTCTTTTTCTTGTCCTCTTACAATTATTGCAAAAATTGGGTTAAGTATTTGGTTGTAAGATATATAATTCTCTCTTTCTCTCTCTCTCTCTCTCTCTCTCTATATATATATATATATATATATATATATATATATATATATATGTATATACACACACACATACATATTTTGTGCATTTCTGAGCTTCTGAACTTTTTCCTGTGTCATTTGCTGGCCTTTACATGTCATCTGTTGCTTCTGCATGACTTCCCCAAAATTCCCATTTTAATATCTTAATTTCTTTAATTTCTCATGATATATTGAAATTGAGAAAATCATGATGTGGAAGGAATGACTATATTTGTTTTAATGGGATATATTACCAAAGAGAGTAAATAGAAAAAATGAAGAAAAGCCATGGGAACAGCAGAGTTTGTAGAAAATTGAGTTGAAATGAAGATAACACACTTAAGTCAAATCTTCCCTATCTTTATTGCCCACAGGGAGAAGATTTGGATAAAAAAGTTTAGATTTCCTGGTCCTCTGGAGCACCATCTTTTCTACCAGGGCAATATTAACTTTGAGGAGCTGACAATGAATGGCTTGTCTAGTAGAGGAAAGAATGAAACCCCTGGACTTTCTTTCTCTCTGAAGGCCAAAATTTTATATCCTGAAAATACCAGTAAATATGGAAATTTGACAGTGCTGGCCAAAGTACTAATTGGAGAAAAGCCCCCAGAAGATAAAGATGACAAGCACTGCCTTTATACTGTGTTTCGGAAAGAGCTTACCTACCCCTACTTTCTCATGTATTACAAACATGTTACTGACCCAATATACTTAAGCAGGTGACTTGGAAAGAAAAGGGAATGGGGGGGGGGGATAGTGATGGTCACCTATCTGTATCCTGCCTAAACTGCCCTCCCCTTTAGCCACCTTGGGCTTTGTCAAAGCCCCATAACGCAAGCTTGCTTTATTGAAGATTAGGGGGATATTCTATCAAGCCCTTCATTCTATAACAATCCTGCCTTTGTCATATGTGGGCCACTCTAGCTCCCTTTTCTCTCTGTTTCCTTCCCCCTCCTGTCTTCTCTGCTGCTTCTGATCTACTCTAGTCCCTAGCCAGGTAGCCAGGGTCTAAGGAGAATTGAATTAGGTAAAAGGCAGGAGGAAGTGGAGGTCTGGCAGACACCTCTGTCTAGCATTACCTCCCAGTATTACCATGATCTGTGATATTTTATGCCATTTGCTAACTTGAACTATTTTAACATTGCAATAAATATTTCTGATGCTGAAAATCAAATAAAATCATCTTTTTGAAAAAAAAAATTAACTTGACTCCTTACATCCTGAGTTATTAAAGGGGAGAAGAAGCCTTGAAGCCTTGTTTAGTTCTTTGACAATCCCAATCCAATTCTACAATGAACTACTTTGAGAGAGGTGTTTGAGCTTCTTCTTCCCAGGCTCCAAATGTGCTTGTAGGAAATGCTGCCAGGCCTCTGGTCACTACTGAAAGCAGGACCAACTTCTCCTTGAAAAAACTTATGCTGTCTTAAAGGCACACAGTTGAATAGCTCCCTACACTTGGTGCTTACCCTAGGGCATATGTAGCTTGGGCAGAGGTGTCCCCTATTCCTCAGGGTGCTCATCATCATTTCAGAAGGATGAAGGGGTTCATTCACTTGACCATCTGGATGAGAGTAACTCCTCTGATCTCAACCAGAGTCATCTTTCTTCTAGATTGATCTACTCATAAGGCATTTTGATCAAAGAATCTTTGGTAGGTCTGTGCTGTCCATCAGATAAAAGAGCTGTCTAGCCTTTTTAAAGACAACTGGATGACCCAGTACAGAGTGTTGGGCTTTCATGAATTAAAAATTTGACCTTAAATTCTTTTTTTATTGATATTTTATCTTATTTTTCAATTACATGTTATGAAAGTTTTTCAACATTCATCCATAAGCATATGCATATTTTTAAATCACATAATCTCCTTCCACCCTCCTATTCCCCTCCTCTCAGTGGCAAACAGTCTGGTGAATATTGTACATACACATTTGTGCTTAACAAGTTTACAGATCAGGGGCAGCTAGGTGGCACAGTGGATAGAGTGCTGGCCCTGGAGTCAGGAGTACCTGAGTTCAAATCCAACCTCAGACACTTAATAATTACCTAGTTATATGGCCTTGGGCAAGCCACTTAACCCCATTTGCCTTGCAAAAATCCTAAAAAAAAAAAAGCAAACAAGTTTACAGATTAGTCATTTTCTTTTTTTTTTAATTTTATTTATGGCAATAGGGTTAAGTGACTTGTTCAAGGTCACACAGCTAGGCAATTTAAGTGTCTGAGGCCGGATTTGAACTCCTGTCTTCCTGGACCAATGCTTTATCCACTGTGCCACTTAGCTGCCCCAACTATGTGGCTTCTGAGGAGCAGCCTAGCTCAGTTTGGGGTAGACACATCAGTAGAGAGTTGGTCATTAACATGTGAGCTTGACCAGAGCAAAACAATTGTCTTCTTGAGCATGGAGTGGCTTCATTTAGTTTTAATGGAGACAGTTCCCACATGAATGAAATCAGGTATCCTTGAAGTAATAGTTGAAATTTATACAGCACCTCAGGTGTTTCCCAATAACCATCAGTTTTTGTACTAGACCTCAACTGAATCTTTTGTTCATTTGACAGATGAGGAAATATAGACTTAGATAAGCTAATAGGTATGGGCAGTTTCAAACCCAAGACTTTCTACTTCAAGTTTCTGTGGGAGAGGAGCAGGCAAAGAAAAGACTTAAACCAGATAAGAGAAGGAAATATTGTCAGTGCCAAGGAGGTGTTTGGACTAATAAAGTAGATGAGAGCTTGACTCTAGGAAGGAAAAATGTAGGGAATCTGATTGGAGAAGAATTTTTCAGGTTCAATAATTTGCAGATTCTACTTCTAGAAGAAAGAAAGAGAAAAATCTAGGAGAAATAAGGAAGATTTAAAAGGATGGTGGAGAATAAAAATGATTAAAAATTCAGTTCTAGCAGTTTTTCTGAAAAAGATTCAAGGATTTTTGTGGACTAGAAGTTCACCATAAGTCTCCAAAGGATTGTCTGTTCAGAAACTAAAATTAATGGAATGAACATCAAAGGGCATCAGCTGAACATGAAATTAAAAACAGAAAACCCAAGAAAATCTCAGTTCTCATCTAGACCAAGACCCCAAAGCATTATAGAAGGTTCTAGATAGAGAATTGGAAGAGACCTTAGAGGCCATGTAGTCTAATCCCTTCTCATTTCACAGATGAGGAAAGATCTGTAGGAAAATGACTTGCCCAAGGTCATGCATTTTTAAATTTTTTTTAGTTTTTTTGCAAGGCAATGGGGTTAAATGGCTTGCCCAAGGCCACACAGCTAGGTAATTATTAAGTGAGGTCGAATTTGAACTCAGGTACTACTCCTGATTCCAGGGCTGTGGTTCTATCCACTGAGCAACATAGCCGCTCCCCAAGGTCATGCATTTGACTGAAGCACTGAGAAATAATTCAAGCTTAGTCCTTCTGAATGTAAATAAAGGACTCTTTCCAATCCACCACAATTCCTGCTCAAGACTTCCTAGTCCTCCTAACTTTCCAGTTTCTTTTGGAGGTGTCATCAAGTCAAAAAGTCATTTGGTTGAATGAGTCATGGTAGATGCTCCATGACAGCCTGGCATATGTACTTGTATTCCATACAAGAAGACATCCCCTTTTCTGAGGGACTATGTCAAGTCACAATATTTTTCAGCTATATTCTGAGCAGATGAATCATTGCTGAGGTCTGTTATTTTGGATAATCTGGTGACCTCTTTTACCCAAGAGTATGGAGTTAGTTTTTTTAAAGATCACCTTGTAAAATTCAAAATAACATCTCTTTTATAAACAACAAAAAAATAAAGATTACCTTAATGTTATTTCTTGTTAGGTGTCACCATTTCAAAGATCATTCCCCAAATTTTCAAGTGACAGATTTGAGTACTCACACACTTCTAATTTACAATCAGTAGATGAAAATTATTGAGATACAAATTTCAGCTCGACCTAATGGAGAAATTACTGACCATCAGAGCTGGTGACTTTGGGATTGGTCTCTCAAATAGACTCAGCATCTTAGAGTTAGAAGGCAATTCTCCAGATCTCATCTAGTCTGACCAAAACTTATAGGAAGCAAGCCTCCCCTCTACGATACAATGAGGTGCCATCCAACTTCTACTCAAACAGGAGGGAATCTACTGCTACCCAAACCCTTTCAGTAAAGGAAAATCTACAGTCTCCCCAGGCACCCTAGTTGGAAATGTCTTTTTTTTTTAAATCCAAAAGACTCTTTTAGTCGACAACCAAGAGTGATGTGCCTCTAAAAGAATTCTCTGGAACTTTTCTAACCTGGAACTTCTCTGGCCCTTTTTTAAAATGGTTATTTATAGATTTAATTTTTTCTTTTTTTCTTATTTCAGATAATTTATTTTCTTTTTCCCCCCCTCACTTTTTTTTTTATTTACACATTACTAAAATAGTCTTGTTGTAAGAGTAAACATAATACCCCTCCCCCCACAAAAATAAAAAAACCTCACAAGAAATAAAGTGAAAGAAAGGGCAAAAATGTGCTTCAGTCTATGTTCTGATACCATCAGCTCTGTCTCAGGTAGATCACATTTTTTTTTTTTTAGGTTTTTGCAAGGCAAACGGGGTTAAGTGGCTTGCCCAAGGCCACACAGCTAGGTAATTATTAAATGTATGAGACCGGGTTTGAACCTAGGTACTCCTGACTCCAAAGCTGGTGCTTTATCCACTATGCCACCTAGCTGCCCCTAGATCACATTCTTTATCATAAGTCCATCAGAGAAGTTACTTCCACATTTTTCCACATATTTTTGCTGTTGCTGTATGTAATTCCCTCCATGCATTTCTCCCCTCTACCAATTATTATATTTCCTCTCTTCATTCACTCTGTCCCTCTTCAAAAGTGTGCTGTGGGGCAGCTGAGTGGCACAGTGGACAGAGCACTGGCCCTGGGGCCAAAAGGTCCCAAGCCCACATCCCACCCCAGAGACCCAGCAACCACCTGGCCCCTTGGTCCCAGACAAGCCATCCAGTCCTACCACCTTGCAAAAAAGTAAAAAAAGAAAATGTGTTCTATCTGAGTATCCTCTCCAATGATCTACCCTTTCCTCTATCTCCTATATACCCCCTCCCCTTTCTTCCATCCCTTTTCTCTCCTTTTTTCTTCTAGATTTCTATGTCCTAGTAAATATATATATATATATATATATATATGTGTGTGTGTGTGTGTGTGTGTGTGTGTGTGTGTGGTTTGCTTTCTGAGCCATTTCCAATGAGAATGAAGGCTCCTTCAATCCCCCTCATCTTCCCCCCTTCCATACCATTTCAAAAGCTAATTCTTGACTCTTTTACATGAAATATCTTAGCCTATTCTAGGTCTCCTTTACTTTCTCCCAGTACTTTACTTTTCATCCATTAACTCCATTTTTTTTTTTTGCTTTTTCAAGGCAGTGGGGTTAAGTGGCTTGCCCAAGGCCACACAGCTAAGTAATTATGAAGTGTCTGAGGCTGGATTTGAACTCAGGTACTTCTGACTCCAGGGCTGGTGCTCTATCCACTGTACCACCTAGCCGCCCCATTGACTCCATTTTAAAAATATAATACACTTTCATATTCACTCCCTCCTGTATCTTGTCTATATACATACATATATATATATATATATATATATATATATATATATATATATATATGCTCCTTCTAACTGTTCTAATAGATGAAAAGGTTCATATGAGTATTATCTGTATTATTGTCCCATGCAGGAATACATGCAGTTCATCATCATTATGTCCCTCATAATTTACCCTTCTTGTCCACTCTCTCTATGCTTCATATGAGTCCGTATTTGAAGATCAGACTTTCTGTTCAGCACTGGCCATTTCAACAGGAATATCTGAAATTTCCCTGTTTCATTGAAAGTCCATCTTTTCCCCTAGAAGAGGATGTTCAATTTTGCTGGGTAGTTGATTCTTGATTGCCTTCTGGAATATTGTATTCTAAGCCCTATGAGCCCTTAATGTGGATACTGTTAAGTCCTGTGTGATCCTGACTGCAGCATCTCAGTATTTGAATTGTTTTGTTCTGGCTTCTTGTAATGCTTGGGAGTTCTGGTACTTGGCTATAATATTCCTAGAGGTTATTTTTTTTTAATCTCTTTCAAGAAGAGATTGGTGGATTCTCTCAATTTCTATTTTGCTCTCTGCTTCTAGGATATCAGGGCAATTTTCCTGTAGAAATTCTTTAAAAATGAAGTCAAGGCTCTTTTCCTGATCATAACTTTCAGGTAGCTCAATAATTTTTAAATTGTCTCTTCTGGATTTATTTTTCCAGATCCATTGTTTTTTCAATGAGATAGTCATGTTTTCTTCTAGTTTTTCATTCTATTGATATTGTTTTATTGTGTCTTGGTTCTTTGCAAAGTCATCAGCCTCCTTTAGCTCCATTCTACATTTGAAGGAATTGTTTTTTTCTTTTCCTTTTCCATCTGGCCAGTTCTGCTATTTAAGGCATTCTTCTCATTAAATTTTTGAACTTTTTTTCGATTTGACCTAAGCTAGTTTTTAGTGTGTTATTTTCTTCAGCATTTTCCTGGATCTCTTTGACTAAGCTGCTGACTTGGTTTTCATGTTTTTCCTGTACTCTCTCATTTCTCTTCCCAGTTTTTCCTCTACCTCCCTTACTTGATTTTCAATCTTTTCAATCTTTTTTGGGCTCTGTCATAGCCTGAGTTCAACTTCTATATTCCTTGGAGTCTTTAGATACAGAAGCTTGGACTTTTTAATCTTCTGAATGTGTATTTTGATCTTCCATGGGACCAAAGTAATTGTATATGGTCAAGTTCCTTTTTTTTTTCCTCTTTACTCATTTCCCCAGCATGTGCCTAGTTTGGGGGTACTTCCTGAGATTTTGAGTATTATTGGGACACCCCCACAAAGACCTCAGTTCTGTGTATGACCACAAGCACACCCCTCTGCCCTGTGGCTGTGAGGAGGGTCCCTGCACTATGACAGTATGGGGGACCCAGACTGTGCCCAGGGTCTGAATATGTACAAAGCCCCAGAGTCCTGTCCCAGGGACAGAGGAGAGACCTCAACAGTCTCCTCCCACTCCCTTACCTTTTGTAGTCTGAGTGCTCTGGAAGCAGCTGCTGGTAGCTCTTGCTGGGCAGCTCTGTGGGCCTGCTTCCATTTCCTGTGATCTGGGCTGCACTGAGGGCCACGACTGTGCTGAGGAGGGCCACATTGGACTGGGCTTCATGCTCACTTTGGCAGAGGTCTCCCCACTGATCTTCCAAGTTGTGCTTGGTGTCCCCTAGGGTGCAGGTCAGGAAACTGCTTCTGCTGCAAGGAGCCAGGGCTCCCAGGGACCCAGGCACCCTAGGGCAGTTCCTGGAAGGCTGGAGCTCCTTGGCTCTGGCCAGCGTGATATTCTTAGCTATACTGATGTCCCCTCCACCCCCATGGAGCAGAGCTTTCCCAAGATCTTTCAGGTTACCTTGGGCTGGAGAAGTGTCTCACTGAATCTTTCTGTGGGTTCTGTCTCTCGAAAATTTAGTTAGAGCCATAATTTTAAGGATTTTGGAATATTTTGGAGAGAGGTCATAGGAAAAACTGTTCTGCTGCCGCCATCTTGGCTCCTGGGCCATCACTGCACACTTTGCTGCAATTGTTCTCTTTTCCAGACAAAATACATCTCTACTCCTTTAACCTTTGTGGTATGGTATGTTTTTTTTAATTGAATATTTTACACTAAATGCTATCTCAACCTAAGTGGGGAGCTATGGTATGCTCTTCTAAGACATCTTCAGTCTTCCTGGGAAGATATGGCAGGCACCTCTTAGTCAAGCTAAGGGGAGGCTCAGAGATCTGTGGGGAGGTATTTCCACATTTGTTATCCATGCCAGAACAAGCATGGGTGAATTCTAGGGCCAACATTGGGCCTTTTCTGATTCCACAGCCTGTGGGGGTCCAGCCTCTACAGGGTCCTTGGAACCTGACAGGAGGGATAGAGTTGGTGAGTCAACAAGTGGGTAAAGGCAGGAGCAGGATGACTGTCAGCTGCTTAGATTTATTTTTTATAGTTTCAGAATCATGTATGTTTCAAGCAAACAAGCGAGATCATTTCCTTGGTTGCAAAATTGTACAATTTTCATCATCAATCATATAGTTCATATGGTTACAAGTTTTAATCATGTGATTACAAGTTTAAGTAATAATCATATAGTTAATTGATTTCTTATCCCTACTCAGACCATGATGACCTTAACCTGTCTGTTACCTTATTTATTACTACATTATATAATTGTTAATTCATAGTTATTAATTAAGCAATTCTTTTAATGGAAAGTTTTTTCTATTTTTTGTGTAAGTAATGTTTTTCAATACACTTCCTTAACAATCTATAGTGAGGGTCTTTATGCTTGTCCACCCATCCATTAACTCTTACAATAACCAATTTTTCTTTCAGGCCTTGTTGGTAGAAACCACAGTTTCTGTGACTTTTTTATTCTTTCCCATGAAACTAAGGCTGCTGGAGTTCACATATCAGTCACCTGTACTATTTTCTCACCATCTTTTTCATATATTCTTGTATATGGTTAGGGGGGAAAAACTATTAATTTCTCTGGAATTCTATCTGACCCATCTTGTATCTGTTTTCCCTGTATATATTCTGACATCTCCTTGGAATTCCCAGTGTTAGGTTTTCCAGAGATTTCATAATGCTGAAGCTTTTTGTATACCTCAGGGAGAGGCAGTCTTGTTAAATTTGGACAGAGTTTACAATCTGTTTTATTCAAGGAATTTTTCCATTATTAGGGTGAGTAAATATTGTAATCAATAATAAACCTATAAATATTGGTATGCATGAATTCCCTATATATATTGAAGAAGGAAATGTTCCATCAGGTAGTGTACTGCCTTGAGTCTTCTTGCTGTGACTGTGTCAAACAGCTTAGAGACCCTGGTTCCCAACAACAGCCCAGACTGAACCATCTCTCAGAGACAAGACCTAGAATGGGTCATCTGTAAAACCGGAAGAAGGAGGGATGCAGATGCCCAGGAGAAACCATTCCCCAAATAAATGAAACATTGATTGCACTATCTCTCCCTCAGGCCCTGGAATAGGCACAGATCTTAACTTAGCTCCTAAATGCAAGGTCATCTTGGAAAGAGAAAGGTATGATAACCAAACCTATACTTTTCCAGGAGAGCAGGGAGATTATGGATCCACATCAAAATGTTCTCCAGGATACAGTGACAGAGAAGCCATGAACAGAAGGTAGCCAGAGCCAGAGCCAGAGCCAGAGTCAAAGGACTGTGTTTGCAAATATGTGATACCAGGTCCCCCATTTTTATTTCCCAGTCAGGATGGCAGAAACGGAATCTCAAAGTGGAGAAAAGTCAATATGTGTGAGATAAATTCCAGTGGGGACATATCCAAGAGTCTCAGCCTTCCCCCAATATTAAACATTGCTCCCTTTGACAGCTTTGTCTTAAGAATCATGACTCACGGGGACAGCTAGGTAGCACAGTGGATAGAGCACTGGCCCTGGAGTCAGGAGTACCTGAGTTCAAATTTGGCCTCAGACTCTTACTAATTACCTAGCTGTGTGGCCTTAGGCAAGCCACTTAACCCCATTGCCTTGCCAAAAAAGAAACCTAAAAAAAAAAAAGAATCACGACTCATATTAGTGTCCCCACTGAAATCCAAATGCACTTGGAGATGATTCATGCTGATCCCAATCATAAAGCTGCTATGTTTGAAGAGATTTCAGTACCCTGGGGTGAGTGACTGTGGGCTCATTGATTGAACCAAAGGCTAGAATCCAGTGCAGGGGATGGTTCTATGTTTGGCTAATTACTTATGGAGAACAGTCAGCAATGCAATATTTTGGCATATATGTAATATCTTCAGTATGTATGACCTTGGGCCTGATACTTAAATTCTCTGAGGCTGTTTCCTCTCTAAAATGAGGGAAAATGGCTAAATGATCCTCAGAGTCCCTTTTATTTATTTGTTTCTCACATTCTATGAGTTCAGAGAAGGGAGAAACCATGTTGGGCTGGAAGAGGGGTTTGAGGCAGGTTTAAAGGATAGCTAGAAATTGGACAAGCAAAGGAGAGAGCCCCAGGTAGAGAGCACAGAGCAAAGACTGGAAGGTAGGGGAGTTAAATGTATTCACCAACAATAAATAGACCAATCTGAGTTGAAGAATCAAGTGGAAGATAAAGAGTAGAAAAGTAGCTTTGTGGAGGGCTGAGGAGATGGTGTTTTACTTCAATGAGAAAACCTCAGGTGGCCTAGTTTCAGGTCTAGAGTCAAGAAGAATTGAGTTCAAACTCAGACTCAGACATTTACACACCTAGGCAAGTCACTTGACCTTGTTTGCCTCAGTTTCCTCATCTGTAAAATGAACTGAAGAAGGAAATGGTAAACCACTCCCTCCAGTGACTTTTCCAAGAAAACTCTACATGGTGTCATGAAAAGTTAGATGTGATTGAATAACCACAGTCACAGAAAGCTTTGAACAGAGTAGTGGCATTTTGAAAATGGCATTTTACAAAGATTAAAGGGATGGGGGATAGGATAGATGGGAGGGAACAGAGAGACCAAACTACTCATGTCTAAATGTAGAAAAATTATTTAGCTATAGAATCCCTTTAATGTTAATAGTTACAAAGTAGTTTGAAGAAACTACTGACAGGATTCAGTAACAAAAATGTGAGGAAAAGATGTCAAGGATGCCACTAAGGTCCTGACTCCTTCAGATGAGAAGAATGGTGATGTCATGAACAGAACCAGAGAAGTCAATTAAAAAATAACATAATATAACAGCATAATCTTTGAAGAAGATTAATTGAATTTAAGACAGGTAAAGTTGAGTTGGAAGTAGTGGTAGGGTACATAGGCAACTGGAGATGTGGACTGACATTTAAGGGAGAACTCAGAAGAGGTAAAAGGGTAAAACTGCATCCATAGGAATACTGCGGCTAGGTCCATATCCCCAAAACAGTAAAATGGTGGGGCGGGGGGGTGGGAGGAACTACTTGTACAAAAATATTTATAGTGGCTTTTTTGTGGTAGTTAAGAACTGGAAATCAAAGGGATGCCTATTAATTGGAGAATGACTAAACAAAGTGTGGTATATGATTGTGATGGAATATTCTTGTACTGTAAGAAATGACAAGTAGGATGATTTCAAAAAGACCTGGAAAAACTCATATGAACTGATGCATAGTGAAGTGAACAGGATCAGTGTACAGTACTGAAGAATTGCGAATGATAGCTCAGTTCTACAATGATCCAAAACAAGCCCAAAAGACTAATGATGATGAAGCATATTAGCTTTCATTCTTTTTTTATTCAAGTATCCTAATACAAAATGAATAATATGAAAATATTTCATTTGATTACAAATGTATAACCCATATCTTTCTTAGGGAGTGCAGAGGAGAGGGAGGGATAGAATTAGGAACTCATTTTTTAAGAAAAATAACCCAAATAATAAAAATTGTTTAAAAAAGGAATGATTGTGCTCTCCAAGACTGGAATTGTAGAGAGGAATGAGCTAAGACCTGATTCTTAAGTTGGGGAGGGAGAGACACCTAGAACTTGGCAAAGAGATACAAATGCAGACCTGATTATTCACACACACACACCCCATTCCATGAATTCTATATCTATCACATCCAGGATAAAATATAAAATCCTCAGTTTAGAATTCAAAGCCTTTCACCATCTAAGCCCCTCAAAACTTTCTAGCCTTATACCTAACTTCCCATCCTATACTTTGAAATCTAATGACACTGGAATTTTTTTTTTTATAAAACTCTCCTTCTATCTTGTTTTCACTGGCCATTCTCCATACCTGGAAAACCCTCCAATTTCATCTCTACTCCCTGGTTTCCCTAGTTTCCTAGAGACCTTCAGGTCTCTTGTAAACACATCTCAAAAAAAAGTCTTTCCTGATCACTCTTAAATGCTAATGCCTTTCCTTATGTTGATCCTTGCCGATTTGGAAACATTGTTGTTTTCAGTTTCCCCACCTTCAGAAGGTGAGCTACTTGAAATGGAAGATTGTCTTTTGCATTTTTTTAATCCTCAATGCTTTATGCCTATCACATAATAGATTCTTTTTTTCTTTTTTGGCAAGGCATTGGGATTGAGTGACTTGCCCAAGGTCACATAGCTAGGCAATTATTAAATGTCTGAGGCTGGATTTGAACTCATGTCCTCCTGACTCCAGGGCCGGTGCTCTATCCACTGTGCCACCTAGCTGCCTCCGACACATTATAGATTCTTAATAAATGCTTAGTGACTGATGGAGTAAGCAACAGTTGGGTAGACAGGGAGAGTACACTCTCTTAAAAGCCAATGGACAGGGGCAGCTAGGTGCTGCAATGGATAGAGCACTGGCCCTGGAGTCAGGAGTACCTGAGTTCAAATCCAACCTCAGATACTTAATAATTACCTGGCTGGGTGGCCTTGGGTAAGCCATTTAACCCCATTTGCCTTGCAAAAACCTAAAAAAAAGCCAATGGACAGAAGTTTAAAGTGGTTTAAGATGTGAGCTGCTGCTCTATATTAAAATAGCTTTCCAATTTTTCCTAGCCATTTTTTTTTAGTGTTTAACAATTATTCTCCATGACATTCCCACCTTCCCTTCCCATCTCCCTCCCCAATTTGATATAGATTGTACATGTAAAAATCCCATTTGACATATTTCAATATTAGTCAAGTTATAAGAGAACTAGAACTAAGGGAGGAAAAACATGAGAAAGAAAGAAAGAAAATACCAAAGTGAATATAGAATACTTTGATCTACATTCAGATTCCATAGTTTTTTCTTCTGGATGTTTTCTCTGCAATTTTTGACAATGAGATTTTCTACATGCTGTATACCTAATTAGTTCCATGGATCAACTTCTCCACTGGAGCAGAACCATATGATTTTTCTTTCTTTTAAACAGTTTTTCATTTTTTCCAATTCTATGTAAAGAGAATTTCCCCCCTCTTCCCTAAGATGATACATAATTTAAGTACCATATCATTTTGATAAGTATTTTATTATAGTATAGTTTGAGGTCTGGCACTGCTAGATTCCCTTGAGATATTTGATCTTTTGTCCCTCCAAATGAATTTCTTTTCTTTTTTTTTTCTAGCTCTATAAAATAATCCTTTGGGTATTTGGTATGGAATAGAATAAGAAATATTAGTAATTTTTATCACATTGGTTCAGCCTACTTATGAGTAATGAATATTTCTTCAATTATTAAAGTCTCTATTTCTAGAAATAGGGCAAGGCAACTGGGTGGTACAGTGGTTAGAGTTCTGGGTCTGGAGTCAGGAAGACTCATCTTTCTGAATTAAAATCTGTTCTCAAAACAGACCCTAGGAAAGACATTTAACCTTATTTCCCCTCAGTTTTCTCATCTGTAAAATGAGCTGGAGAAGGAAATGGTAAACTGCTCTCAGTATCTTTGTCAAGAAAACCCCAGATGAGATCATGAAAAGTTAGACATGACTGAACAACAGTATCTAGGAACAAGACTTTATAGTTGTATTCATCAATTTTGTGTGTGTGTGTGTTGGTATGAAGACTCTTAAAAGTCTTAGCTATTCTTTAGTTATTTTAAATGGAATTTCTTTTTCTTTCTTTTCCCACTGAGTGTTGTTGATAATAAACTGATATGTGATGATTTTTGTAGATTTATTTTATATTCTGTAACTAGTGAAGTTACTTCATCTCAATTTTTTAGTTGACTAAGGTTCTCTAAGTATGTTACAAAAGTGATCGTTTTGTTTCTTCTTTAATTTCTCTTATTTCCTCAACTTCTTTTTCTTGTCTCATAACTCTAGCTAGCATTTCTAGGAGTTTATTGAATAGTAGTAGTAGTAGTAACAAGGAACTACCTTACTTTATCCATGATCTTTTTGGAGAAGCTATTAGTTTAACCCCATTGCATAGAATGCTGCCTCTTGGTTTTAGGTAGTTACTCCTTTTATGATCTTAAGGAAAGATCCTATGATGTGTGTATGCATATACATGCATACATACATATATAACCCCACATACATATATGTAAATATACATGCATGCATCTATATGTATGTATTTATGCCTAGACATACATATCTATGTATTTGTATTGTGCAGGCATGTGTCTATGCATTATCCAGGTATTTGTGTCTATGTGTACATGCATGAATGGATGTCTTGTACACATGTGTCATATACTCACATGTTCATGTGTGTGTTTATCCAGCTATGTAGGTATGTGTCCATGCATGCATGTGCCTATGTATGTATGTGTGTGCACCTGTGTGTATGAGTCTATGTATTGTCTATGTATTGTGTGACTATGTATGTATGTGTCTGTGTGTATATATGCATATATACAAAAATGATTGTTGTATCAAAAAACTTTTCTGTAGTTGTTATTGTAATCATATGATTTTTATTGTTCTTAGAATTAATATGGGTTATAATGTTGTAGATTTCCTTTAACCAAATCAACTCTATATTTCTGGTCATAGTGGTCTATCTATCCATCTATCTATCATATTTATCTTCATCTTGACAGGTTTTTTTAGTTGTTCAATTTCTTTTTTCCTAACATGTAGTTGTTTAAGTCACCTATTTCTTAATCTGATAATTTTAATTTTTTTTCAAAAATTCATCCATTTCATGTGAATTTTCAATTTTATCAATGTATAATTGGGCAAAATGACTTCTAATAATATTCTTTTTATTTGTTGTGATTTTTCTTTTTATGGCAATTTGGTTTCTTTTTTAATCTTATTAACTATGGTTTTTTAAATAAAAGCTCATAGTTTTATTTATTAATTCTATTTTTGCACATATTTGGCACTTAATAAGTTCTTAATAAATGCTTACTGACTTGGCAACAGTTGCATACAGAAAAAAGGAGGGTATGCTGATTCGAAAACCAAGGGACAAAAGTTTAGAGTGGTCTAGGAGGTGAGATGTTGTATTTAAATTCTGTAGTTTTCTGATTTTCTCAGAAAATTTTGACAGTGAATTCTTTTGTATGTTATATATCTAGTCAGTTCTGTGGATCACCTCTATTTCTGAATCAGAAATATTTTTTCTTTTAATTCTTTAATATCTTTGATGTTCAGAATTTTATTTTTGTTTATTGGGATTTTTAAAAGGTATTTTTCCTAGCTTTTTCATTGACACATTCTTTCTCTTTAGTTGGTATAGAAAGAATTCAAGTACAAATTTTCCTCCAATGACTACTTTGAACTCATCCCACAAATTGTCATATGTGGTCTCTTTGTTGGCATAAGCTTTTTTTTTTTTGGCTTTTTGAAAGGCAACAGGGTTAAGTGACTCGCCTAAGGTCACATAGCTAGGCAATAATTACATATCTGAGGTCTAATTTGAGCTCAGGTCCTCCTGACACCAGGGCCAGTGCTCTATTCACTGCGCCACCTAGCTGCCCCTTGTTGGCATAAGTTTTAATGAAATGGTCTGTCATTTCAACAATTTGTTCTTTGGCCCACCAATTCTAAAGGAATAATCTATAATTAATTTTAATCCTATCTTTAATGACCTTTTATTGAATATACTTTTTATTGGATTGTAAAAGATTTGCCTACAATATCTGTTCTGGATTGTTTTACGAGGTTTAAATGTTGTAATGTTGTAATATGTGATCCTGACTCCTCAGGGTTCTATCCACTGCACTATCTTGCTATCCTATTTAGAATCTAAAAAATGAGAAATGGAAAAGTATGGTATTCTAAGACACAAATATTGGTTAGATAGTTCTTGATGAGAATTTGAGTGGCTCTCCGTGTTTCTGGTGTAGGGTTCACTGATGTCATGAAATCAAGTTCTCTATATTTTTACCCATATTCTCTTCTTTCCCTCCTTTCAACTCAAAGGGAATGTGTCTTTTTCTTTTTTCTTTTTTTGAACAGTAACCACTTCATTTGAACATTGGATCCATCCTTAACTTCTGTGAGACATTGTTTCATAATTTTTGCTTATTCTTATATTTATCTTTAGTTTTTCCCTTTCAGTTAACTGACTTCTTCCCCACCTACAAATAGGTATCTGTTATTTCTTCCCTCTTCTCCACTGAGACATTTTTTCCTCACCATAATATATTTTTCCTTGGATTGCTTCCTACTTAAAATTTCATATAATTTTTCTCTGTCATTTTCTGGTCAAAGGGTGAACTATGTTTGCTGATCTACTTTCCTAAAATCCATTCAGTTCCCTCCTATGAGCTGATTGTCATTCTACTTAAATCCATAAAACTCCTTTTTCAAAAGTTATCAATGTGGTCAGTGAGGTGGAACAGTGGATAGCACAATAGCCCTGGAAGCAGGAGAACCTGAGTTCAAAACCAACATCATACCCTTGATACTTATTAGCTGTGTCACCTTGGGCAAGTCACTTAACTTCATTGCCTCACCAAAAAAAAAGTTACCAATGACTTCATTATTTGATGTTTTATTATAACATATTATCATAATGTATTATTATTATTATCTAATTCTCACCTTCCCTGATTTTTTAGTTTTGGGGCTTACCTACCTCCTTATGGAAATCCAACCTACTCTGAGTGGGGAAATATGGTGGCTTCATGTCTTGAATATAGAGCATTCTAAATTTTTGTCCCAAATTCTAGCTCTAGCGATGACCCAGGGTTAATGCTAGACTTGTCTTATTGAAGGCACTGTGCTTCACTGAAACCATAGTCTTTGTGCTTCACATTTCAAAACTTAAGATTCTGTATAAGTGTAAGTTGTAATGGTTAACCTCAAATTATGATAGGTTGGAGCATGTAGGGTATGAATGTCTTTTAGAGGTTTAGAACTGTAGTTTTGGAGTAGAATCCTCATTCTACTTCTATTCAATTCTCATTTCTAAAATCCTCTCCCAAATAAATTGGAAGAGCCCCACAGTATTTCATATCTCTAGTGAGAGGTAAAAGGAGTCTATCCTTGAACTGATATCAATTTTTTTTCTGAACTGTGATTTTGTTGATATAAAAAGTTTCAGGGGGTGGCTAGGTGACATGGTGATTAGAGCACTGACCCTGAAGTCAGGAGTACCTTAGTTCAAATCCGGCCTCAAACACATAATAATTACCTAGCTGTGTGGATTTGGACAGGCCACTTAACTCCATTGCCTTGCAAAAAACCTAAAAAAAAAAAGTTTCAGCTGAGGAAGCTCCTTCTATCAATGCAGACTGGTAACTATTAATGCAGTTTTTTTGTCTTTAAGTAATATGGGATTATGTTTTACATGATTTTGTGTAAAATTGATATCATATTGCTTGTCTTCTCAGTGGGTGGGGGAAGGTGAGGGAGGGAGGGGAAGAATTTGGAATTCAAAATTTAAAAAGAAAAGAATGTTAAAAATAAAATAAATTATAAAGATATATATGTAAAAAAGAAAGTTAAGCTTCAGTTAGTATTAAAAAGTCTCTCTTATGTAAGATTCAAGTGCTTTTTTCTTTTGCGGGAAGTGAGCAGGTGGTGGGAATAGAGCATGTTTAAGTAGAGTTTTTAATTTAGGTTGGGCATTTGTTTTTCTAAATATTATATCCCTATGCAGACCTTTAAAATTTTTTTGTTTGCTAATGACTTGTTTATGTAATGAGTACTGAATATTTTACATTAATACTGCATATTTTAATATTAATCCTGTGTTTTTCTATGTAAATTGAATAAAGGAATCCACCAAGACTTCTGTTTCTGATCATCCCTCTTTGACCATTCCAGTGTCTCTATAATTTCAGGCAACTTTTCCTCCTGCCACATTTTAAACATAATGGTACCTCAGAGTCTTAGGATACAAGATTTGGAGCTAAAAGAGACCAGAACTAGACCAAGTAGATCTAGAGAGGTCAAATGTTTTGTTTAAAGTCATAGAGGTAGTTGGTGACAGGGCCTGAATGTAGAACTTCCTGAAGCTCACTTCACCTTCCATTGTCTTGTACTACACTGTGATCAAGAACTTGATTCCATATCAGCAGGGAAACTCTCATATGCCAAAAAAGGAGCCCCAACCCAAACTCCTTCTGTTTGTTCTTTAATCTATACTCATTTTTAAGAATGCCATATTCTCCTAATCCCATTTTAGAGACTTTAAGCAAAGAACAGTGTTGGAGAATGGGAAGGTATGAGATTTATAAGAGGGTAAAATGGTGATAGAAATTCCATTTTTGAGGACTATATCTGTTTATATAAATGTATGCATGTATGTGTATGTACATACATACATAATTATATCCATCCATATATATTTCCACTCTTCCCCCCCTTCCCCAAGAGATGGCTGAGTCTAGGTTCCCTACAGCCAGGTGAGTGTCAGCAGAATTTGGATTGGGGGGTGAGGGGAGGAATGCAGTCTGGAAAGAATAAAGTAGTGGAGCTAGACTAAAATAATTCCTTGATTTCCTGTGGATATTCTCAGCTCAGTGGATGAAAAAGTAAGAAGTCTTGCCTTAAACACCTTGAAACATACTAGTAGCCTATTACTTTATCCAGGTAAAGCTGGAATGATAGTCCCTCTCTGAATTTAAGGAGTGTTGCTGAAAGATTATTCTGCATGTCATTATGGGAGATTCTGTGTTAAATGGTGGGGTGGATGACAAACCTAGATATTTAGTACTTATATATGTATATTATTCCCCCATTGAATTATTATGACATCACAGGTGAATTGGACAATAGTCAAACTCTTAAGTGCTCCTCAGTACCTGCTTCATTCCCTTTATGGCCATTGAAACATTGTTTTCATCCACCCCATTCTGCCAGGGAAAGTCTTTATAAACTTGGGGTCCACAACCCTCTAATTCATCTATGGTTTGGAGCCTCTCAGATACCTTCAACCTGGTTTAGCCTGATTGCAGAGATGATTTAATGAGATGTGGCCACTGTCCATACCATAGCTTCTTGGAGTCATAGGTGAAAGTTGGATGAAATTGGAGATCCAAGGTAAAAGAGCAGCCATGAAAAGGGCTTGGCAAATCTTCTCAACAAAGATGTTGGTCCTCCCTGAACAAAACAATGATTTGCAAGGGAAAAAAGGAGAGAAATCAATTCAGGAAAACTAGTCTATGTAAGAACTGAATCTGACCATATGTTCTATGTCCCACAGTCCTCTCAAACCAACTCACTCTGCACTTTCCACAAAGAAGTGAGTGAGATGGGTTTTCTCATCTCCTCTTGGAGGGGTCATGTTTTTGTGACTTAAAAATCTGTGCTATCAGAGATTAAGATTTGCCAGATATTACACAGTTGGGAAGGCTCCAAAGATAAGGCTATGACACTATTTGAGCTCTAAGGACCATTCTAGATAAAATTTAGAGGGCTGAATACTAGAAGAGACCTAGGTGGCACAGATTGGGATCACAATGTCTCTTCACTAATTCTAGGCAGTTGCAATCTCTTTTGATGGAGGGACTATCCATAACTATATAATTGCTAGCTCTGTCTAATGTTCTTAGTTTGGTCTCAATGAGAAGACTTATCAATTTTATATAACAAAAGAGATAATATCACAAAGCAATGTATGACTAAGAGTCTATACATAGTCCCTAAATTAGATGCTACAGGAATTCAGAGCAGGGGCAAATGTGAATGGGGTGGGCTGGGAAGTTGTCATGGAGGAGGTAATGAATGAGGTGGAACCCAAAAGAGTAGTAGGGTTTAGATGGGGGAATGGAGACTGCAGATGGGGAAGGCAACATGAGCAAAGGGTGTTTGAGGGACAGTTAGAAAGCTATGATTATTTTTCTATAAGACCACTCTGTACTCATCAAAGTTGGGAAAGTAAAGAATAGACTATGGGAAGCATTGGATACCAGACTAAGGAATTTGGATTTTTTTTTAATTTTACAATTTTTCCCCCGAGCCTGCTTCCCTCCCCCCACCCCCCACAGAAGGCAGTCTGATAATCTTTACAGTGTTTCAATGCTATACATTGATCAAAATTGAATGTGTTGAGAGAAAAATCATATCCTTAAGGAAAAAATAGAATATAAAATATAACAAAATTACATAATACATAATATAACTTTTTAAAAAAAATTTGGTCTTTGTTTAAACTCCACAATCCTTTCACTGGATGGTATTCTCCATTGCAGATATCCTAAAATTGTCCTTGATTATTGCACTGATGAAATGAGCAAGTCTGTTAAGGCTGGTTATCACCCCCATGTTGCTGTTAGGGTGTACAATGTTCTTCTAGTTCTGCTCATGTCACTCAACATCAGCTCATGCAAGTCTTTCCAGGTTTCTCTGAATTCCCATTCATTCTGATTTCTAATAGAACAATAGTGTTCCATAATGTACATATACCACAATTTGTTCAGCCATTTCCCAATTAATGGACATTCACTCAATTTCCAATTCTTTGCCACCACAGGAATTTGGATTTTTACCTGATTGATCATAGGAGACCACTGAATATAAGGCTAAATTTTCTGAATTATTTGGGCATAAGGGTGAGTGGAACATAGAATACTCAATTGAGAGCCCAAAGACCTAGGTTGAAGATTTAGTTCTCTTTGACTACTTTCGTGAATTGGTCTAAGTCTCTTCACCTTCCTGAGTCTCTGTTTCCTCCTCTATAAAAGGAGAGAGTTGGTTCTAAGTTTCCTTATAATTCTAACATCTGATGGTATCAAAAGGAAACAGTGCTGATTGGAAGATCTGAGAAGGAACTGAGCTATATGATGGAGGAAGAACCCCTAAGGAAGACAGTAAGAGACTCAGAGGGTGGAGGCAGGAAAGTCAAGAAAAGTTGTCCCTCAGCAAAGTGTACTGTTTTGACATGCTATCATACATGAGAAGTTTTGTGGTTCCAATCATATCACTTGTTCTGATATACAAAAAAGAATTCAATCTATTTTCTTTTTTACTAAAAAAGCATATGCAGCTATCATTAATACTGTAAATGTTTTTTTTTCAATAGTCTAACCGGTCAACTCTTCCTTATTTTGCACATATAGTATGAATTTGTAAAAACACCAAGCCAAATAAATAAAATACCCTTCATTCACAATTTAATATCCTGTGGGATTCTATAAAGAATGTTTCAAAATTTCTTTTAAGTCATTATTTGAAAGACTTAGTAAATTCCTTATTGAAGCCACTGATTTTACTTTCCTTAGAAAGCTTCTTTTTTTCACATCATTTATCATTCCTATTTAATAGAAAGAATGATTTATTAAATATTTTTTAAATTTTATTTTATTTTTAATTTATGAAATAAAATAAGAATTTCCATAACATAGTTCAATAAAAAGACTCCACTATATACAATTTGCTATTCTTTTCAAATATACAACAAAATTGTCATGTAAATTTCTTTTTTTTCTTCTTTTTTTCTTCCCTCCCCTCCACCCTATGTATACAAATATAATTATCTCATACTTATAATTATTGGTTCTTTCTCTGGATGCAGATAACATTTTTCTTCATATGTCTTTATCTGGATATTTATAATAGACAAAATAACTTATTCACTCAGAGTTGTTCTTAAAACAATGTTGCTTTTAATTTATTCAATGGAGAAATTGGGACCCAGAAAACAAAACTTCTCAGTGTGGTAATGGAACTAAGATTGGACTCTAGAACTCTTCTAAATGCCTGCTATAGGAATGGGGCAAAATAAAAATATGAACCTCAGTCTTAATAAAAAATCACTCCATTTCTTCTCCAGGAAGTGTAGGACCAGTTCCAAAATTTGATGATGCCTGTGACTGAGCTGGAATCCACTATTGATGGGGAACAAGTGTTATTAAGTCTAATGAATTTCTCTCAAATTAGGAGTGACTTGGTACTAAAAGTGATCCATCAAACCAAGTGCATCCTTTTCCAGAAATATTTGTAGAAGCTCAGGTAAGATTCTTGGCCTCTGTCAATTCTTTGTGGATGGGGCCAAAGTAGTCCTACTCTTGCTTTGACTTGTGCTTTTCCTTCTTCTATCTTACAGTCGATGTGTCTTGTTCATCCAGAAAAGCTCCCTTTTGACTGTAACTCTACCTTTTCCCCTTCACTGTCAAGGCCTGAAGAAAAAGAAGGAAGGAGGAGGAGGAAGAAGAGGAGGAAGAGGAGGAGGAGGAGAAAGAGTAGGAGGAGAAGAAGGAAGAGAAGGAGAGAGAGAAGGAGAAGAAGAAGGAGGTGGAGAAGAAGGAGAAGGAGGAGAAGGAAGGAGAAGGAAGGATGAGGAGAAGGAGGAGAAGGAGGAGAAGAAAAAGAAAGAAGGGGAAGCAAGAAGAAGAAGAGGAAGAAGAAGAAGAAGAAGAAGAAGAAGAAGAAGAAGAAGAGGGTCTCCCCTTTGTATTGCCTTCAGCATACAGTTATCTCTGCATTGTCCTAGGGTTATTGGTTACTACTGAACCATTAACAAGTTCATACTCAACCTACCTATGAGACTGAAATAACAATAAGAGAAGGTAATGTGCTATAGGGAGAACCTGAGACTGAAGTCAGGGGAACTGAGTTTTAATCTCACTGTTCACTATGATAAATTGGTTCAATCAGCTCATCTTCCAGCACCTCACTTTCCTCCTCTCTAAAATGAGGGAGGTAGAGGTAGAGTATGAATAATCACTTTTCGTGAAGGAAGTATTCCTTTTTAGTCACAGATTGAAATAACCCCTGAGATCACTTATAACACCTGGGGTTCAATGACTCAATGGAATACAAAAAATACAAAGACAAGAACCCTAATTGTCCTGTAGCTTCATGGCAATGCCTACTAACTTCTTTGAGACATGTCCAAGGTTTTTCTTTCCAGGTTCCAAACCTGCCTTAAGGAAAATTCTGCCAGACTCTCCTCACTATTAAAAACTGGACCAATTTCCCCTTTAGAATGCAGTAGATACTGTCATATTTATTATGTCAGGGCACACAATTGCAAACCTTCCTACTTAGTCCTTGGCACAATGCCTATGTAGTATAAGCAAAGGTGTCTGCCACACTTTAGGGTGCTAGTCATCACTTCAGAGGGATAAGGGTGGTTCATTCATTCAAATTTCTTGAGTGCCTTCTAAACTCTTCTGGACCCCTGCCAGAGTAATCTTTCTTTCATGTTGATCTACTAGTGATATTTCTGTCCAAAAACCTTTAGTAGCTGTTTATCGTCCATCTGGTAAAGCTCCAGATTCATTGCTTGGCTTTTACTGCAGTCCAAAATCTGGCTTCACCACACCTTATCAAGCTGATCACTTGCTATTCCCCTGAGGGAATTCTGAGTTCCAGCCAAACAAGAAAAATATGGCCAATCATTTCCTTCTGAGCCTTGGCTCACTCTATTCCCCAGACTTGGAGGTGTTTGCATTTTCCTTCCTTGCCTTTCTATTCCTTCCCTGAAAAGGCTCCATGATGGATATTATGTCTTCTAAGGAGCAACCTAACTCAGTGGGAAACTGCATCAATGGAGAGTTGACCACCAGTTAATAACTTTTATGATTATCCAAAAAATAAAGAAATAATGAAACAAACTGTCTCTTCGAGGATAGAGTGGTTTCATTTGGTTTCAGTGAAGGGAATACCCATGTGGATGAAATCATGGATCCTTAAAATAATAATAACGATAAAAGTTGACAGTGACTTAGAGCCTCAGGTGAGTTTCCCATTAATCATTGGGTCCCCATAATTGAACTTCCTCTTTTGCCCATTTGACAGATGAGAAAAATACAAGTAAGGAGTGGAGTTAAGTTGAAGGGAGAGAGAGGTGTTGATGACTTACCCATGATCACAGCTAGTAGGAGGTCTGGGCAGTTTTCAAGCTCATTTATTTCTAACTCCAGATCTCATGCGCTTCTGTGGGAGAAGGGTATAGGAGGGGAACAAGAGGACAGAGGAAGACTTAATTAAGCAAGAGAAGATGAAGAAAATCTTGGATGTGAAAAGGAGGTGTTAGATGAATGAAGTAGAGTGAAGTAGAAGCTGAGAGGCTGTCTTTTGGGAGATGGATTTGATCAAAATTAGGGAAAATTGAGTCAAATTGACTCAATATGAGTCAAAAATCCGATGTGGCATCCCAGCAAGCTAAAGCAGCATTAAAAGAGGTGTAACTTCCTGGAATAAGGAAGTGATAGTCCTATTATATTCTATTCTTATCAGAGCCTTGGTCATACTACATGTGGAGTATGATGTTTAATACTGGATGCCATGGCTTAAGAAAGACAGTAATAAATGGGAGAATGTCTCTATAAGGAGAACAAGAACAGGAAAGGCCTTTCAGTCTGTCATATGAAGACTGGCTGACGAAACTGTTTTGGTTGAGGGCCTGGGTCTCTGAATTTTAGCTTTGTGCACATTCACTATAAGTTGTGTGATCCAGACTCACTATGTTGCTATTTTCCAATCTTCATTACCTGCCATTGTTCACATAACCAGCCCCCTGATCTGCTTTCTACCTTTAACTCTGGATCAGTAATCAAACTGATGCAACTATTGTTGGAAGGGACCTGCCGATTGCCAAAACTCCCATCACTATTCTGATAACTTTCCTAACAAAAACATCTCTCGAGGACCCCCACGCTCCATGGGTTCTATTTTGGGGTTTAGATTAAAGTCTACTTTTTGCAATTGCCCTGGAAGCAACAGCTTCCTCCAGGCCTGATTAGCTTCCCTTTCTCCAAATAATTGGCTCTACTTAATTCAACCTGCAGAAGTTCATGCTTTTTCTTTTTTTTCTATATTTATCATATTTCTTAGAGCATAGTAACAGATGGTCACTGAGAGTGGACAAATGCTTACTTAAGCAAAGAGTGAACTGAAAATTGGGGAAGGAATACAGATCAGAGAAGATGATAGACTATAACTTTGACTCAGTAAGATCTCAACCACTGAAGATTTCTGCTCTTGGCAGTCTCTGGGATAATAGAAACTAGGAACCAAGAAACATAGTTTTTTGGATCTAGGAGTCAGCTTTCCCCACTTGTATATGACACTTGGGCAGGTCTCTTTTCCACCATTCAAAGTTTGCATCTCATGTCTCATTTACTACCTCTTAATGATACTCTAGTCTAGTCTCTCTAAAGTGTATCTGTTATATGGTACTCATTGTCATGACTCAAAGAGGTTTCTCAGTCAATCAGGATTCTCATCTCCTTACATTTACATAGCATCAAAAGACTTTCAGGGAACTGACCCTTCCTCACCCCCATACTGGGGTTTTACATAATTGAGAGCTTATGTGTAAATGGAGAATTATGCAAATAAAGTGATTAAAATATCCATATCAGAAGCTAGGCGATGACATGGATAGAAAGACTGGGTCTAGAATTGGAAAGACCCAAGTTAAAATAGCTTCAGACACTTACTAGCTGTGTGACTCTGGGTAAGACACTTAACTCTCTTTGTTTCAGTTTCTTCGATTATAAAATGGGGAAAATAACAAGTACTTCACAGCATTGTTGTGAGGAACAAAAAAGACACTGTGCTTAGCACAGTGTCTGGCACTTCTCCTATATAAATGCTTATATTTACCATCCTAAGTGCAAGAAGTTATTACAGTCACTTGGGAGCTTTTAAGATGGGACATCAATGGCCAAAGAAATTTAGAGAGATAAGAAGGGGACTTAGGATAAGCGACATATTGTGGTTTTACATCTGGGACTTAACATTGCCCCAAAATCACTGTTCACTGAAGGATTGTTCACTGAAGAAGGTTCTTAACTTTTTCATTGTCACAATCCCATGTGGGCCTTTGGAATAGGGACTCATTTCTACCTGCCCCCAAACTCACCCTTAGAGCATTATATGTTGTCAGAGATTGGTTGGTTGGAAACACAAAAGAAACCTTCTTTCTTCCCCTAGACCAAGAGTTGGAATCATTAGAATAGAGCCTCGAGACCATATAGTCCCATCCCTGTCACTTCACAGATGAGGGAATTTTTGTATGACTGTGACTACAATCCAACAACTTGGGAAGATTTCCTTTCACCTTCAATGAGAGACAAGAACTCTAGAAGGAGATGAGATATGATATTCCAGGAGCAGAAGGCCCATCCACCATGAAGAACTCACTAGGTTCAGTTTTGTGTGTGTGTGTGTGTGTGTGTGTGTGTGTGTGTGTGTGTGTGTGAGAGAGAGAGAGAGAGAGAGAGAGAGAGTGTTAGTGTCTGTACATGTGAAAAAGAGAATATGTGTGTATCTGTGTGTATTTGGGGGTAAATGAGTTAAATTGATGGTCTAGATGAGGGACTTAGCCATCAAAGTCTAATCTTAAGAATCTGAGGGTTTCTGAGGACAGCTGGTAGATTATAGTAGAAGACTCAGCCTCCAAGGTCTCTATCATTTCTATGGTTACTTATTACTATCAGACTTTGAAGAAGTTAGGAGTTTCATTACTTCACCTTGGCCTCTTAGAATGGCTGAACTGAAGAAGGGTCAGAAATTAAAGAGAACCAATCACCTAGGAACTTGACAAGAGTCCAGGCTGAAGACTCAGGAATAGATGCCTAAAGGTTGTCGGAATCCTGGAGTGATATCTTCTCAGAAGACTTCAGGATGATCTACTTCAGAGAGCCTGGGATGTTGGGAGTCACATACTCCTGTAGGCCTTGTGGTCATGCCCATCATCTCAGGAGGCAACACAGGTCCTTTTCAGATTATCATAGTATAAGGTACCTATGGGAGCTGTGGCAGATTCCTTCCCCAAAGATTTTCTAACCATTGGAGGGCAGCAATGTTGCACAGGCTTGCTAATATAGCGGCCCTAACCAGGTCACTTGTGGGAACCCTGCCCAGACAAGAATTGTAGCCATGGTGGGTACAAACCAAATAGGATAGCTATCTCTGGCAATACCAAACCATGCATCTATGGAAGCTATTGAGTGACTGATTTAAGCAGTCTCTGAAAATGATGGGTTTTCAAGGGTACTTTGGGGGGCCATGCCCAAGGATTCTTCACCAGGCTCAGGGGGCAGCACTCAGTCGAATAGGGTTAAGTGGCTTGCCAAGGTCACACAGCTAGGTAATTATTAAGTGTCTGAGGTCAGATTTGAACTCAGGTACTCCTGATTCCAGGGTCAGTGCTCTATCCACTGTGCCACCCAGCCGCCCCACACTCGGTCATTTCTAATCATCAAGAAGCCAGTGCAGGCTCATCTTTTAGGAAAAAGATCCCAACTGTGTTAACTCTGAAAAAGAGAAATCAGCCATACTGACCCGTTTCAAGCTAACTTTTTTCTAAGGGTAGCACAGGAGAAGCCATCCCAAAATAGTGCCACGTTGATGGAGGTATCTATCCTCAAGGCATTGGAGGAAGCCCACATTAGGACATTCCAGCTAAAGCAAATTTATTCAAGATCATCCCAGAAAGAGAAGAGAGAGGAGGCTAATGTTGCTCCTCCCCAGAAAGGCAGGAAGATTACCAGTATGGGCCAGTCAAGAGGGTCTCCCAGTTACAGTAACTAGTATACCATTGTTAGAAAAAGTTAAATCATGCTCCATGGTTGTGTTATAAATGTTTGAAAAGGTAGATCTATGATTCCCCAATTTATATTCTGAAATAATGTGTGCTTATAAGAAAGGAACTAGAGTGGACATTTTTCAAATATAGAATCAGGACTTTACAAGTTGGGGGAAGACTGCGTGTTATGGATTCTTGGTAGGGCAATGTCAGAGGGACTTAATCTGCACCCCACCCCCCGCATTTCTTGCTACCCTTCTACTGGCAGTTTTGATATAAGGATGCTGGATATAATGTTCCCATTGGAACTCAGTTGCACTTGGAGATGATCTATGCTGATCCCAATATCAAAATAGTGACATTTTAAAGATACATGAATACAATTTGAAGGATCTAGTCTCTGAAGAAGTGACTGTGGGAGGTTGAAGGCATGGTCAGAATCAGTATTATAGAAGAACTTATGAATTCTTATGCAAGATTGTTTTGTTTTTAAGTGTCTACTAAATGTAATAAATTGGGAATAAGTTTAGATCCTCTTCTGAACTTTGTTTTATTTTGTATAATTTTAGGTTTTTGGAAGGCAAATGGGGTTAAGTGGCTTGCCCAAGGCCACACAGCTAGGTAATTATTAAGTGTCTGAGACCAGATTTGAACCCAGGTACTCCTGACTCCAAGGCCGGTATATTTTGTATATTTTTAAATGTCTTACTTATGTTAGCAATATTTGTGCCTCTGACATCTGCCATTAACTTCCCAGCCTTCCCAAATTGAAGAATCCTTTGTAACAAATAAATATACTGAAGTGAAATAAGTTCATACCTCAATTGTATCTTATTCCTCATCTGTAGTATATGACATCTCTGCCAAAAATTGGGAGTCAGTCCTTCCAAGTTTGTAACTGATCAATCAAAATTTGATACCTTTCAAAGTTGTTTTCCTTGATTTCATTTGGTTTTCAAATGAATTATTTCCCTGAATTTTTTATTTTGCTCTTCATCATTTCATATACCTCTTTTTCAAGATAATTGGGGCAGCTAGGTGGTGCAATGGACAGAGCACTAGCCCTGGAGTCAGGAGGACCTGAGTTCAAATTTGACCTCAGACAAGTGACCTTGGGCATGTCACTTAACCCCACTGCCTTTCAAAAAACAAAACAAAACCAAAAAAAAGATAATCTAAATGCTTAACATTTGACTTTTCCATTATATTCACATGCCATTCTCTAATTAGTCAGCACCTACTTATAGTTCTTTGCCATTATAAATGTATTTGTTCTTATAGGTCCTTTCCATCTGTTTTTGACCTCTGGAATAGTTACCTATTCAGGAGTTTATACATTTTCCAGACTTTTTGGCTCTTGTTCTTGTTTTCTAGAATATTTGGATTTATTTGATAGCTCTACCAACATTGGTGTACCTAGACTCTCCAATATTTGCTATTTTCATTTTGTCTTATTTGCCAACTTAACAAGTAGGTGATAAAGTTTCAGAGTTGTAAATATTTTGCAGCAATTTTATTATAGGTGAATTTGTGGCATTTTTCAAATAGTTGTTGACTGGCTGCCTACTTCTTCTAAAACATTCCAATTTATATTTTTTGATTCCTTATCTATTGGGGAATGGTTTCCTTCTTATATATTGATAACAATTCTCTGTATATCGTGGTTGTCAGTTTTTTCCCCAGAGATTACTACTGTAAAGATTTGTAAAATTTGTTTCCAATTGATGATTTCTCTCATAAATCTAGCTTCATTGATTTTATTCAAGTAAGAGCTTATTGATTTTATACATTTAAAATTTTCAGTTTAGTCTTTTGGGACCACCTTGGTCCCTTAATGAGTTAAATCTTCCATAGTGGAAAAATAAATCTCCTTCCCTGATCTTTACTTTTTATAATGTGACATTTAATATTTTAAATCCTTGTCTTTTAGGGAATATGCGACATATTTCCTCCCAGACCAATTCATAGTTTTCATCAAATAGAGAGATAGGTGATGTTCCTGGGTTTATCAAACACTAGATTACTTTCCTGGGTTGTGCCTGGATATGGTCAGGTTGCTAATCATTTTTCCTTTAATTTAACCTATGCCAAATAGTTTTTTTCTGATTTTTAGAAAGATTTTATTCATTTTGAGTTTTAAATTATTTTCCCCTAATCTTGCTTCCCTCCCCCCACCCCCCACAGAAGGCAATCTGTTAGTCTTTACATTGTTTCCATGCTATACATTGATCTAAGTTGAATGTGATGAGAGAGAAATCATATCCTTAAGGGAAAAAAATAAAGTATAAGAGATAGCAAAATTGCATAAGATATTTGGGGTTTTTTTAAATTAAAGGTAATAGTCTTTGGTCTTTGTTCAAACTCCACAATTCTTTCTCTGGATAGAGATGGTATTCTCCATCACAGATAGCCCCAAATTATCCCTGGTTGTTGCATTGATGAGATGAGCAAGTCCATCAAGGTTGATCATCACCTCCATGTTGCTATTAGGATATACAGTCCTTTTCTGGTTCTGCTCGTCTCACTCAGCATCAGTTCGTGCAAATCTCTCCAGGCTTCCCTGAATTCCCATTCCTCCTGGTTTCTAATAGAACAATAGTGTTCCATGACATACATATTTTACAGTTTGTTAAACCATTCCCCAATTGAAGGACATTTACTTAATTTCCAATTCTTTGCCACCACAAACAGGGCTGATATGAATATTTTTGTACAAGTGATGTTTTTACCTTTTTTCATGATCTCTTCAGGGTATAGACCCAGTAGTGGTATTGCTGAACCAAAGGGTATGCACATTTTTATAGCCCTTTGGGCATAATTCCAAAATGCTCTCCAGAAAGGTTGGATGAGTTCATAGCTCTACCAGCAATAATTTAGTGTCCCAGATTTCCCACATCCCTTCCAACATTAATCATTGTTCTTTCCTGGTCATATTTCCAAATAGTTTTGATGATTATAATGTTGTATTCTTTGATATCTGATGCTCCTAGATCCCCCTCATGCCTACTTGTTTTATTTTCATTATTTCCTTTGAAATAATGAACATAAAGAAAATCATGAATCCATGCTAAATGGATCCACTGCAAATTTGTTATGTAGCCCTATCACTGCTGCTAGACAAATCCTTTTATACCTTTCTAATTAACTTACTATACTACTGGCTCATTCGCTCATCATATTGGTTTTCAGATCTTTTCATCCTTCTTTCTACCTCCTCTGGCTCCCCTTCCTCCAACCTCTCAGTTAACCTATGTTAAACTCAGTTTAATCCATGAGGCCATACCCAAAAGCTCCCTCTCCTCTCTTCCACTTTATCTCATCTCACCCAGAAGCCTTCAGCTACTATTTTTTTCCTTTGTCCCTGTCTCACATGATGAGGTTGCCCTTCTTGCCAAAACTATATACAACTGATCCCATTCCATTGCATCTTCTCCAGTAGATTGCCTCATTTATCATTCTCCATCTCCCACTTATCTTCCATCTTTCTCTGTACAATTAACTTCTTCCCTTCTACCTACAAACATGCCTATGAATCCTCATACTCCAAAAAAAATCCTCACTTGATATATTCATTCCTGCTAACTACTGTTTTATTTCTCTCCTACCTTTAGTGACTAAACTCCTTAAGAAAGTCATCTTCAACAGGTGCCTCCTTTTACATTCTTCTTATCTTTCTACAATCTGTCTTCCAACTTTATGATTCAATTGAAATTGCTCTATACAAAGTTGGCAATGATCTTTTTTAATTCAATTTTATTTTATTTTCAGTTCGAAATTCTCCTCCTTCTACCTTCCCCTCTCTCACCTATTACAAAGTCAAGAAAAGCAAAATTTATTAAATATATATATATGTACACACACATATATATATATATATATATATATATATATATATATATATTCATACAAAGCAAATTGACCATGGAAAGAAAGATACTTAAATTTCCTCCTCTGATATTATCAGCTCTATATGTGGCAGTGTATAAGATGTTTTATCATGAGTCATTTGAAATTGTGGGTAGTCATTTTATTGATTAGTTTAATAGTTTTACAGATATAGTTCCAAATTGCTTTCTAGAATGGTTGATCTAGTTCACAGTTCTACCAAAAGTGTATTTTTTTTATCATTATTGATTAGAGAAATGCAAATTAAAGCATCTCTGAAGTCAATCTCTTAGATTGACCAATATGATAAGAAAGGAAAATGATCAATGTTTGGAGGGAATGTGGGAAATCTGGGACAGTGATGCATTGTTAGTGGAGTTGTGAACTTATCCAACTTTTCTGGAGAACAGTTTGGAATTAAGCCCAATGGTCAATAAAAATGTGCATATCCTTTGATCTAGCAAAACCACTACTGGGTCTGTATCCTGAAGAGATCATGAAAAAAGGTAAAATTCAACATGTACAAAAATATTCGTAGCAGCTCTGTTTGTTGTAGAAAATAATTGAAAACTAAGAGGATGGGGCGGCTAGGTGGCGCAATGGATAAAGCACGGGCCCTGGAGTCAGGAGTACCTGGGTTCAAATCCAGTGTCAGACACTTAATAATTACCTAGCTGTGTGGCCTTGGGCAAGCCACTTAACCCCATTTGCCTTGAAAAAAAATCTAAAAAAAAAACCAAAACAAAACAGAAAGCTAAGAGGATGCCATCAAATGGGGAATGTCTAAACAAACTGTGGTATATGTATGTGATGGAACACTACTGTTCTATAAGAAATCATGAGGGATGGGATTTCAGAAAAGCCTGGAAGGACTTACATGAATTGATGCTGAGTGAGATGATCAGAACTAGAAGAACATTGTATACCTTAACAACAACATGGGTTGATGGTCAACCTTGATGGACTTCCATCAGTGCAATAATTGGGGAAAATTTTAGGGGATCTGTGAACTATGGAGTTTAAATCCAGACTGAGATTATTGTCTTCAATTTTTAAATTTGTCCTATGTATTCCATAATTTGGCTATCTCTAATATTTTCTTTCTTCCTTTTGGAGCTATTTCTTCTCTCACAACACATTCAATTTTGATTGCCTTCTTTTGGGGGGGAGGGGAAAGGGAAAGGAGGGAGGAAGAAAAAAATTGCAAAACTCAAAACCTTACCAAAAAAAAAAAAAGGATTGGTAGAAACAACATTGTATGCAATTGGAAAACAAATAAAATATTTATATAATGGGGAAAAAAGTGTATTTGAGGATCTCTTTTTCCAATATGCTCTCCAGTATTTGTGTCATTTTCCTTTTTTTTGTCATCTTAGCCAATCTGATGTTTTCGAGGTGGTACCTCAGAGCTGTTTTAATATGCATTTCTCTAATTATTAGTGATTAGAGTATTTTTTCATGTGACTATTGATAGCTTTTTCCTCTGACAATTACCTCTTAATTTCCAAATTGTCTTTTCTCAATACTAATCTTTCTTGACTTCTCTAGTTTTTGATATTATTGATCATACTCTTCTTGATACTCTATTCTCTTTTAGGTTTTCATAATACTGATCCCTCCTGGTTTTCCTTCTACATATCTGATCACTTCTTCTTAGTCTCCTTTACTGGCTCTTCATCCAAGTCATACCCCCTAGCCCTAGGTGCACTACAGAGCTCTATCCTGGTCCCTTTTTTTCTTTTCTGCCTATACTATTTCACTTGGCTGATCTCATTAGCTTCCATGGATTCAATGATAATTTCTATGCTGATTATTCTCAAACTGATTTATCCAGCCCTAACTTTTCTGTTGATTTTGAGACTCACATCTCCAACTGCCTTTCAGTCATTTGAAACTAGATACCCTGTACATATCTAATATTTAACATAGACAAAACTGAACTCATTATCCACCCCGAGTCCACCAACCCTCAACTCTTCCTAATTTGCTAAAAGTTATCAATAAGCTAATTGTTAAATCCAATGACCTTTACTCAATTATTACCTTTCTTAGCCCCTCTTCTCTATTTGACATTCACCAGTTGCCTCCATGAACCTCTCTCTTCCCTGGGCTGCCATCAATTTTACCGAATCAGGTATCCTCCAGTCTCACTGATCTTTCCAATATCATTTTTATCAGATTTTCTTTTTCTCCATCTCCCACAGGAATTTCCCAGTGTCATAGGATCCTAAACTTAGAATTGTAAGGGATATTAGTTGGACCTAGTGCTATTCTTCTCATATTATAGATGAAACAACTGAAGTCCAGAGAGGTTAAGTAATTTATCCAAAGTTCCAGGGTCAGTTGATAACAGGACTAAGCTTTAGAACCCAGCATTTTCTGGCCTGATCCCACACCTTTTGAGAATCTTACACCACCCACAAGGAACCCTTAAACCAAACTCTTCCTTAGGTCTAGCTTCTGGGAATGCCATATTCTCCTATTTTCCATTTTATAGACTTTCTAAACCATGGAGTTGGATGTAGGGTAGGTTGGTGAGAGAGACACCACTTGTGGTCTAACTAGATATAGACTCTTTGCTTCTTCACCCAGAGATTTGTTCAAATCTTCTATATGGATATGATATCAAAAGAGTTGTTGAACTCTTTTCTCTATAATATATACTTCATTGGCCATGGAAGATCATTGAAAAGAGGGCTACCTTTTCTGGGTTGTTTGAGCGTAAAGGTGAGTGTAGCATAGAATATTGAAGAGAAAATCTAAAGATCTTAAATTCAAGGTCTAGTTCTGTGAGTTCACTTTGTGAATTGGTCTTAGTCTCCTCTCTTTCTGAGGCTGTTTCCTGCCCTGTAAAATGAGAAAGTTGGACCTTTCAAATTTTATTTCCAATTTCCAACATCTGATAGTTTCCACTGGAATAGGACTGACAGAGGGAAGATTGAGATCTAGGTGGCTCAGTGGACAGAGCATTGCCCTAGAGTCAGGAGGAACTGAGTTCAAATCCAGTCTCAGACACTTAATAATTACCTAGCTGTGCGATCTTGGGCAAATCAGTTACCCCCATTGCCTCACAAAAAGCAAAAACAAAACAAAAACAAAAGACAGAGGAAAGATCTGAGAAGAGGCTGAATTATATTTGGAAAGGGGACCTCTTAGGAAGGTAATGAAAGACTCAGAAGGGGGGAACAGGGCCAAGAAAAAAATCTAAGTGAGAGATTCAGGAAAAGTAGAACCCCAGAATGTTTTCTATTGTTCTCAATTATCCTGATTATCAGGGAGGAATCACAGTCTGTTTTCTTTTTTAATATATATATATATATATATATATATATATATATATTTTCCCCCCCACAATTACATGTTTAAACAATTTAAAAAAATTTTTTTAGCTAATTTTTTGCAAGGCAATGGGAGTTAAGTGGCTTGCCCAAGGTCACACAGGTAGGTAATTATTAAGTGTCTGAAGCCAGATTTGAACTCAGGAACTCCTGACTCCAGGACCAGTGCCCTATCCACTGAGTCACCTAGCTGCCCCAATTTTTAATTTTTTCAAAAAAAGTTTTGAGTTTAAACTCTCTTTCTCCTCTCCCCATTCCCTGGGAGCCTATGGGGAAATTTGGACCCAAAAAGCAAAGCTCTTTGGTGTGGAGATGGAGCTAACACTGGACTTTGGGGTTCTCTAGGATGCTTTCTGTAGGAGAGGACTATAAAAAAAGCATTTTTTGAAATCTCAGCATTAGCCTAAAATCAACCCCATTTCTTTTCCAGGGAGTGCAAGACCAATTCTAAAACTTGACATTTGTGACTGAGTTGAAATTCATTATGAATGGAAAACAAGAGTTAGTAAATCTAAAGAATTTTTGGCAAATTAAGAGTGGTTCAGTACAAAACTGTGCAGAATCTTGAGTAAAGATTTCTGTCCTTGGATATGTTAGTTTTTGACAGGCTGAAGGTATTTTTATTCTTCTTATGACTTATTTCTTTCCTTCTCTGCTCTCAGAGACCAAGAGGTCTTGTTCTTCTCTGGAAAGTCCCTTTTTGATTGATGTTTTTTCTGCCATTCACCTCCAAGAACTGAAGAAAAGGAGGATTTTCCCTTAAGATTGGTCTTGGGCACACAGCCTATCTCTGAATTTTGAGTGGTATTGCTTAGTACTGAATCATTAGCATAATTATACTCAGCCTCCCTGTAAGAAGACAGATAGATGTCAATGAGAGGAAGCAACCCAACTTAGAAAAAGATCCTGGGATTGGAGTCAGATGACCTGGGTTTGAATACTATCTATGTCAGTGTGTGAATATTGGTCATCACTTCATCTTTCTTTTGCTCAGCATCATAGAGCTCGTAAAATGATCACTACTAAAGTCTGGGTTCAGATTTGAATTCTAATCTGACTCCAGACCTGTATATTTGCCCCAGAAGGCTACCATACTTGGGGGCTGATTAACAAATTACATTCCTTCCCTCAGCATGTGTGCTTTCAGAATCATTCATTTTAACAGAGGGTAGTGTCAAATTCCCCAGATCACATTTAATGCTCCTCTGGTCATGCAAGTCATATGTTATACATCTAGGTGGTGCAGTAGATAGAGCACTGGCCTTGAAGTCATAAGGACAGGAGTTCAAGTTCAGCCTCAGACACTTGACACTCTAGCTGGCTGTGTGATCTTGGACAAGTCACTTAACCCTGATTGCCTCATAACCAGGGCTATCTCCAGTCGTCCTGATTTATATCCAGCCACTGGATCCAGATGACTCTGGGGAGAAAATGAACCTGGTGACTTGGCAGTCTCCCTCACTCAAATCTAATTCATGTGTTTGTCATGGCATCTGTCCCTGATGTCATGGTTTTCTTTGAGAAAGGACAAACATCATCATGATGCTTAGGAATCCCTTTCTCTCTGGAGAAGGTCTGATTTGCCTAATTTTCTAGTTTGGGAATTCTTGAACTTGACATTATTTGTTAAATCCTTAAGATTGAGGCCGTGCAGTGAATAGAGCACTGACCCTGGAGTCAGGAGTACTTGAGTTCAAATCCTGCCTCAGAGGCTTAATAATTACCTAGGTGTGTGGCCTTAGGCAAGCCACTTAACCCCATTTGCCTTGCAAAAATCTAAAAAAAAAAAATCCTTAAGATTATGCTTAAGTAATCCCTCTTATCCTGCTAGCAAGGAACTCAAAATCTTCCCTTTTTTTAAAATAGGAAATTGGCATCTATTTCTCCATTCATTTTCCATTGAACTCCACTTTTCCTGGGTAGTAGCTTTTTATTTTTTCCAATATGCTTCTGTTGCAACCATATGCCAGCTGTTACCATTTCTTGGGACAGTAAATCCTTGAATATCTCCTTTCAGGCCACTTAAGGAATTGTGTCTAACTCCCATATGTCTCAAGGCCATCATTATCATCCACTCCAATCTCTGCCTTCTGAGTGGGGAAAAGGCAAAGGACTGAGAGTTGGCACTCCTTTTCCCTTCTTTGGCATGGGCAGAGGGGCCTTTTTTTTTTAGGTTTTTGCAAGGCAAATGGGGTTAAGTGGCTTGCCCAAGGCCACACAGCTAGGTAATTATTAAGTGTCTGAAACCAGATTTGAACCCAGGTATTCCTGACTCCAGGGTGGGTGCTTTATCCACTAGCCACCTAGCCACCCCAAGAGGGGCCTTTTAAAAGTAACTAGAATCCCATCTCCTCCCTCGCAGTCCACCAACTAACTTCCAAGCAACTGCAATCCCTGAAGCATTCAGAAGCAGTTTCCTGGCCTTCCCACACATGGCCAATGGGCATATTCACATTCTTTATAGGGAGGTGCTATCCCCACCTGAACAAAGTCCCTTTTTGCATAATCTCAAATTGTGTGATGCTGGGCACTTAAACTGCCTCAATTTCCTTGTCTGTAAAATGGAGGTCATAACAGCAACTATTTCCCAGGTCTGTTGTCAGGATCAAATGGGACAATGTATGTAAAGTACTATGAAAATGATAAATCTTTCTGTAAATGCTCATTGTTATCATCACTATTTTTTATATTCTAAGAGGTGGAAGTGCGAAAGTTGTACATTTTAGGCCTGGAGAAGAGCCTAGGTAAAGACATAGAGTGATATATTGACTTCATTAAATAGCTTTTGGCACGAAATGTTGAAAATATGAAGTGGAATAATAGAAATAACTCTGGGAAAAGTGATAGCTGTAGTGACTACCTCTAAACAGTTGTAGCAAGATTCAAAGGAGAGTACATGCCAAGATCTTTCCAAACTTTAAAACACTATTAAAAAGTCTGATAATTATTCTTTTCCCTTAAGCATTCACTTTTCTTTCAGATGGGCAAGGACTTTTGTATTGGCATCTAAACACATTTTAATAGGAGAAGGGGAAAGAAGAATCTCCAGCTTTTTGGGAATAAATAGAAGGGAAATGACTTACATGATGCTTTGATTCACTGTGGATCTCTCCCAAATTGATATCAAATAGTATCCTGCTGTGGGGGATTCTATGTCACTGACTATTTCCTGTCCTTCTTGAACCCCTTCTCTTCCCAGGACATGGTGTCCTGATAAATCAAAAAACTACTTATAGGAGGGTAAAGACTCACAGACATCTCTGTTGGGGATTAGTCATATAAAATGAAAGTGGTTACAGTACCTAGGAATGATTGCTTCACATTGAAGGAAATGGCACCTTAGTACCTGCATGCCAGTACTGTCAACAGACCTTCTTTCCCCTCTGAGAAAGTGGTGATTTTAAGACTCTACAATCATGAGCTCTATGGGAGGTTTGTGTAAAGTGGGAGGCAAAAAAGAGGTGCAGAGGAGGCAACAGGTTCATTATTGAATAGGTTCAACAATAAATAAGGGATGGAGTCATTTTTTTTAAAAGAAATACTTTATTAATTTTGAGTTCTACAATTTTCCCCCCATTCTTGCTTCCCTCCCCCACACCCCACAGAAGGCATTCTGTTAGTGTTCACGTTGTTTCCATGTTATATACATTGATCTCAGTTGAATGTGATGACAGAGAAATCATATCCTTAAAGAAGAAAATTGAAGTATGAGATAGTAAAATTACATAATAATATAATGCTTTTTTTTTTTTCTAATTTGATGGTAATAGTCTTGGGTCTTTGTTCAAAGTCCATAATTCTTTCTCTGGATACAGATGGTATTCTCCATTGCAGATAGTCCAAAATTGTCCCTGGTTGTTGCACTGATGAGAAGTCCATCAGGGTTGATCATCACCCCCATGTTGCTGTTAGGGTATATAGTGTTTTTCTGATTCTGCTCATCTCACTCAGCATCAGTTCATGCAAATCCCTCCAGGCTTCCCTGAAATCCCATCCCTCCTGGTTTCTAATAGAACAATAGTGTTCCATGACATACATATACCACAGTTTGCTAAGCCATTCCTCAATTGAAGGACATTTACTTGATTTCCAATTCTTTGCTACCACAAACAGGGCTGTTATGAATATTTTTGTACAAGTGATGTTTTTACTCTTTTTCATGATCTCTTCAGTGTATAGACCCTGTAGTGGTATTGTTGGATCAAAGGGTACGCATATTTTTATTGTGTTTTGGGCATAATTCCAAACTGCTTTCCAGAAAGGTTGAATGAGTTCGCAGCTCTACCAACAATGTATTAGTGTCCCAGATTTCCCACATCCCTTCCAACATTGATCATTATCCTTTCTGGTCATATTGGCCAGTCTGAGAGATGTGAAGTGGTATCTCAGAGATGCTTTAATTTGCATTTCTCTAATAAGGAATGATTTGGAGCAATTTTTCATATGACTATGGATTGCTATGATTTCCTCAGCTGTAAATTGCCTTTGCATATTGATAGATGATTTGATTCTATGAAGGGAAGGAATGGGAACAGATGGACATTAAGGAAGGCAGAGGTGATGCTGGGAGAATTTTTGTTCTTTTATGGGGATGCTTCTTGCAGGAGTAAAGAGGTTGTTACCCAGGAGAGGTGATAAAAGATTGAGGAAAAGTACAGGGTATATAGGGATGGCAAAGAACTGGGCTGAAATGAAGCAATTTCTCCATCTCAACTTCATAGGGAGAAGATGAGACAACAGGATAAGAATTTTCCTAGTTCTCTGGAATGCCATCTCTTTTGACAAAGGTATCTCAAGACAAGGAGTTCTGATGGCATATTAGTGTGTGGACTATTTCACTCTGAGATCAAAAAAATATTTTTATATGAAACCCTTATAAATATGATAGTGCTCATCAAAATGATAAATGGAGAAAAACTCTTGGTAAAAACATACTTGGAGTCCTCATCCCTTCAATCAGATAGCCAAAAATTTCATTCCTATGTGGACAATGTAGACATACCTATCTTCACTGCTGGGTTTTAAAAACAGAGTAGCTATCCCTATTCATCATCTTTTAGCCCCAGTTTATATGTTCTTCTGACTTGATGAGAAGTGGGAGCATGATTCTGGGCATCCATCTACCACCTGCACAAACTGTCTTGTCTTTTAGCCTCCTTGGACTACATTCGAACTCTATACCACATTTTCAAGTTGTCTTTTGTTTTGGCGATATTCTATCAAGCCTCTCACTCTTTTTTTTTTAGGGTTTTTTTTTGTTTTTGGTTTTTTTTTTTTGCAAGGCAAATGGGGTTAAGTGGCTTGCCCAAGGCCACACAGCTAGGTAATTATTAAGTGTCTGAGGCCGTATTTGAACTCAGGTACTCCTGACTCCATAGCCAGTGCTCTATCCACTGCGCCACCTAGCTGCCCCAAGCCTCTCACTCTTCACACAATATTGTCTTCATCATGCTCAGTTCTACCTTACTTTTTTCCTCCTTCATTTTCCTTCCCTCTCCTGTTCTTTCTGCCATTTCTCTAGTCACTAACCAATGTGCAAGAAGCTGAGTTGAATTGGGCAAAAGTCTTAAATGGAGGGGCCTCCAGTATTACTGTGGACTATGATATTTGGTGTTGTTAACTTCAATTACTTTGAAAGTGGAATAAACATTTCTAATACTGAAAATTGATCCATATCACTTTTTTAAAACTTCACTTCTTACAATCAAAGTTGATAATAGAGAGAAGACACCTTGAAATCTTTCACACACACACACACACACACACACACACACACACACACACACACACACACACAGTTGTTTGGCAATCCCTACCCAGCTCACCAAACTACTAAAGAGAGATGTCTAGTTCTTCTCTTCCCAAGTTCCAAACCTTCCTTGTTAAGAAGTTCTACCAGGGCCTCTTTTGCTGCTAAAGGCTGAATCAACTTCCCCTTGAAATTGTAGAATTCTCATATAATGTCAGAGCATATCACTGAATCCTATCCACTGAATACTGTGCCACTGGCACAGTAGGATAGGCAGAAGTGTCTACCTTATGACAGGGTATTAATTGTCACTTCAAAGGGTGAAGTTGATTCATTCACTCAAATACACTCAAACCTCTCTTTTCCACTCTGAAATCAGAGAACCAACCCCCCTGCTGCTACTACTGGAGTTTCAGACTTCTACATTTTTTAGAGATTTTTTTTTAATGTAATAATTGATTTTTCTTATTTTTTCTCTTCTACTGCTTTTTTTCCTCTCCCTTTAAATATATTATGGGGTAAAAAAAATTTAAAAAAATAAAAATATTATGGGGTGTATGGAACTAAAATACCTAGAAGGTGATTTGAATGGATATTAGGTAGACTTCTAGAGATATAAAATACAAAAAAAATTCATTAAAATTTGTTTTAAAAATAAATTTAAAAGCATGAATAAAGATGAGTAAATAGATGTAAAAGGTGGTAGAAAGATAGATGTAATAGGATTTGACAGCTGATACATAAGTGAAGGAGAGGGCAGAGTTGAGAATGACTTGGGATTTTTTGGTTTCTTTTTATCCTTAGCATTGATCACAGTGATAGGATGGCACTTTCCTGGACAGAAACAGGTCAATGATAAACAAAAGTTCTATAGACTAAAATATTTATAGTAGCACTTTTTGTTGTAGCAAAGGACCGTAAACAAAGTTGATGTTCTTGGATTAAAGTGATAGCTCAATTACACATAAATATGAATGCAATGGAACATTACTGTGATTTAAGAAACATGTGTGCCCTCAAAGAGCTTACTACTTCTTCGGGATATAGCATACGAACAACTATATACAAATAAGATTATTCTTGAAGATCTTCTCCAAGATAAGGCACTAACATTAGGAAGGTTTGCAAAAAGCACTTCAAGCAGATGGTGAGACTTGAATGAAAATAGTCATTATCATAAATGACTATTGCAAATTTACCAAGAACAAGTATATCCCCAAACAAGAGAATGTTATGGATATTATTGTTATTGTTGTTGTTGAGTTGAATCATTCATGTTTGATTCTCCATAACTCCATTTTGAGTTTTTCTTAGCAAAGATTCTAGAATACTTTGCCATTCCTTCTCCAAGTCATTTTGAAGATAAGGAACTGAAGCAAGATAGAAGAGAAGACAACCCACATCATTCCTTTGCAGAAGTGAGAACTCTACAGGTGTGGAAATTTGCATGTTTTTGGAGATTTTTTTGATGTAATAATTGAGTTTTCTTATTTTTCTCTTCTATTGCTTTTCTTTTTATCTCCCTTTAAAAATATTATGGGTTGTATGGGACTAGAGTCTATAGTAGGTGATTTGAATGGATATTAGGTAGACCTCTAGAAATATAAAATACAAAAGATATCATTAAAATAATGATTTAAAATTATTTAAAAATAAATTTAAAAGCACGAATAAAGAAGAACAAATAGATGTAAAAGATGATGTAGAGATATATGTGGTGGAATTTGGCAGCTGACACATAAGTAGAGGAGAGGGCAGAGTTGAGAATGACTTGGGAATCTTTTGTCTTTCTTTTTATAGTTAGCATTAATCATAGTGATGGGAATATAATAATTTCTTACTTTGCTGACTGACCAAAAGAATGACTTCATAGATTATGCTTTCCTGGACAGAAACAGAAAAGTGAATTGAAGGGATAAAATGAAGGAGAAAGAGAATAAGTTCTGTATTTATAAGCTTATTTTATTTTAAATTTATGAAATAAAACAAGCAATTTCATAACACAGTATAATAAAAAAACTGCACATGAAATTGTAAATCCATTATGTACAATTTTCTATTCCCTCATATAAATTTCTTTTTTTTTCTTCCCTCCTTCCACCTGTCCTGGAGATTACTACCATTATCACAAATAAGTATCTTTATCTATATACATATATACATATATATGTGTGTGTGTGTGTGTGTGTGTGTATGTGTGAAATTGTTCTGTTTTAAACATATTGAGTTTCAGATGCTTATGGGATATGTATACATATTATATATATTCATATAGGTGAAGATCTTCAATAAATATCTGAGACTGAAAACTATCTAACAGATTAGGGTTACATGTTATGGAAATTTGGGAGTCAGTTTCTTAAAGGTGTTAACTGAGATTGTGCAGTTGATGAGATTATTAAGAATGCACAGAGAGATGAAGGCTCAGGCTAGAAAGCTGAGGTTAGTCACAGAGAGGTTAGACATAGTGGCTGACAAAAAGGAGACTGACAACAAAATTGAACAGGTAGGAAGAAAATAAGAAGGGAGGACAACCCAGAACAGAGAGAGAGAGAGAGAAAATCAAGAGAACTTACTGGTTAATAATATCAATTTCTTCAACAAAGATCATATAGGATGAAAATGAGAGGAGAGACCATCTAAATGACCAATTCATGAAATTTGGCATTGTAAAAAAGAATGCAGTTTCTTTTAAAAGAAAATCTTGTAGTGATGTCTTCTTTTTTATTTATTTATTTTTATATATCCGCCAAGAAAGTAATTTCTTAAAAATAAAGAAAAAGTCAAAAGCAACAAGTATAGATTAATAAAACTAAATGATGCATCCACTGGTATTATATACTAAATATTACATACCCATAATCATTCACTTCTTCAGGAGAGGAAGAAAGGTACACCTGGAGAGAGGGAGTTCATTTAAGTGGTTGTATCAAAAGTTGAATACAGGAACTATTTTCCAAAGAGCAATAAAACTTATCATATCCTTTGATCCAGCAATATCAATACTAGGTCTATATCCCAAAGAAATTATAAAAAATGGGAAAAGTTTCATATAATCAAAAATATTTATAGCAGCTCTTTTTTTTGTGACAAAGACTTGAAAATTAGGGGGAATACCCATCAACTGGGAAATGGTTGAACATGTTATGGTACATGAATGTTATAGAGGACTATTATTCTATAAGAAATCTTCAGTGGCCAAAGCAGGAAAAATTTACATGAACTGATGTTAAGTGAAGCAAGAAGAACCAAGAGAACATTGTACACATTATCAACAACATTGTAAGATGATCAATCTTGATGATACAGCTCCCCTCAGAAGTTCAAAGCTCAAGGACAATCCCTGATATGGACAATGCCATCCACATTCAGAGAAAAAACAAACAAACATGGAGTCTGAATGCATACTATGTTCAATTTTTTGTTGTTGTTGTTGCTGTTTATGCAAGGCAATGGGGTTAAGGGACTTGCCCAAGGTCACACAGTTAAGTAAGTATTAAGATTCTAAGGCCAATAGCCTTTGATCCAGCAATGCCACTACTGTGTCTATACCTTGAAGAGATCATGAAAAAGGGTAAAAACATTAGTTATACAAAAATATTCATAGTAGCCCTGTTTGTGGTAGCAACGAATTGGAAATTGAGTGAATGTCCATCAATTGGGGAATGGCTTAGCAAACTGTGGTATATGTATGTCATGGAACACTATTATTCTATTAGAAACCAGGAGGGATGGAATTCAGAGAAGCCTGAAAGGATTTGCATGAATTGATGCTAAGTGAGATGAGCAGAACCAGAAGACCATTGTACACCTAATAGCAACATGGAGGTGATGATCAACCATAGTGGACTTGCTCATTTCCTCAGTGCAACAATCAGGGATAATTTTAGGTTATCTGTGATGGAGAATGCCATCTGTATCCAAACAGAGAATTGTGGAGTTTAAACAAAGACCAAAGACTATTTACCTTCAATTTAAAGAAAAAGATATCTTATTATGTAATTTTGCTATCTCTTATATTTTATTTTTTCTTAAGGATATGATTTCTCTCTCAATGCATTCAATTTTAATCAATGTATAGTGTGGAAACAAAGTAAAGACTATCAGAGTGCCTTCTGTGGGGGGTGGGAGGAAGGAAGTGAGATTGGGGAGGGGGGAATTGTAAAATTCAAAAAAAATTTTAAAAAAGATTCTGAGGCCAGATTTGAATTTAGGTTCTCTTTACTCCAGGGCTGCTATTCTAGCCACTATGCTACATAGCTACCCATTATGTTCACTTTTTAAAAACTTCTTTCATGTTTCTCCTTCCTTTCTCAGGGTTTTTTCTTCCCCTTAGTTCTGATTCTTTTTTCACAGCATGACTAATATGTAAATAAATATGAAATACAAATGTACATGTACAACTTTTACCAAACTGTTCAATGCCATGGGGAAGGGGCAGAGAAGGGAGGGTTGTAGAAAAATGTGGAACTCATAATTTTGCAAATGAATGAATGGTGAAAATCTAACACTGCATGTAATAGGAAAAAATAAAATAAAATTTCAATTTAAGAAAAAAGTTGGATCATAAATTGTTAAGGAAAAAAAGTCTGTCAATTGAGGGAGTGAAGGCTAGAAGTTTGGCTGTGAGAGAGAAGCAATGAGGGTAATACCTTGAAGGAATGGTGTGGGAAAATCCCTCCATTGACAGAGATAGCAATTCACCTATAGCTGATAGTCTTAGAGAGGTGTTGGGGAAAGAAGAGAGGAGGGAGGGACTGACTTGTCCCTAGACACACTAAAATGTGATCACTTAAACCTGTGTATCCCTGACTCCAAGACTGCTCCATCCAAAATATGAATCTGTCTCTTTGCCAAGAAATGAACCTGGAGGTGCCAGACATGAATTTCCATTCTGACTCTGCTTTTTCCTATATATGACCGTATACAACTCAATTGATCTCTTTAGATCTCTTAGAGTAGATCCCCCTAACTTCCTATCAGTTTTAAACCAATGATCTTTGTAACATCCTCTAAATATTCTGCTTCACCCACCCTCATCCTCTGGGCTTCATGAATTTTCACACAAGTACAAAACTCTATTCCAGGGGGCGGCTGGGTGTCACAATGGATAAAGCACTGGCTTTGGAGTCAGGAGTACCTGAGTTCAAATGTGACTTCAGACACTTAATAATTACCTAGCTGTGTGGCCTTGGGCAAACCACTTAACCCCATTGCCTTGCAAAAAAAAAAAAGCAACTCTATTCCCATGTCTTTTATAAGAGGATGGAGGAAGCACTACTATCTTAAAAATGAACTACAATGGACTGCAAGTTCTAGTCATTCTCCTCCCCTAGAATTTTCAGTTTCAAAGACTCTTGGTTCTATTTTTAAACCTAGATTGACTTAAAAAACATCATTTCTTTCCCCTGCTTTTGAATCAAAGAGATGCAGAATGTTGTGTATACCATGTCAGATGTTTTGGGGGCCTTAACACATGGTCTGAAGAAGCAAATCTCATTCGGTGACTCCATCTAGGAAACCAGAAGCTTACTCTAAACATCCCCATTTTCCTTCCCAAGTCCCAACTTCACAAGGGCAGGGGTATTCCTGGACCTTAAGAAATAATGAATATGGGGAATTCAGAAAAATTCAGGAAGATTTGTTATAGTGTGAAACAAACAGGATGAAGAAACCAACACTGACAATAAGTACATTTTAAAGTAACTGAAAAGAATACTGTGTAACTGTCAGTATCAATCTTGATCAAAATGAGTTAAACAACTATATCTTCTTCCTGCCTCGGGGAGGAGGGGGAGGGGGAGGGGACTCTGACTAAAATTCAGATGTGACTGGTTTTGTTTAATTATTTTTCTTTGTTACAAAGGAAGGCTCAAGGTATGAGAGCATAAATGGTTGAGTTGTAACAGCAAAAGTAAAATTAACATTAAGACAGAAACACAAAGGAAAATTCCAGTCCTCACCTAGACTAAGAGCTGAAATCACCAGAGTGTGAGACCTTAGAGATCATGTAGACTAACACCCTACAGATGAGAGAAGTGAAACCCTGAGTAGGAAAATGACTTACCCAAGGTCATGTATATATATATATTGAAGGGTTGGGGAAGGATTCCAATTCAAGTTTGCTCAATGTAGATACAGGGTTCTTCCCAATCCACTGCATTTCAGGTCACAAAGTTTTTCAGCTTGCTGCCCAAGAATTCACTACCCAAAATGTCCCAAAGACACTTTCTGAGGTCTTTTAGAAATGTCATAAAGCCAAAAAGACAGTGGCCAGGGGTTTGGTTGACTCGTGAATCAGATCTTCTTATTAGCTTGGCACACATAATACATTCAGGGAGATGTTTATAATTTTGGAGGAACCTTTTCAGTCCCAATGTCTGACAGACTTATCTTTGTAAGGTGAGTAACTCTTCTGAGGCTTGATCTCTTTGGCAGGGTGACTTCTATCATCCAATAGTATTTATTTTGTGACTTTTAATATCACCCTTATATTAGTTGTTGAGAGGAATTTTCAAAAATTATTAAAAATGGAGGCACAGTTAGGTGGTGCAGTGGATTAAGCACCAACCCTGCGTTCAAAGCTGGTCTCAGACACTTAATAATTACTTAGCTGGATGACCCTGGGCAAGTCACAACCCCATTGCCTTGCCAAAAAAAATGTTTATGATGGTTTTGTCAAAATTATATTTAAAGTGAAAGGATTCACCCCAGCACCAAGTTTGAGAACCAAAGCATTATGGGGTGGAATGAGGACCAATGGGTCAAAGTTACAGGGAGACTAATTTCAGCTCAACCTAAGGGAAAATGTACTAACTAACCATCAGAGCTATCCAAAATGGGAGAGGCTTTTTCTCAAAACAGATTCACTATCTTAGAGATGGAAGGGCCTTCCCTAGGAAAGGTGTTTGTCTAACATCTACCTGAGACAAGAATCCCCTTTATAATCTCCCTGATGTGGATGACTATCCAGCTTCAAATACATTCAGAGAGGCCTTCCCAGTAGGCCCATTTCAGTTTGGTTCACCGCCATCAGTCAGGAATGTTTCTTTTCATCCAAATGGCACCCTCCCACCATATTGAGAAGACAACAATTAATATCCTTCTGACAGAATTCTGTAGACTTCTCTAACTTAAGCAGCTCTTCTTTAGAATCAACCAGAGCAAGTCCACTTCTTGTAATTCTTCTGTTAATCTTCCTAACTTTGAAGAAATCAATCCTGAGCCTCCTTTAAATTCCATCCCTATCCTTTTTTTTAGACATTTGACTTCTGAGCACTATTTAACTTTTCTTTGTACAAGATGCTCCTTGACTGAACTCCTAGTACACACCAATGCCCTCAAGTCTCCATCCCTATCTATTTCTCAGTCAAGAGTGGCTGACCTAGTTGAGTTTGGTTTTCCTTGGGTCAGGAGCAGGTTTCCATGCAGCTGCTACCACCTATGGATCTACTTCACCCTTTTAGAGAGCATGGACTGTTGTATCTTGTTCAGAAGATCTAGTTACATTCCCCCAAAAGATTATCACACCTATTCCACAACTTAAGTGGGGTCTTTTGATTCCTTCTCCTTCCTCTCCCTAGATCTTCTTCACTTACCCTCATTGCCATGGTCTTCACCTTCAGTGCCATGGTCTTCACCTTCCTGCCAGAAAGATCTTCAAGTTGTGCCTGGACAACATTCCCACAGAAAATCATTTCCAACCCCCAGAGTAGAGTCAGTCCAACCTCACATGTCTTCACACCTGCTCAGTTCAGTTTATTAAGGTCTTAAGGAAATAGTTCTCTTGTCAACCTTTGCTCAGTGTTAGAGTAATCAAAAGGTCAATAGGTTTATAGAAACAGATTTACCATCCTAATTGCTAGTGTTTGTAAAGTCACTTTGGGGTCTTGAGTTTGGAGCAGAGATGGCAACAAAAATATAAAGGGATAAGAAAAGGGACTTAAAGATTGCTAAAGAAGATCCTTGAGGCTTAAATGTTGCCTTGTCCCAGCCTCATGTAGGCTTTCCCAACAAGGGCATATTTCTACCTCTCTGTACCTCACTTGTTGTGGTCAGTGTTTTGCCAATGATTCATTGATTTTTTTTCATCTATTGCACAGTTGTGTCTATAGACCAATGACCAAAACTTTAGAAGAATCAGATTTTTCTCTATTCTGGATGAGCATCTGGATCTTTAGGAGGAAACTCAATATGCTATTCAGAGGGTGTAAGGAAAGAGTTAAATGACATAATGATTTGACTAATGAGGATCCAGGTGGAAAGCTTTAGCCATCAATGGTTGGTCTTAAGAATCAGAGGGTTTCTGAGGGCAGCTGGTAGATTGTGTAGATGAGAGGTGAGAGAAGACTCAACTTCTGAAGAAGTCCCTACTGGATTATTTTTTGGAAGACATACTTTTGATATAAGTCAGAGAATCTTGTTTACTTTTGGCACAACTCACACAGACTGGGGCACCAAGGCTGAGTATATTCAAGAGCCTTTGGTATCCATGGCAGGGCCAACTGGACAATCTTCAACAGGCATAACTGTTCCTCTGCAGTCAAGTTTGCTACCTGTGGAGGGACCATCTCAGGCAGCTGGCATATACATGGAGATGCCGCACATTCAGTGGTGGGAAGGACAGTAGAATTTAGTCCAATATCCATGACAACCAGTTCTGATCCAGGAGGTTTAAGATCTGTGCAGAACCAACTAATGGACTGTTGAGGATTTCATCTCTTTTAAACTTGAGACACTCCCAGGGGTCCAGTGTGGGGGCCTGGGGGCCTTGCCAGGAATCCAGTTTGGGAGCCTGGGGGCCTTCCCAGGGGTCTAGTGGGGGGGCCAGTGAGACAGCATTGGGGGCCCTTGAGGGGGCCTTGGGGTCCTCCCTGGGGGCCAATGAGGGAGCCTGGTGGCTTTCCTTGGGGGCCAATGAGGGGTGGGGGGGTCCTTCCAGGGATTCATTGAGGGAGACTGGGATGCATCAATGAAGAATCTTCAGAACAGTTCCAGTGACACAACAGCCAGTGATACAACTGAATCATTTCTTAAAGACCAGCTGTCCTTCCATAGTACAGTGACTAAAATGCAATTGTATTCTGAAATCATATCACCTCTAAAAAATGGATATGTAGTGACCATTTTTTCAGCAACAGAAACAGGACTTTTTAAAGAAGGGGAAGAGCTGTATGTGTGTGAAAAATTCCTGACGAGTAATGCCAGAGGTACTCAGACTGCCCCTACTATCATATCTTGCTCCCCTTCCACTAGCAGTTTCATCAAAATAATAGTGACTTGTGGTACAGTGTTCCCTAGGAACCCAAATGCACTTGGAGATGATCTATGCCGACCCCAATATTAAAACTGCTAGAATCAAGTGAACATAGCTTGAAGAATACTCTCTCTAATGGAGTAAATGATTATGGGTTCATTGACTGAAGGCAGGGACAGAATCTCCTAAATGCCAGATCCATACCTCTAATTGGTTGTGGGACATCTTTGCCTAAATGTCCCACTATTACTTCAGATCTCCTAGGGAGGGATAGTGAGTTATTTGACCAATGGTTTAAGGAGAAATGCAATATTATGGCACATAAGTTCTCATCTGCAGCCAGGCAACTGACATTTAGTCCCTTTTATTTGTACCTTGTTTTTTCTTGAAGATATCTCTCCATTCTTCACTGAGAGTATTGTTTTTCTATTTTATTCTAATTGTATTGATTTTGTTTATGCAAAACATCTAAATCATTCTATCTTCTGTGATCATTTCTGTCTCTTGCTAATTCTTCCCTTAGCCATAGTTGTAAAATAAATCTTTTCCACTACTCTATTATGCATTATTATTTTTTGTGATGTAACTTTCCATATTGGGTGATATGTCCTTTAGGGAATTATTGTGGCATGTGGTACAAAACTTTGAATAAGATGACACTGAATGGCTACATGGCCTTGGGTATGATACTTTACCTCCCTGGGTCTCAGGTTCCTCTGAAAAATGAGAGGGGTTGGTTAAATGGTTGGTATGGTTTCTCTGAACTCTAACATTCTATAAATTCAGGGAAAGGAGAAACCATGTTGGATTAGAAGGAGTTATGAGTGAGTCAGGGCCGCTTCTGCTCCAGTACCTCGAGGGCCACCACCATGACCCTCTTCCACTTTGGCAATTGCTTTGCCTTGGCATACTTCCCCTACTTCATCACGTGTGTGATGGCCTATCAGAGTACAACGCTTTTTGTAAATGTGTGCAGGTGGAAGCCACCTATCTCTTTGTACAGCTCTGCAAGATGCTGTTTCTTGTGACCTTCTTCCCCACGTGGGAAGGTGGAACTGGTATCTATGATTTCATAGGGGAGTTCATGAAAGCAACTGTGGACCTGGGGGACCTGGTGGACCTCCACTTCATCATGTCTTGGAACACAGGAAAGGGCGAGGACAAGGTAATGGTGGTAGCCCTGGGGTGGGCCACGGCAGAGTTCATCATGTACTGCTGTATCCCTCTCTGGGTCGGGGCTCAGGGCACTGAGTCCAATTGAAAGTACATCCAAATGAGCATTGATTCCAACATCAGCCTGGTCCCCACTACACTGCGTTCTCTCTGACCTGGTGTGGATGTTGACTGGATACTACCTGCCATGGAACTTCAGCCCTCCCAAAGACTCTCCTTCTGGGAATCAGCATCTACAAAGCCTTTATCCTGGAGGCTCTTGTCCACCTCTTCTTCCTGGGCAGCTGGATGGTGATGTTGGTCCAAGCAGTGATGACTGGTGTCTTTGCCCTGAGTTCTCTCAATCTCTTTGTCACTCTAGTTTAAGGCAACTGACCCTCTTCCCTAACTCTTTCCAGGGGCCTCAATGCCTGGGCTTAGTCCCTCTCTTTAGAATCAAGAGTTATTATGTTTTGTTTTGTTCCTTTAAAAAAAGGAGTCATGTTGCAGTCAAATTAAAGGCTAGCTAGGAATTGGATAAAAAAGAGAACCCCAAGTAGGGAGCAAGAGCAAAGAAATGTAGCTAAGACAATTAAGTTTTTTTTTCATTGATTTTATGTAGACTACTCTAGTCTAAATTGAAAGATCAGGTGTAGTGGAAAGACTGAGGAGATAGCATTTTGTTTCCTAGGTTATAGGAAGCCATAATGCTCTGAACAGAGAAAAAAAAGAGTAGTAGTAATAATAATAATAATAATAATGATGGTAGCGTTTTATTAAGTTTAAATAGGCAGCTAGGTGGCACAGTGAATAGAGCACCAGCCCTGGAGTCAGGAGTACCTGAGTATAAATCTGATCTCAGACACTTAATAATTACCTAGCTGTGTGACCTTGGGCAAGTCACTTAACACCATTGCCTTGCCAAAAACCCAAAAAAAACAAAAAAAAAAGATTAAATAGGTAATGTAGAGGATAGATAGGAGAGGACTGGTCTAAAAGTAAATAGGTCTTCAATGGATGGAAACCCTAGAGTGGTTGCTGTTATAAATAAATTTTAGGAAATCATTGACTGAATTTAATAAAAAAAAAAATGGGAAGAAAGAGGGGTCAAAGATGCCACTTACATTTTATAATTAGAAGAATGATGATGGCATGAACAGAAATAGGGAAAGATAAGGAGGATTTGGTTTGGGATGGTTGTTTGTGAAGGTAGAGAATAAGGAGAAAAAGAGGAAGACTAGTTGAATCTAAGACATGTAAAGTTGAGTGTGAAGTAATGTTGGGACATTCAGGCAAAGATGTCCCACAGCCAATTAGAGGTGTATATCTGGCATTTAGGAGAGAATACTGAAATGAAAACTATAGATCTCAGTATACCCAAAATCATGGGAATAACCACTATCCACAAGAGTTGGATTATTGAAAGAAATGAACTCAGGACTAAATCTTAGGAGGAAGGAAGAGCTTGGGGGAAAAGGAGAAAGATTAAGCAGTGACTGAATATAGCAAGAAAGCACATTATCTTGACATTTAATAGACAAGAGTGCAAATGAGGGAAGAGGAGAGTAACCTGTGATGTTGAAGGGAATGAAAGTCAAAGAAAAAACCTTTGGATTTAGTGAAACTTGAGTGTTTCCTGAAGAGGAAAAAATGGTTTATCAAGGTACTTCTAGAAAGTATGCTGAAATGTTTTTCCTTGCGGAAAAGGCATCTGCCCCCTCCTCCCCACACCAAATTTGAAAAATAGAGAGGTTTCTTACAGATCATGGTTAGCCATTTCAAAGTGTTTTTGCCAACATTCTGGGATCTTATATACCTTCCTTCCCCAACTTCTGTCATACATATCTTGACATTCCCAACCCTGGAAAGTCCCAACTCTGTGCTTTCTCTGTCCTTATTCTAGACTGCTGAGCATGGCTATTAGTCTTAAACTAAATCTGGATAGACTACAAATCTTCATTGCATTTTTGATTCTTCATTCATTGATTCCCATAGCAAGGCAACCATTCACCTACAGAGTCAGACCAGCTCTACTGCAGATATTGTTGTACTCTGACATGAGCTATTTCCATTTCTTCTTGTAGGTTTTGTGTCTACCATTTCTTGTTACACAGAAAAGGAAATTAAGCAAAATAAACCAATAAAGCAACCGAGTCACTTATGGCTTTGAATAATCCTGAGGTTTTGAAGTTTTTTTGGAAAAAGATCTTTATTTTTATATTATGTGTGTTTTTGAAGATATTCCTTCCTTCACTGAGAGTCTGGTTTCTCTTTTAATTCTAGCTGTATTGATTTTTTTCATTTTGCAAAAGCAGAACCATTTTATGTAATCAAATCATTCTTTTTATCTCCTTTTATCATTTCTGTCCCTTGATAGTTCTTACATTAGTCATAGTTGTGAAAAAGCCTTTTCCCCTTCTCCTTTATTAACATTATTATTATTTCCTTTTTTTGTTTTTCATTGTTTTATGATGTAACTTTCTTTATTGAGATAATTTATCTTCTGGGAATTATTATGGTATGTGGTGTGAGGTATTGGTCAAAACTTAGGTTTCTGCCAGATTGCTTTAGAGTTTTCCTTGTAGTTTTTAATAAAGAGGGGTTTGTCAAAAACTAGATTATGTGGGGTGATTGTTTCTGAGTCTTATTTACTTAATGTGCATTTTTGATGAGCTTTACTACTTTTTAATCAATACCAAATACTTTTTGTGATTATTGCATTGTTGTTGTTTGAGATTTGATGTTGCTTTTTCCCTTGAGATGTTTTATTCCTCCAGGTGAATTTTGTTCTTATTTTGTCTATTTGTACAAAGTAAACCTTGGAAAGTTGGTTGATATGCCATTAATTAACTTGGATAAAATTTTATATCTGTTTTAATTACACAGCTATAAAGAGTTAATAACTTCCTAATTATTTCACTTCTCATTTCTATAAAGAGCATATTGTATTTGTATTCATTTAAGTCTTGTGCATGTGTAGTTAACTACAAGACAATTCAATACATTTGGTAGGTATTTATAAATAACATTTTCTGTCTCTTCTTGATCTATTATTAATATAAAGAAAAATGGATTATTTTTGTGTTTATTTCCTATCCTGCTATTTACTGAAATTGTTATTTCCATTAACTTTTCTCCAAAATTCTTATTCTCTAAGTAAACTCTATATCTGAAAATAGAGATAAATTTTGTCTTGCTTTGTGCATGCTTATTTTTAGAGTTAATATTTCTAGATCTATGTTAGGTAATAGTAGTGACAATGATTATTCTTGCCTTATCTTCTTGATCTTGTGTTTTTGTACTACAAATAATATTAGCTCTTGATTTCAGATATGTTTTAATAAGTATCTCATATTATGGAAAGGGTCTACTTATTCTATGCTTTGTAATATATTTTATTTGGGTGCATGTTGTAGTTTATCAAGGACTTTTTATGATTCTGTTGCTCTAATCATGATTTTAAAATTGTTTGTTATTGCTATTATGCATCCTCCTAAAGTTAAACCATCACTGCATTTGTGGTATCAGTCCATTATAGTTAGTGGGAATAATCTTTTAATATATTATTCCAGTCTCTCTTGGTTTAGATATTTCTAAATTTTAAGGATCAATTCATAATTCTGCTAACAATGCATCAGTGTTCAAATCTTTAAAGAAAACAAACAAAAATAAACTCCTCTAATATTGGACCATTTCTGATGAGGTAGAACATAGTCAATTGTTTGCATTTTAACTCATCAAGCCACTTAACCATCTTTGCCTCAGTTTTCTAAACTGCAAAATGAGTTAGAGAAGGAAATAGTAAACCCCTCTGGTATCTTTTCCAAGAAAATCCTAAAATGGCATTAAGGAGAGTTGGACACTAGTGAAAGAAATGCAAACAGCCACAAATGAAAGAAGGGAAGAAGTAGATTGATGAAAGAAGACCCCAGTTTGGAAAACTGCTTACATGTAGACTTTGTTTCCTTTGCCAGGAGTTGTGGAAATCTCTTCTCCTTGAACATGAAATCAAGGAAGTTCCTGAACTCTTCCCAGTATGATTTTGCACGAAGGCTCCCCTGCAAAAATGATGGTACCTTTACCTCCTCCACTGCCATGCTTTGGTTTAATGGTTGGACATGGCTCCACCACAACCTAGTAAAGGATAGCATAATTTTAATTGGGGGAGGAGGAATGCAGCTTGGAAAGAAGAGGAATTGATAATTAAGTACTTATTGATGGCCTGTGTATTTGATCACCTGAGTAGAAAAAGGGGCAGTCTTGCCTTAAATGCATAAGAATATCAGATGGTTTGTTACTTTAAATTTTTTTATTTATTTAAGGCAATGGGGTTAAGTGACTTGCCCAAAGTCACACAACTAGGCAATTATTAAATGGCTGAGGCCGGAATTGAACTGAGGTTCTCCTGATTCCAGGGCTAGTGCTCTATCCACTACACCACCTAGCTTCCCCTTGTTACTCTATCCATGGATAATTGGTGGAATGTTTTCTTCCTGGGACCAGGGAATTTTGCTGAAATATTCCTATGCAAAGCATTAAAGAAGAGGTTATATAACTAGAATGTCAAACCCAGAATTCAATTAAAGGTTGTTTAGCATTTCTAATGTATGTCTTTTGATACTGTTTCATCATGGCTTGTTAGAATTCAGCTTCTTGCTTGAACTTGTATTCTCCTGACTCCAGGGCAGGTGCTCACTGTACCATAGCTGTCCATGAACCTGGGATTCTTTTTTTTTTTTTTTTTTTAGGTTTTTGCAAGGCAATGGGTTTAAGTGGCTTGGCCAAGACCACACAGCTAGGTAATTATTAAGTGTCTGAGGCAGGATTTGAACTCAAGTACTCCTGACTCCAGAGCCAGTACTCTGTCCACTGCACCACCTAGCCACCCCCGAACCTGAAATTCTTAAAAAATTTTTAAATATCTATTTTTACACTATTCTCATTTCTAAAGATATTTACCTCCTCAGTGAGTCAAGTATTTAAAAAAAAGATTAAAAAAGATAAAGAGGAGGAGGAATTGAGTGAAACAAACTGGATAATATTTTCCATTTCTTGGAGTCCCCTATCTAAAAGAAAAGGAGAGAGAGAGAGAGAGAGAGAGAGAGAGAGAGAGAGAGAGAGAGAGCTTTCCCTCTTCTTGGGGACCAGAATTCTGTGAACACATTTTCCCCAAAGTCTATGCCAGAAGACCCTAAGCTCAGTCAAAAATTGCCAAGTTTAGAAAGGTCTAAGGAAAGGTCTAGAAGTACCAAGTTCTAGGAACTACTCTAGCTAAAGTTGGATGGTCTAGGCAAATTGCAGTATTTGTTGATGAAGAGAACACTTATAATAACTCCGAGTACCAGTCACTGAACATTCCAGAATAATTAGCTTTGTGTTAAGTATGTACAAGATGAAGAAAAGAGTGGACCCTCTACCCTCAGAGAACTGGCTTTTACTTCTCTCAAACTAAAACAATTATTTCATATGGGTCCAACTCTTCATGATCTTATTTGATTTTGTTTGTTTTTTGGCAAAGATACTAGAGAGGCTTCAAGTCATTTTTACAGGTGAGATAACAGGATCAAATGACTTGTCCAGGGTCCCACAAATAGTAGGTGTCTGAGCCTGGATTTGAAGGAAGATGAATCTTTCTGACTAGCACTCTATGGACTATGGCACCACCTAATTTCTTTTCAAACTAAGACTTGTCAAATGTTACAGAACAAGATAATAAAGATCACAAGATAATGTGTGACTAAGGGTCATATAAGTGTTCCCCAAATTGGATGATCAAGAAACTCAGAGGGAGAACAGGTCACTTTGGGTTGGTGTATGTGTGTGTGTGTGTGTATTTATATACCTCTATAAATATAAATATAAAAATATATATATATATATATTTATACACATCTATACATTTAAATATGCATACATACATGTATGTATATACATATATACATATATGTATATATGTCTTTAAGAGAAATAGCCACAATTTATATGGTGACAATGAGGTGCTGTTAATGAAGTAATGAAAGAATCCCTCTAGGAGAGATGGGATTTAGAGGAGAAAGGAGGTTTCAGGTAAAGAAGCAACATTAGAAAGGTTTCAGAGCTAGGACAAGTGTTATCTGAGGGACAGTCAGAAAATTGTCTATGATTTTTTTCCCATAAGAACCATCTTCATTAAGAAAACTTACAAAAGTTAGAAAGAACTAGATTATGGAGAACTTTGTATGCCATACTAAAGAATTTGGATTTTATCCTGTTGGGAGACCATTAAAAGGGTAGAAAAAATTTCTGGTTTATTTGGACATAAGGAAGAGTATAGAACTGAGAATACTGAATTGAGTCCAGAGACCTAGGATTAAGATCTGTGTGATTTTTATGTGAACTGGTCTGTTTCTTTTCTTCTTTTGGAGCCTCTGTTTCCTCTTTATAAAAGGTAAGTATTGACTATCTCTAAGTTACAATTCTAATATCTGATTATTTTAAATGGAGGAAATGGCTCTGAAAAAGGGAGAAGCTGAGGTGTATAATGGAGGGAGGTCATTTAAGGCAACTAATAAGAGACTCACAAAGAGGGAATTAAGCTCAGATAACCTAAATGGAGGAAGGAGTCAGGAAAAGTGAGTCCACAGTAAAATGTCATGATCTGACTTACAATAATTTTCTCTAACAGTTCATATTCATGTCATTTATTTTGTTAGGCAGAGAGGATTGGCATATTATCTGATGGGGAAATAGGGCTCCTCAGCTTGAACATTTTTTTGTGGGGGAGAGGTGCTGGGGTCTTTCTGCTCTTTCCATGATTTAATGAATGGAGACTAAGGAGAGCTTAGAGACCATTAAATCCAATTCTCTTATTTTTTGTTTGGAAGAAGACACTGAGACTGAGAGAGACTAAGCCATTTACCCTGGTTTCTAAGGTAATAAGCCTAGATCTGGACTTTGGTTCTTTGATGCCAAACTCATAAACTAACTTCTGAAGGCCATTGTATTTTTGGACCAATGAGCAAACCACACTCCTTCTGCTGGCATCTCTGCTATTGGAAGTATTCACTTTAATAGTGGGAAGGGCCAAGTTCCCCCTAACTTGCTCTGCAAGTCACAAGTTCTATTCATTGCTCCTCCAGCCAAGGGGCCACATGTTAGGTCCTCTTTCTCCTCATATACATGTATATGGGTGTGTGTGTGTGTGTATTTACCTCTATACATTTACATATGCATGTATACACATGTGTGTATATCTTTAAGAGAAACAGCTACAACTTATATGGTGACAATGATGTGCCAAGCACTATAGTTAGCATTTTGCCAGCATTGCCTCATTTGATTTTTCCAACAACTTTATGAATTTTAAAGTACTAGAGCAATATCAGCTATCGTTATTATTGGTAATAGCGATAAGAGAAGCTGCATAGACTTCTTTTGTAACCCTCAGAAGATATAGACTCAGAAAGCTTCTGGTCCTACTCCCAGCCTCCTTTCACTAATAAGAAAATTGAGGTCCAGTGAAATGGATTGTCCATGGTCATATAGGTAAGTTAATAGGAAAACTAGGAATCAAATGGAGGTTGTCCAAGGGGGAAAAAAGTCCCATGCTTTTTGCAGGTCCCTTTTGCTTATGTGCATGTATGCTTATGTGTCTGTTAGATGGGGAGATATTAGGCTATTGGGATAAAATTAGGAGTTAGGCAGACTTGGCTGTATATCCTGCTCTAAAACTCTCTGGCTATGTGACTAGGAACAATCAGCTTCCCCAAATCCCTGGTCCTTATTTCATTTTCCTTGTCTATAAAACAGGGATAACAATAATGGTAGTTATTATTTTTCACAGTTCAATGAAGTTCAATGGGATAGTACAGTATAGTTTCCCGAATATTAAAAACACTAGAAAAGATCTGAAGTATATTCTTATTTCTCAAACATGTGTTTTTGTATTTAAACATATTTTATTGGGAGAAGGGAAAACAAGAATCTCATGTCCCATGAAGAGGCAAAAGGGGAATGACTCATTTGACACCTTTTTTCCCTGTGGTCTTCTCCCAAATCAATATCAAATTCTATTATACTGTGGACTCTGTCTCTCTATCTCCCATGTCATTGACCATTTTCTGCCCTTCTTGACCACCTCTTCTGCTTCCCAGCATATGGAATTTGGATAGAAGGAACTGTGACAAAACTCACCTGAGAACATAGTTGGAGAAAGATCCGTTCTTAGTGATGGAAATGGAACCTTCAGAAACTGCATATCAGCATTGTTGTCAGCTCTTCCATGATTCCACACCTCCTAGTACCACCATCATGTTAAAAATCTACCGATTCTACAAACCTTCCTTGTGGGATGTATATCAGAGATATATGCAAAGTGGGAGGAAATGAGAAGGGCAGAGGAGACATCAGGGCTATGATGAACTGAAGGAATAGAAGTAACAGGGATCAAGGACTCCTTGTATGTTGAGATTAGATTCAGTTACTTTAGGTCATTTCCCACTGTCAGATGTTATGATTCTATGCACTAAGTTGACCTTTGTAGAAAGCTGAGAAGATGTTGGGAGATATATATGTGTATACACATGTGTGAATGCATATGCAGAATGCATACATGTTCATATGTCTACATTCATGCATATATACATATATATGTATATATATACATATATATATATATATATATATATATATATATATATATATATATATATATATATATATACAGTTATTCCTTCCATTTCATGGAGGTTCGGGGAGCTGTATCCGGGATCTGGAAAACATATTTTGGCCCTCCATACTAGAGAAGAAAGTCTGAATTTTTAATTTTTTCTTTTCCTCTTATGGGGTGTTTACAAGTACCTTATTGTAAAAAATTAGTTCAAGTATTTGATCATGTTATATTATATAATACTACATAGATATTTTCTGCATTTCTGAGTTTCTATGTTTTTTTCTGTGTCATCTGCTGCTTCTGCAAAACTCCTAAAAATTCCCATTTAGGGACAGCTAGGTGGCACAGTGGACAGAGCACCAGCCCTGGAGTCAGGAGGACCTGAATTCATATCAAGCCTCAAACACTTAATTACATAGCTGTGTGACCTTGGACAAGTCATTTAACCCCATTGTTTTGCAAAAGCCAAAAAAAATTCCCTTTTAATTTCTTATGCCAACTGGTGATAGAATGCAACTGCAAGGAGGAAAATCAGGTTGTGGAAGGGATAACTGTATTTGTTTTAGTGGAATGTTACCAAAGAGAATAAATAACAGACTGAGAAAAATTGTGGGAAAGTAGAGTTTGTACAGAATTGGACTGAAATGAAGATAATATACTTAAGCAAAATCTTCTCTGCCTCTATCGCCCACAGAGAGAAGAAGAGGCTAAAAAAGCTTGGACTTCCTAGCCCTCTGCAGCACCATCTTTTCTACCATGGCAGTATTAACTTTGAGGAGCTGACAAGGAATGACCTGTACCTCAAAGGAATACTGCAAGTAACCCAGACCATGGACTGTATCTCTCATTGAAGGCCAACATTTTATCTCCCACAAATTTTTCAGTGCTAGCCAAAGAAAAGACCCCTGTTGATCCATTCTTGGATGCCACACCCCCTACAACGAACAATCAGACTCTGGGCTCCTGTGAGTATGATATAAATAGTGCTACCTACTATGTTGTATTACAAAAAGAGTTTACTTATCCCTACTTTCTCATCTATTACAAACATGTTACTGACCCAATATACTTAAGCAGGTGACTTGAGAAGAAAAGGGAATTAGTGGGGGGGGCGGGGATAGTGCTGGTCACCTATCTGTATCCTGCATAAACTGCCCTCCCCTTTTGCCCCCTTCTTGGGCTTCATTGAAGCCCCATAACTCAAGCTTGATTTATTGAAGATTAGGGGGATATTTTATCAAGCCCCTCATTCTCCAATGAGAGAAGGCTTACCTTTGTCATACTCAGGCCACTCTAGCTCCCTTTTCTCTCTCATTTCCCTTCTCACTTCTTTCTTCTCCGCTGCTTCTTACCTACTCTAGTCCCTAGCCAGGTAGCCAGGGTCCAAGGAGGAGAATTGAAGTAAGTAAGAGGTAGGAGGAAGTAGAGGTCTGGCAGACACCTCTGCCTACTATGAACTTCCAGTATTGCCATGATCTGTGAATATTTTATGTAATTTGCCAACTTGAACTATTTTAACATTGCAATAAATATTTCTGATGCTGAAAATTAATCAAATAATATCATCTTTTTAAAAATAATTAACTTGATTCCTTACATCCTGAGTTATTGAAGGGGAGAAGAAGTCTTTGAAGTCTTGTTTAGTTCTTTTTCAATCCCAATCCAACTTTACAATGAATTACTTTGAGATGTTTGAGATATGTTTGAGCTTCTTCTTTCCAAGCTCCAGTAGTTCTTGTGGGAAATTCTGCCAGGCCTCCTGTCACTATGGAGGGTAGGACCAATTTCTCCTTGGAAAAAACTCAGCAGATGGGGTGGCTAGGTGACATAGTGGATAAAGCACTAGCCCTGGAGTCAGGAATACCTGGGTTCAAATCTGGTCTCAGACACTTAATAATTACCTAGCTGTGTGGCCTTGGGCAAGCCACTTAACCCCGTTTGCCTTAAAATACCTAAAAATACAAAAAAAAAAACCTCAGCAGATACTGTTAAAAGGTTCAAAATACACAGTTGAATAGCTCCCCACATTTGGTGCTTGCCCCAGGGCATATATGCCTAGGCCAGAGGTGTCTACCAGACTCTGAGTGCTAGTCATCACACATGAGGGGGTTCATTCACTTGACCATCTGGGCTGCCTCCTAATTCCCCTGATCCCTATCAGAGTCATCTTTCTTCTATAGTGATCTGTTCACATGATGCTTTGAACAAAGAATCTTTGGTAGGTCTGTGCTGTACATCAGATAAAAGATCTACCTAGCCTTTTTATAGGCAACTGGATTGGGCTCTCTTAGAAAGATGAGTTAAAATATGACCTTAGATCTTTAAAAGTTGAGTGTCACGGGCAAGTTATTGTCTCAATTTCATCATTTCTGAAATGGATAATGATATTTTATAAAATAAAATGAGATTGGGGGTGGCTAGGCTGCACAGTGGATAGAGCACTGGCCCTGGAGTTAGGAGTATCTGAGTTCAAATCCAGCCTCAAATGCTTAGCTGTGTGGCCTTGGGCAAGCCACTTAACCCCATTGCCTTGCAAAAGCCTAATAAAACAAAACAAAACAAAACAAAAAAAGAATAAAATGAGATTGAGGGCATTTAGGCTTCACAGTGGATAGAATACCAGCCCCGGAGTGAGGAAGACCTGAGTTCAAATATGATCTCAGACACTTTATACTTATTTAGCTGTGTGACCTTGGGCAAGTCACTTAACCAAAAAGAAAAAAAAAGAATCAAATGAGATAATAATTTTTACAGCAATTAGTTCAATGTCTGACATATTATAGGAACTTCAAAAAAACGAATCCTTTCTCTTCTCCCTTTCCTTCTCTCCATTTCCCTTTCCTCCTTCCCTTCCCTTCCTATTTTTTCCCTTCCCTTCCTATTTTTTTCCACTATACCTTACCAGTTTAATCTTCTCTTCCTCCACTGCACACATCATGTGTTCCAGCTAAATCACACAAATATGGTCAAAAAGTTCAAATGACAATCTTTTCCCTCTGGGCCTGGGTTCATTCTATTCGCTAGACATGGAAATGTTCTCATTCTCATTCCTTGATTTTGCGTTCCTTTCCTGGAAAGGTTCCCTGAAGGATTGTGTGGCTTCTGAAAAGCAGTCTAGCCCACTTTGAGGCAGATGCAACAGTAGCAAATTGACCATCAGTAGATGAAGTTGGTCAAAGCAAAGGAATAAACTGTCTCCTCAGCATGAAATTGTTTCATTTGATTTTAGAGGAGGGAATTCCCACATGAATTCATGGATCCTTGAAGTAATAATAATATAGTGGTTGATGTCAATACAGCACCTTAGGTGAATTTCCCAGTAATCGTTAGGATGTATTAAACCAAACAGAACCTTTTATGTTGACCATTTGGCAGATGAGCATATAAAGGATTAAAGAGGTAAAGTGACTTAGCCATGATCACAAAGCTAATAGGAAGCATGAGCAGTTTTTGAACCCAAGACATTTTTTATTTTTTCCCAATTATTTATAAAGATAGTTTTCATTTTTGTAACATTTTTAGTCATATTTTTCTATCTTCCTCCCTTTCTTATCCCCTTCCCATGAGTATGAATAATCTGATTTATACATGTACAAACATGCTAAATGCATTTCTATTCTAGTCATGTTGTGAAAGAGAAATCAGAACAAAAGGGGAAATACCCAAGAGAAAGAAAACAACATAAAACAAATTTTAAAAAGTGAAAAGAGTATGCTTTGGTCTGCATTCAGACTCCATAGTTCTTTCTCTTGATGTTGATTCTATTTTCCATCACAAACCCTTTAGAATTGTCATTGAGCATTGTACTACTGAAAAGAGCTAACAGTTGATCATCACATGACATTGTTAATGTATATAGTGTTCTCCTGGTTCTGCTCATTTCATCCATCATCAGTTAGTTCATATAAGTATTTCCAGATTTTTCTGAAATACACCTGCTCATGATTTCTTGCAGAACAATAGTACTCCATCACATTCATGTACCACAATTCATTCAGCCTTTCCTCATTTGATAGGCATCCCCTCAATTTCCAACTCTTTGCCACTACAAAGAGAACTCCTATAAATATTTTTTCCCATTTTTATGATCTCTTTGGGATACCTAGAAGTGTTATTGCTGGTTCAAAAAATATGCGCAGTTTTATTCTTTTAGGACATAATTCCAAATTCTTCTCTAGAATGGTTGAATCAGTTCACAACTCTGCAATATATTAGGTGTCCCAGTTTTCCCTCATCCTCTCTAACACTGATTATTTTCCTTTTTTGCCATATTAGTCAATCTAATAGCTGTGAGGTGGTACCACAGAGTTGTTTTAATTTGTATTTCTCTAATCAATGATGACTTGGAGCAACTTTCATATGAATATAGATGCTTTAATTTCTACATCTTTAAAGCTGATTCATATGCTTATTCATATCCTTTAACCATTTGTCAACTGGAGAATGACTTGTAATCTTATAAATTTGACTCAATTCTCTATATATTTTAGAAATGAGTCCTTTATCAGAACACTATAAAAACCATTTCCCATCTTTCTTTGTTGGTTCTAATCTTGGTTGCATTAGTTTTATTTGTGCAAAACCACTTTAATGTAATCAAAATTATCCATTTTGCATTTTATAGTATTCACTATCTCTTATTTGCTCATAAACTCTTCCTCTTCCGTAAATCTGACAGATAAATTATTCCTTGTTCTCTTGATTGGCTTATGGTTTCACTTTTTATGTCTAAATCATGTACTTACTTGGATGTTATCTTACAAATCCAAGACTTTCAGAATCCAAATCTAATCAATTTCTACTTCTACTGTGGAAGAGAATTTTGAATTTTACCATTTTTTCCCCCAATCTTACTTCCCTCCCCCCACCCCCCCACAGAAGATAGTCTGATAGTCTTTACATTGTTTCCATGCTATACATTGATCAAAATTGAATATGTTGAGTAGAATAAAAATTTTATTGTATTGTGGTCAATAAAAGATGTGTTGATATCTGATTTTCTAATCTGTTTTGCGAAGTTTTTTTTTTGCCTTGATATATGGTCAATTTTTGTAAAAATACCAATCCCAGCATGCAAGCATGCATACATACATAAATACATACACACATACACATACATTTTCATTTCTTTTCCCATTCAACAACTGGCAGGAGTCTCTTGTAGCTAACTTTTCTAAATTCCTATTCAGATTATTAATATTTTTTATTTATTACATTTGTCTAGCTCAAAAAGTCAGATTCTCCACTATTGCAATGTTGTAAAATTTATAATTGATTTTAATGCTATTTTGCTAAGACTTAATCTAAACTTAATATTTGCTTTCAAGTTTCCATCCTCTTATAAGTGTCACCCACCACCCATGTCCCAGAGAAATTTGCCAAAAGGTCAAGGTCTAGTAATTACCTCTACCTTTGTACTCCCACCCATCATCTATTTTCCAAAGAAATTTGAGTAATTTAAGAGGTCAAATTTCAACTATTTCAACTATTTTATCAATTTCCATCCTTACAGACAACTCTATCACCAAAGAACCTTTATGTTGTGATTCAAATCTCTTGACTGTGGTTAAGGAGAGTTCCAAATTATGTTTATCTGAATTCTATTTATGTCATTGATAGCCAATCAGAAGAACACACACCTATAGTGCTTGAGAATTTGCTCTGACATCTTGCTAATTGTAAGAAAAGACCCTGTCAGCCCTCACACAAGGCCATTGAGTGAATTGTTCCTTTTTTGGTGGTGTTTTTTTGTTGGTCATTGAGAAAATCCACTGACCCAATTTATTGATTACTTCTGGTCTAAGAACTAATTGATTCTTCCAGCCAAGATGGTAGAGAGAAGACAGGCACAGTTCTAAAGTCTCCTGATCTCTTCCCCATCTATCATATGAAACAAACCTCTTAACAGAAATCTAACCCACAAACCCAGAAAGAAGAGCCAGGAGAAAGAACATCTACCTCAGGATTTGTCTCCCTCAGTAGCATTGGACAAATTCAGGTGGGTGAGTCTGGATGCAGAGAGCAGATCAGCCCCTGATCAGCCAGATTAGCGGCTGAATTGGAGCCGGGAGTCTGAGGGCCCAAGAGCTGGACCTGCTGGATCAGCAGTGGGACTAGACGGCGGGGGCTTGAGTCATCCAAGGAGCAGAGGCGCACTGACCTTCTGGAGCTTGCCAACAGAGCTGGGGGGCGGGGGGGAGAATTTCAGTGCAGGAAAGCTGCGGACACCATCCCTGGGCTCCTCTGGTCTGAGGAACTCTGAGTCCATGCCTCCATTGTGGCTGAGGCCTCTTCCCAGAACAAACAATTGCAGACTACTTCTGCCTCAGGCACAGGTGAGTGGGCAGCAGAACCAGCCCAGCTGACAGTAGGGAGAGGAATGACCTCAAGCCACCATTGATTGAAGGCAAAAGGATTCATTAGCTCCAACCCCTCCCCTCAAGCTAAAGGAGAAGGCCTCAATCAAGGTCACAGACACTCCAGAGAAAGCAACCAGCACCTCCTACTGGCCAGCCAGAGAAATTGCACACAGTGAGTAAAGCCTCTAGTAATCCCAAGCCCCTGTGAACCAGCACCTCCCCAACTCAAGGTCTTAGCAAAATGAAGAAGGGTCAGCAGAAAGGTGGATCCATAGAAAAACTCTTAGAAGGGAAGGACCCTAACTAAGAAAGACCTAGAACCTCTGAGGAGAATACGATCTGGTCTTCAGCACAGAAAGACTTCCTTGAAGAAATAAGAAAGGAGTTTAAAAATCAACTGGAAAATTTGGGAGAGACAATTAATACCTTGCAACAAGAAAACAAATCTTTAGAAAATACAATTGGACAAATGCAAAAAGAAAATAATTCTCTGAAAACCTCAATTGGTCAAATGGAAAGCTCCTTCAAAAGTAGAATTGACCAGGGGCAGCTAGGTGGCACAGTGGATAAAGCACCGGCCCTGGAGTCAGGTGTACCTGAGTTCAAATCTGGTCTCAAATGCTTAATAATTACCTAGCTGTGTGGCCTTGGGCAAGCCACTTAACCCCATTTGCCTTACAAAAACAAAAAAAAAAAGTAGAATTGACCAATTGGAAAAGGAGTTGCAAAAGGTTAATGAAGAAAACTCTTCTCTAAAAAAGAGAATGGAGTCTGCAGAAACTTATGACTCCATGAGACAGAAAGAGCCAGTTAAACAAAATCAAAAAATAGAAGAAATAGAACACGTAAAATACCTCATCAGCAAAACCACTGACTTCAAGAACTTCCTGAAAACATTGAAGAGAAAAAAAAGCCTGGACTTAATATTACAGAATCTAGGGATGGAAAACTGCCCTGATATCACTGAACCAGAGGGCAAAGTAGTTATTGAAAGAATACATTGATCCCCTCCAGAAAAAGATCCTAAAATGAAAACACCAAGGAATGTAGTGGCCATATTCCAGAACTATCAGTTAAAAGAGAAAATCCTGCAAGAAGTCAGAAAGAAATAATTTAAATATTAAGGAGCCACAGTAAGGATTATGCAGGACCTGGCTGCATCAACATTAAGGGATCAAAGGGCATGGAACTAGATATTTCGAAGAGCAAGGGAGCTTGGAATGCAGCCAAGAATCCACTATCCGGCAAAGCTGAGCCTTCTCTTCCAGGGAAAAAGATGGATATTTAATGAAATGGAAGAATTCCAAAAATTCCTGATGAAAAGACCAGAGCTAAATAGAAAATTTGGACATCAAACAGGAGTTACAAGAGACACATGAAAAGGTAAAAAAAAAAAGGGGGGGTGGTAAAAGAAAAATAAACTGGCTATATTCCAGCATGGGGAAAAAGATTCTCATAAATCTTGAGAATTGTAACTCTAATAGAGAGAATATACCTAGCCAGAAGTGATGGACATTCATGACCTATCCATGAGACTGCTATCCAATGAGATGTAACTGGCTTTAACCCCACTTGGGAGAAAGATTCTAATAATTCTCAAGAATTTTAACTTTATTAGATAGAATGTACTTAGCTAGAAGTGACAAATACTCAGAATTTTCTATGACTCAAATAGAATGGTCTAAAAAAAACTACCTCCTTTAAATAACTGGGCAAATATCAACTGTTCATGGATAGGTAGAGCTAATATAATAAAAATGACAATTCTACCAAAACTAAACTGTTTAGTGCCCTACCAATCAAAATTCCAAAAATATTACTTTAATGAGTTATGAAATAAAAAGTCAAGAATTTCCAGGAGCTTAATGAAAAAAAAAGTGCAAAAGAAGGTGGCTTAGCCCTACCTGATCTAAAATTATATTATAAAGCATCAGTCATCAAAACTGTTTGGTATTAGCTAAGAAATAGAGTGGTGGACCAGTGGAATAGACTAGGTGTAAAAGCAGTAGATGATTATAGTAATCTGCTGTTTGAAAATCCCAAAGAGTCCAGCCATTGTCCATGTCCATGTCCATCACTTCTGGCTAGGTATATTCTCTCTTTGATAAAAACTGCTGGGATAATTGGAAGTTAGTATGGAAGAAACTTAGATTAGACCAACACCTCACACCCTTTACCAAGATAAGATCCAAATGGTTACAGGACTTAGACATAAAAGACAATACTATAAGCAAATTAGAAGATCAAGGACTAGTTTACCTGTCAGACCTATGGAAAGGGGAGCAGTTTATGATTAAGGAAGAGTTGGAGAACACCAAAAACCAATTAGATGATTTCAATTACATTAAATTAAAAAGCTTTTGCACAGATAAAACCACTGTAACCAAGATCAAAAGAAATGTAGTAAATTGGGAAACAATCTTTACAACTAATGATTCTGACAAAGGACTCATTTCTAAAATAGAGAACTGAGTCATATTTTTAAAACAAAAAGTCATTCCCCAATTGACAAATGGTCAAAGGATATGTAAAGGCAATTTACAGATGAGATCAAAGTAATCCATAGCCATATGAAAAATTGCTCTGAAGCATTAATAATTAGAGAAATGCAAATTAAAGCTTCTCTGAGGTACCACCTCACACCTCTCAGATTGGCCAATATGACCAGAAAGGATAATGATCATTGTTGGAAGGGTTGTGGGAAATTTGGGACACTATTACACTGTTGGTGGAGCTGTGAACTCATCCAACCTTTCTGGAGAGCTATTTGGAACTATGCCCAAAGGGCAACAAACATGTGCATACCCTTTGACCCAGCAATAACACTACTGGGTCTATACCCTGAAGAGATGATAAACATCACTTGTACAAAAATATTTATAGCAGCCCTGTTTGTGGTGACAAAGAATTGGAAATCAAGTAAATGTCCTTCAATTGGGGAATGGTTTAGCAAACTGTGGTATATGTATGTCATGGAACACTATTGTTCTATTAGAAACCAGGAGGGATGGGATTTCAGGGGAGCCTGGAGGGATTTGCACGAACTGATGCTGAGTGAGATGAACAGAACCAGAAGAACACTGTATATATCCTAACAGCAACATGGGGGTGATGTTCAACCTTGATGGATTCACTTATTCCATCAGTGCAACAATCGGGAACAATTTTGGGCTGTCTGCAAAGGAGAGTGCCATCTGTATCCAGATAAAGAGCCATGGAGTTTGAACACAGTTCAAGGACTATTCCCTTTAATTTAGGGAAAAAACAGATATCTTATTGTCTGATCTTGTTATCTCTTAGACTTTTTGTCTCTTCATTAAGGATATTATTTCTCTCTCATCACACTCAGTTTGGATCAATGTACAACATGGAAACAAAGTAAAGACTGACAGGTTGCTTTCTGTTGGGGGGTGGCGGGAGGGAAGTAAGATGGGGGGGAAATTGTAAAACTCAAATAATATCTTTAATAAAAAATAAATAAATTTTAAAAAGTAATAAATTCATTGTGATCAGAACCTTGTCTCTAAGCTTACCTTAATTTTTATTGTGATAGTGTTATTATTACTCACCATAGTTTGTTTAGCTTTTCCTTTAAGTTTTAGATGCCATTGCATTAGTGTATTGTCTGTGGCACCTTTCATCATGATGTATTTTCCCTGATTAAATAAAGTCTATTTTTGCTGTAACCTTGGCTGAGATCATGATTGTTGCCTCTGCTTTTCTGAGTTGAACTGAAGCATAATAGATTTTGCTCTGCTCCTTATTTTAATGATCATTTGAAGGGTTTCAAGTACATCATGTTTCAAGTGCTTTTAAACAACATATTGTGTTCTCCTTACCAATCCACCCTGCCATGTTCCTCTGTTTTATAAGGAGAGTTCAGTCCATTCACATTGACAGTTATGATTGTTGATTGTGTATGTCTGTCTATCATATTTCCTTTTATTTGTTCTCTGAAGTGGAACAGAAGTCTCTTTCACACCAATACTCTGGGTTTCATGCAATAAGCTTCTGTTTCTTTGCTCTTCTCTGCCCTTCACAGAACCAATCACAGGTTCTTTCCCTTTCTTTTCTTTTCAACTACTCTTCAAATACCCTCTCTGAGTTTAGAATTTGTTTTGCTTATGACTAATCTCTCTTTTTTTTTTAGGGTTTTTTTTTTGCAAGGCAAATGGCTTGCCCAAGGCCACACAGCTAGATAATTATTAAATGTCTGAGGTTGGATTTGAACTCAGGTACTCCTGACTCCAGGGCCGGTGCTCTATCCACTGCACTACCTAGCTGCCCTGCTTATGACTAATCTTCCAAATCTCAGATCCCTCTTATTCAAATCACCTTCCTTTATCTTCTCTCCAGTTTCAGTGTTTAAGTTAATTGTATTTCTTTGGCAAATTTTGTTATGTGTGCTATGCCCTTCTTTAAGTCGATCAGATGATAGTGAAGTTCAGCTTGATTTGCATTTATCTTTCTCTTTATTCCTATAGTGTTTATATTTTAGAGCTTTTGCTCTACTCTGGTACTTTGATCAAGAATGTTTGGAAGTTCTCTATTTCATCATAAGTTCAATTCCTCCCCTGCCAACCCCCTTGTACTCAGAATTTGTGAGAAAATTATTCCTGATTCTATGCCTATCTCTTTTACCTTTGGTATATATTTTACACCATGCTCTTCTTTAAGGTGGTGGCTCCAAATTTTGTGTGATATTTACTATAGTTAATCAGTATTTGAACTCTTTATTTCTGACTTTTGTATGAATTTTTCTTTGAATTAGAAGCTCTAGATTTTGGCTATGACATTCTTGCAACTAAATTAGCCTTAGCTCCTATTAGATATGTAAAAACTTCAGTGGGATCATAACAATAGGTTCTGTTCTTTAATCATAGGTTTCAGTTCTTGATTCACTCTGTAACCCTGCCCTGGTAGGGGGGCTACATTTGAGATGCTGACCCAGCTTAAAAACTCAATGTTGCTGACTTGGACCAAGAATTAAGTATGAGATCCCAGACCACCATTGTTTCAGATATGCTGCCCTGGTCACTTACTTGTAGGTCAAATTTATGATCTTGAGTTATAAAGATATCCCAGAATAACTTCTCACAAATCATAATTATTACTTAGTCGAGGGGTCTTAGAACCTTAGAATATTTGTTGAAATGTTGGCCTATACAGATTCCTCCTCAATCATTTACTAATCTGAACTAAATCTCTTAGTGATTTAAGTCCTTGGGAATCACTCAGCATTATTCCACCTCACAATTTCACATTTTCTCTTCTTTCCTTCTCAACTCAGCAAGAATGCGTGTCCTTCATTCTTATAAATGGTAATCCTTCCATTTATGCTCTGGATCCTTTCATTGCTAACTCCTGTGAGACAATCTTTCATAAATTTAGCCTACTCTCAGATGTATTTTCAGTTTCTCCCTCTCCACTGGCTTCTGCTCCATGCCAACAATTATGGTCACCCCTTCCTTTCTCTCTCCTCTTCAAAAAAAATCCTCAACATGTTTACCTTGGACCTTACTTTCCACTTAAGCTTTCATATAATTTCTTTCCATCATTCATTCTTAGTCAAACTTCTCCATGGGATGAACTATACCCATTAGTCCATTTCCATAATACCCACTTATTCATTCACTCCCCTTCCTGCAACTTCCATCCATAACATTATATTCTCAAAAGAAAACAATGATCTAATTGTCTAGTTCAGTAAACTTTTCCAATTCTCATCTTCCTTGACCACTCTGTAGCATTTGACATAGACTTCCTTGAAATTGCCTCTCCTTGAGCTAATAGTAGTCTTTACTGTTCCTCTTCTTTCTCCGACCATTCCCACCATTTATCAGACACTCTGACAAGAAGTTTATAACTAGGATTTGGTGCTTAAAGGAACCAAAACTGAACCTAGTACAACGCCTTCATTTTGTAGATGAGGAAGCATGATTTCTCTAAATTCACAGGGCTAGGGCAGCTAGGTGGCGCAATGGATAGAGCACCGGCCCTGGAGTCAGGAGTACCTGAGTTCAAATCTGACCTCAGACACTTAATAATTTACCTAGCTGTGTGGCTTTAGGCAAGCTACTTAACCCCATTTGTCTTCTAAAAACCTTAAAAAAATAATAAATTCACAGGGCTAGTTGATGACAAAGATAGTTCTCAGAATACAGATTTGTTTATTTTTGTTTAGGGGGTAGTAATAGGGGCTGTGACTTTCTTAGAGTCTTGTATCTTGTAAGTGTGTGAGATCAGATTTGAAATCAAGTCTTCTTTACTCCAAGGCCATTGCTCTATGCATTGAACTATCTAGCAACACCAAAACACATACTTCTTGTAATTTAATCTGGTGTCCTTTCTCTTGATCTCTACTTTTAGCTAGAACTTGATTGCATATCAGCAGAGAATTCCCTCCATACCAGATCCATATCCATTTATTGGAAACTATACTCTTTCATTTCCTATTTTGGAAACTTTAAATAGGGAATGGATTTGGATGAGAAGGATGAAAATTAAAAGGGATAGTTTGGTGATTGAAACCCCATTTCTGGGAACTACTTATATATTTTATTTCTTTTTTTTTCTTTTCCCTTGTCTTTCCCCAGATGTGGTAAAGTCTTCCCTTTGGACATGAAATTCAAGAGTTTCTGGAGCTCAAAAAAATTTTTTTAATTTTTTGGGTTTTTTTCTTTTGCAAGGCAATGGGGGTTAAGTGACTTGCCCAAGGCCACACAGCTAGGTAATTAAGTGTCTGAGGCCAGATTTGAACTCAGATACTCCTGACTCCTGGGCCACTGTTCTATCTACTGTGCCACCTAGCTGCCCCTAGAACTCAAAAATTTTAAAAGACAAATGTTTAAAATTATTTTTAAGTGCAATTAGAGAAAAAAATAAAATACTGAAATTTTTCAAAAGCACTTCCAGAACTGTTCTTATTACAGTATTGCTTAGGCCATTATTCATTGGCAAAATGGTTGGTCTGGGTTCCCTATAATCAGGTAAAGGCAATAAGGATGACTTAGAGGGGAACAAGAATAAAAAAATTTAAGTGGAGGTAGGAAAATCAGCAAAATGATATGATCTTCCATGTAGTAATCTCCTCTTACAGATCTCAATCATATCAGTTATTCTGATAGGGAAAAATTAGCCTATTCTTGAATAGGAAACTTAGTTCTTCAGGGCAAGGATGGAGTTTCAAATGGTCTTTGAGGCTCTTCTGGGTGCCACTATGGGAATGAGGCAACAAAGAAAGGGTTAATGTTACCCCTTTTTAAAATTTTTGGTCTATGTTTTCTTTTGCAACATGGCTAATATGGAAATGTTCCACATGACTGCACATGCAGAATCTATATTTCAAATTGCTTGCTTTCCCAAGGTGGGGAGAGGGGGGGAAGAGGGGTGAAAGAATTTGAAACTAAAAAAAAAATTTTTAAGAATGTTAAAAAAACACTAAGGTGGAGGGGCGGAGCCAAGATGGCAACAAGAGCAGATCCTGTATTAGGCGCTCTCTCATAAAACTTATATGCTAAGGACTTTAACTAAATTTTCAAGAGACAGAACCCACAGAGGGACCCAGTGAGGCAGTTCTCCTACTCAAGGTAACCTGGAAAAGAGCAGAAAGGCTCTGCTCCCTGGGGTTGGAGGGGCAGCCCACCAGAGGGGTGGCCCACCAGAGCAAAAGAACATCAGCCTCCCGGAGGCAGCCCCAGGGTGCTGGGAGCCCCAGCTTACAGCAGCGGGGGAGTCTCCTGAGCTGTATCCCAGGGAGCACCGGGCACAAAGTGAGGGAACAGCGGGGGACCTCTGCCAGAGCCAGCACGTGGAGCCCAGCCCTCAGGGCACACAGCCAGCAGCTTGGTCTTTCAGCAGCCCAGATCCCAAAACAAAAGCTGTTGGAGCAGGAGCCCCCAGGGCATGAGCCCATTGAGCTGAGGGAGGGGAGTGAAGAGAGAGAGACTGCTGAGCTCTGTCCTCTGCCCCTGGAACAGGACTCTGGGGCTGTGACCACATTCAGATCCTGATCCCAGTCTAGGCCCCCCCATAGAACAGCAGGGCCCCCCCCACCTCGGCCCCGTGGCAGAGGGGGGCACTTATGGTCATTCAAAGACCAGGAGGGAGGACAGAGCCTCACACACTGAGACCCCTGTGGGAGTGTCCCAAAAGCTCAGGAAGCACGCCCAAAAAACAGGGTTAGGCTGGGAAAATGAACAAGCAAAGAAACAAGAGGAAGACCATTGATAAATATTTTGCAAATGAGCCCAAGAAGGATCAAAATGCTCAGTCTGAAGATGAGAAAGCACAAGCTCCTGCATCTAAAGACTCCAAGAAAAACAGAAATTGGGCTCAGGCTATGATAGAACTCAAAAAAGACTTTGAAAATCAAATGAGGGAGTTGGAAGAAAAACTGGGAAAAGAAAGGAGAGAGATGCAGGAAAAACATGAAAATGAAGTCAGCAGCTTAGTCAAGGAAATCCAAAAAAATGCTGAAGAAAATAGCATGCTAAAAAACAGCTTAGGTCAAATGGATAAAACAGTTCAAAAAAGTTATTGAGGAGAAGAATGCCTTACAAAGCAAAATTGGCCAGATGGAAAAAGAGATAAGAAAACTCTCTGAGGAGAACAAATCCTTCAGACAAAGAATAGAATTCAAGGAGATTGATGAATTTACCAGAAATAAGGAATCAATACTTCAAAACCAAAAAAAAAAAAAATGAAAAATTAGAAGAAAATGTGAAATATCTCATTGAAAAAACAACTGATATGGAAAAAAGATTTAGGAAAGATAATTTGAAAATTATTGGAATACCTGAAAGTCATGATCAGGAAAAGAGCCTTGACATCATTTTCAAAGAATTACTACAGGAAAATTGCCCTGATATTCTAGAAGCAGAGGGCAAAATAGAAATGGAGAGAATCCACTGATCCCCCAGAGAAAGAGATCCCAAAAAACCAACCCCTAGGAATATTATAGCCAAATTCCAGAACTCCCAAGTCAAAGAGAAAATATTACAAGCAGCCAGAAGGACACAGTTCAAATATCATGGAGCTGCAGTCAGGATCACACAGGACTTAGCAGCAACTACATTGGAAGCTCGTTGGGCTTACCAGAAGGCAAAAGAGCTTAGAATGCAGCCAAGAATGAACTACCCAGCAAGGCTGAATGTCCTCTTCCAGGGCAAACGATGGACTTTCAATGAACCAGGGGAATTTCAAAGGTTCCTTTTGGAATGGCCAGAGCTGAACAGAAGGTTTGATCTTCAGATACAGGACTCAGGTGAAGCATGGAGATTGGAGGAGAGCGGAGAAATATGAGGGACTTAATGAGGATGAACTGCATGTATAGAAAAATGATACTGGTATTCATATGAACCATCTCAGTTAATAGAGCAGGTAGAGGAAGCTTTTATAGTTGAAGCACAGGAGAAAGCTGAATTCAAAGATAAAATATGGTGTAAAAATGGAGTCAATAGGGAAAAAAAGGGAAATGGAATGGGAGAAAGAAAAAGGAGAGGGGGAATAGTCCAAGCTATTTCACATAATAAGATTTTTTTTATTACAATGAGCTATTGCAATGATATGGAAGGGGGGAGGCAAGGGGGAATGAGCGAACCTTTGCTCTCATCAGAGGTGACTAGGAGAGGAAGCAGCATATACACTCAATGGACATCTGGAGTAAGAAGGGGGGGAGCAGGGGGAAGGGGTGGGGATGTGAATAAAGGAGGAGAAGATGGACCATGAGGGGAGAGTGGTCAGATATAACACATTTTCTTTTTTACTTCTTGCAAGGGGCTGGGATTGGAAGGCCTGTCCAGGACCATAGGGCCAGGTGGATTCTGGGCCTAAGGGGTGGTATGGGGGCTCAGGGCTTTTTGGCCCCAGGACCAGGGATCTGTCTGCTGTGCCACTCAGCGACACTACAGCAGAGTCAGAGTGAAAGGAGAGAGAAAATGTAGTACATGTTAGTGGAGAAATAAGAAAGGAGGGAGTTGCGATCAGCAATGGCAACATTGGAAAAATCTGGAAGTAACTTTTGCGATGGACTTACCATAAAGAATGTGATCCACCCATGACAGAGTTGTTGGTGTTGGAACACAGACTGAAGCACATTTTTTATTATTATTATTTGGGGGAGGGTGCAGGGCAAATGGGGCTGGGTGGCCTGACTGGGGCCACATAGCAGGGTGATCGTTGGGTGTCTGAGGCTGCATTCAGACCCAGGTGCTCTTGGCTCAAGGGCCAATGCTCTGTCTGCCACCCAGCCACCCCTACTATGATTACTATTTTATTTTATTTTATTTTGTGTCTTTTTTTTCCTTCTTTTTGGTTTTTGCAGGGCAGTGGGGATCGGGTGGCTTGCATGTCACACGGCTGGGTGATTGTTGGGTCTACGGGGTTGGATGTGGGCTCGGGTGCTCGTGGCTCCAGGGCTGGTGCTTCGTCCATTGAGCCACCTGGCCATACCTACAATTATTACTATTATTTTTTTTATTTTAATTTTTTCTCTCCCCTTTACTTTATCGCCCAAGCAAGTCTATATTCATAGGGGGAGGGGTATTTTGTTTATTCTTAAACAAGAATATTTTATTAATGTAAAAAAACATTTGTACAAAATAAGAATAAAAAAATTAAATTAAATTAAAAAAAGAATATCAAAATGTGAGGGAAAAAAAGAATGTGATCCACACGTGACAGAGTTGGTGGTGTTGGAACACAGACTGAAGCACATTTTTTATTTTTATTATTATTTTGGGGGGGTGCAGGGCAAATGGGGCTGGGTGGCCTGACTGGGGCCGCATAGCAGGGTGATCGTTGGGTGTCTGAGGCTGGATTCAGACCCGGGTGCTCTTGGCTCAAGGGCCAGCCGCCCCTACTATTATTACTATTTTATTTTAGGTCTTATTTTTTTTCTTTTTTTTTTGATTGGTTTATGCAGGGCAGTGGGGTTGGGGTGGCTTACATGTCACACAGCTGGGTGATTGTTGGGTGTATGGGGCTGGATATGGGCTCAGGTGCTCCTGGTTCCAGGGCTGGTGCTCTGTCCACTGCGCCACCTGGCCATGCCTACAATTATTACTATTATTTTTTAATTTTTAATTTTTTTCTCTCCTCTTTATCGCTCAGGTGAGTCTATATTTTTGGGGGGGAGGGGGTATTTTGTTTACTCTTAAACAAGAATATTTTATTAATGTATAAAAAAATTGTACAAAATGAGAATAAATAAATATTAAAATAAAACAAACACACCATACCCACAAAAAAACAAAAGAATGTGCTAGGTATTACATGAAATGCGAGGGACAAAGAGTAAAGCAAAAATCACCCCTGACTTCAATAAGCTCCCAATAAAATGGAAGATATATCATGTACATGACTATGCACAAAAGTTATATGAGCAACTATAGGAAATTTCAATGGGAAAAACTTCTTACAAAAGATGAGATTTTCATCTAGCTATGAAGGGACAGAGAAGAGAGGAAGAGCATCCTAGTTGGGGAGAGAGCCACCAAAAATACCTTGAGGAGGGAGATGGAGTGTTTGGTACAAAAAGGTCCAGGTCCCTGGATCACAAAATAAGATGAAGACTGGAAAGAAAGGAAGAGGTCAAGTCTGAGATGATCAAAGCCAGAGGATTTTATATAGTCACTGTAAATGATAAGGCAGCCAATGGAGTTTGCTGAAGACAGAGGTGACAAAAAAAAAAACAACACTAAGGTGTTTCAAGATAAGATCAAAATGGATACAGGATTTAGACATAAAAGACAATACTATAAGCAAACTAGGAGATCAAGGAATAGTTTATCTTGTCAGATCTATGGAAAGGGAAGCAGTTTATGACCAAGGAAGAGATGGAGAACATCATTAAAAACAAACTAGGGGCGGCTAGGTGGTGAAGTGGATAAATCACGGGTCCTGGAGTCAGGAGTACCTGAGTTCAAATCTGGTCTCAGACACTTAATAATTACCTAGCTGTGTGGCCTTGGGCAAGCCACTTAACCCCATTTGCCTTGCAAAAACCTAAAAAAAAAAAAAACCTAGATAATTTTTATTACATTAAATTAAAAAGCGCTTGCACAGACAAAAACCACTGTAAAAAAAGAGCAAAAAGAATGTAGTACATTGGGAAACAATTTTTATAACTAGTATTTCTGACAAAGGACTCATTTCTAAAATATATAGAGAAACGGAGTCAAATTTATAAAAACAACCAAGCCATTCCCCAATTGACAAATGGTTAAAGGATATGCAAAGGCAATTGTCAGATGAGGAAATCAAACCAATCCATAGTCATATGAAAAATTGTTCTAAGTCATTATTTATTAGAGAAATGCAAATTAAAGCATCTCTGAGGTACCACCTCACATGTCTTAGACTGGCCAAAATGACCAGAAAGGATAATGATCAATGTTGGAAGGGATGTGGGAAACCTGGGGCACTAATACATTGTTGGTAGAGTTGTGAACTCATCCAACCTTTCTGGAGAGCAGTTTGAAATTATGCCCAAAGGGCAATAAAAATGTGCATACCCTTTGATCCAGCAATACCACTACTGGGTCTATACCCTGAAGAGATGATAAACATCACTTGTACAAAAATATTTTTAGCAGCCCTGTTTGTGGTGGCAAAGAATTGGAAATTGAGTGAATGTCCATCAATTGGGGAATGGTTGAACAAACTGTAGTATATGTATGTCATAGAACACTATTGTTCTATTAGAAACCAGGAGGAGTGGGAATTCAGAGAAGCCTGGAAGTATTTTCATAAATTGATGCTGAGCAAGATGAGCAGAACCAGAACATTGTATACCATAACAGCAACATAGGGTTGATGATCAATCTTAATGGACTTGCTCATTCTATCGGTGCCACAATCAGGGACAATTTTGGGATATTTGTGATGGAGAATACCATCTGTATCCAGAGAATGAATTGTAGAGCTTGAACAAAGACCAAAGACTATTACCTATAATGTTAAAAAAAATGTTATTTTTTTCCCCTTAGTGTTATACACATGATCATCACAAGTCAAACTAGGATTCAGATACTGGTCAGCCTAGCAAATCCAGTTTCTCCATTCTTTAGGTGTGAGTATGCTGTGTATGTGTGTGTGTATGTGCACAGGCATGTGAGCACACATATCTATGTCTTTCAAGTTGGGGGAGAGATAATAGGTGATTTTGAAAGAACCTAAAGTCATCTGTGCCTAGGGTAAACCAGAACAGATCAGTTTCCCTCCACGCTGTGATCATCAGTTTCTTAGCCTATCCATACACAAATAAATTGGTTACAGTGTATATTATTTCTTCTCAAGACCTTCCACTGTTCCTTCCCCCATAATGAGGCTAGGGCATTAAGCATCTACCAACTCTACAATCCTGAGATTTAGGTACTACACTAGAGAGATGAACAAAATGGAAAGAAATGAGAGGGGCAGACTGGAGAAACAGACATTATTGGATACAAAGGAAAGCAGAAGAGATAATAGGGAGAGATTAGTGGGAGAAAGGGGCAACAGAAGCCTAAGAAAAGGAGTATGGGGGTAGATATGACAGGGGATTGGGCTGAAGTGAGAACAGTATGTTTAAGCAAAGTCTCCTCATAAGCAGAACTTGAAACTAAAACAGAAAATGTGGCACAAGACTGTTCACACTACCTTTAAGCACCATCACTTCCATGAAGCCTTCACCTGGAGCCCAATACAAAAAGAATTTACAAAGTTCCTGGATGCCAAAACTTCATATTTTATTTTTTTGGAACAAATATTTCCTTATAGTGAGTCATGGTGCTAGCCAAAGTGCTGATTGAAGAAAAGACTATTGGTGAAACACTTGAAGACTTCACCTCTTAAGTTAGCTGATCAGAAGCTTGACTCCTGTGTAGGCAATGTGGGTTTATCACTCACCCTTTCTGCTTAGAGAGATGTCAGATCTTTTTCTTCTTAGGCTCAAAGCTTTGTGGGAAATTCTGCCTGGGCTTACTCTGTTAAAGAAGCTGACCAAATTTCCCTGGAAAGACTACAGCAGATGCTGTCATATCTATCATATTATACCACACAATTTAAATTGATCTCCTTTCCTGCCCTAAAAGAAATTATAAACTAGTTGCTATTTTAGAGGGATAAGGATGTCTCATTCACTCAAATGTTTTGAATGCTTTCTATGATACATAAGCTTCTTGTTTTCCAAAGTCCAGGAAGCACCCCCTTGGAACAAAGAGATAAAAGATCTTGAAACAATCAAGCATTTATTGAGTACCAATTATGTGATAATTGTCAGAGATTCAAAAAAATCAAAACAATTTCTCAGTTCAGAAGTTTATATTATAACCGAGAAACAGTATGTAGATTTAAATAATCTGGGAAGAAAAAGTATTGGATCCCAAGGGGGACCAAGAAAGACTAAATGCAGAAAGTGATCCTAGAACTAAGTCTTGAAGGATTCCAAAATGCAAAGGTGAGAAAAAATGATTATTATGGGCATAGAATGTGTTTAGAGGAATCAAGTATAAAAAAGTTGGAAAAAGACAGAATGGGGCTAAGTTGCAAAGAGCTTTCAATATCATATTTTTATTTACAGAAGATTTATATTTTATCTAAGAGGTTAGAGGAAGCCATTGGTATTTATTGAGTAGGGGAACAACAAATGTAGGCCTGCACTTGAAGGCACATGCTTCATTGATGGGAGCAGTCTGTATTCTACAGTCTGAGTTATCTTAGGTGGATAGAATGGATTGTGAAAAAGAACCAAAAACTTACAGATCCCCAGAACTAACTCTGAAAATAGTAGCTTGAAAAACTTGAAGCTCAGGACAGTGCCCCTTCCATCCCAGGAGCAGAGCCTAAACTTAATACAAAATTATAAGTTAAGAAAATTGTCTGGAAAAGTTATCAAACAACCAAAAAAAGAACCTGACCATAGAAAGTTACTATGATGACAAAGATGATCAAGATATAGACTCAGAAGAAGAAAATGAAATTAAAACAGCTACATGCAAAGCTTCAAAGAAAAATGTGAATTGGTTATAGCTCCCCCCCCCAAAAAAAAAGAATTCCTGGAAGAGTTCAAAAAAGGATCTTAAAAATCAAATAAGAAAGGGAGAGGAAAAATTGGAAAAATAAATGACAGTGATGTAAGAAAACTGTGAAAAGATAATAAGTTGGTAAAGAAGGTACCAAAACATACCTAAGAAAATAACACCTTAAAAAAAACAACAGAATTGGCCAACTGGTAAAAAGAAGCACAAAAATCCACTAAAAAAAACTACTTAAAAAGCAGAATTGAGGGGCAGCTAGGTGGCGCAGTGGATAGAGCACCGGCCCTGGAGTCAGGAGTACCTGAGTTCAAATCTAGCTTCAGACACTTAATAATTACCTAGCTGTGTGGCCTTGGGTAAGCCACTTAACCACATTACCTTGCAAAATCCTTAATAAAAAAAGGCAGAATTGATCAATGGAAAAAAGTATAAAAATTCACTGAAGAAAATAATTTCTTTTTTTTTAATTTATTTTTTATTCTCATTTTGTACAAATGTTTTTCTTTACATTAATAAAATATACTTGTTTACAAGTAAACAAAATACCCCTCCCATCATGAATATAGATAGACTTGCTTGGGCAAAAAAGTAAAGGGGGGAGAAAAAAAATTAAAATTAAAAAAAAATAATAGTAATAATTGTAGGTATGGCCAGGTGGTGCAATGCACGAAGCACCAGCCCTGGAGCCACGAGCAACCGAGTCCACATCCAGCCTCGTAAACCCAATAATCATCCAGCCATGTGACATGCAAGCCACCCGATCCCCACTGCCCTGCAAAAACCAAAAAGAAGAAAAAAAAAGACCCAAAATAAAATAAAATAGTAATAATAGTAGGGGTGGCTGGGTGGCAGACAGAGCATTAGCCCTTGAGCCAGGAGCACCTGGGTCTGAATCCAGCCCCAGACACCCAATGATCACCCTGCTATGTGGCCCCAGGCAGGCCACCCAGCCCCACTTGCCCTGCACCCTCCCCCAAATAATAATAACAAAAAATGTGTTTCAGTCTTTGTTCCAACACTATCAACTCTGTCATGAGTGGATCACATTTTTTATGATAAGTCCATCACAAAAGTTACTTCCATATTTTTCCAACGTTGCCATTGCTGATCGTAACTCCCTCCTTTCTTATTTCTCCACTACCATGTACTATATTTTCTCTCTCCTTTCACTCTGACTCTGCTGTAGGGTTGCTGAGTGGCGCAGCAGACAGATCCCTGGTCCTGGGGCCAAGAAGCCCTGAGCCCCCATACCACCCCTTAGGCCCAGAATCCACCTGGCCCTATGGTCCTGAGCAGGCCATACAATCCCAGCCCCTTGCAAGAAGTAAAAAAAGAAAATGTGTTATATCTGACCACTGTCCCCCCATGGTCCATCCTCTCCTCCTTTAGTCATATCCCCGTCCCTTCCCCCTGCTCCCCTCTCCTTCTTACTCCAGTTGTCTATACCCCATTGAGTATATTTGCTGTTTCCTCTCCTACCCATCTCTGATGAGAGCAAAGGTTCCCTCATTCCCCCTTGCCTCCCCCCTTCCATATCATTGCAATAGTTCATTGTAATAAAAAAAAAAAATCTTATTATGTGAAATAGCTTGGACTATTCCCCCTCTCCTTTTTCTTTCTCCCATTCCATTTCCCTTTTTTTCTTATTGACTCCATTTTTACACCATATTTTATCTTCGAATTCAGCTTTTTCCTGTGCTTCAACTATAAAAGTTCCCTCTACCTGCTCTATTAACTGAGATGGTTCATATGAATATTACCAGTATCATTTTTCTATACATGCAGTTCATCCTCATTAAGTCCCTCATATTTCCCCGCTCTCCTCCAATCTCCATGCTTCACCTGAGTCCTGTATCTGAAGATCAAACCTTCTGTTCAGCTCTGGCCATTCCAAAAGGAACCTTTGAAATTCCCCTGGTTCATTGAAAGTCCATCGTTTGCCCTGGAAGAGGACATTCAGCCTTGCTGGCTAGTTCATTCTTGGCTGCATTCTAAGCTCTTTTGCCTTCCGGTATATTGTATTCCAAGGCCTACAAGCTTCCAATGTAGCTGCTGCTAAGTCCTGTGTGATCCTGACTGCAGCTCCACGATATTTGAACTGTGTCCTTCTGGCTGCTTGTAATATTTTCTCTTTGACTTGGGAGTTCTGGAACTTGGCTATAATATTCCTGGGGGTTGGTTTTTTGGGATCTCTTTCTCTGGGGGATCGGTGGATTCTCTCCATTTCTATTTTGCCCTCTGCTTCTAGAATATCAGGGCAATTTTCCTGTAGTAATTCTTTGAAAATGATGTCAAGGCTCTTTTCCTGATCATGACTTTCAGGTATTCCAATAATTTTCAAATTATCTTTCCTAAGTCTGTTTTCCATATCAGTTGTTTTTTCAATGAGATATTTCACATTTTCTTCTAATTTTTCATTTTTTTTGGTTTTGAAGTATTGATTCCTGATTTCTGGTAAATTCATCAATCTCCCTGAATTCTATTCTTTGTCTGAAGGATTTATTCTCCTCAGAGAGTTTTCTTATCTCTTTTTTTCCATCTGGCCAATTTTGCTTTTTAAAGCATTCTTCTCCTCAATAACTTTTTGAACTGTTTTATCCATTTGACCTAAGCTGTTTTTTAGCATGCTATTTTCTTCAGCATTTTTTTGGATTTCCTTGACTAAGCTGCTGACTTCATTTTCATGTTTTTCCTGCATCTCTCTCCTTTCTTTTCCCAGTTTTTCTTCTAACTCCCTCATTTGATTTTCAAAGTCTTTTTTGAGCTCTATCATAGCCTGAGCCCAATTTCTGTTTTTTCTTGGAGTCTTTAGATGCAGGAGCTTGTGCTTCCTCATCTTCAGACTGAGTATTTTGGTCCTTCTTGGGGTCATTTGCAAAATATTTCTCAATGGTCTACCTCTTGTTTCTTTGTTCATTTTCCCAGCCTAAGCCTGTTTTGGGGGGTGCTTCCTGAGCTTTTGGGACACTCCCACAAGGGTCTCAGTGTGTGAGGTTCTGTCCTCTCTCCTGGTCTGTGAATGACCATAAACGCCCCCCTCTGCCACAGGGCCGAGGTGGGGGGGGGGGCCCTGCTGTTCTATGGGGGGGCCTAGACTGGGATCAGGATCTGAATGTGGTCAGAGCCCCAGAGTCCTGTTCCAGGGGCAGAGGACAGAGCTCCACAGTCCCTCTTCACTCCCCTCCCTCAGCTCAATGGGCTTATGCCCTGGGGGCTCCTGCTTACTGGCTCCACCTGCTTCTGTTTCCAGGTCTAGGCTGCTGAAAGACCAGGCTGCTGGCTGTGTGTCCTGAGGGCTGGGCTCCACATGCTTGCTCTGGCAGAGGTCCCCTGCTGTTCCCCCACTTTGTGCTGGTGCTCCCCGGGGTGCAGCTCAGGAGACCCCCCCCCCCCCCCCTGCTGTTGTGAGCTGAGGCTCCCAGCGCCCTGGGACTGCCTCCGGGAGGCTGAAGTTCTTTGGCTCTGGAGGCCACCCCTCTGGCCCCGGGGGAGCAGAGCCTTTCTGCTCTTTTCCAGGTTACCTTGAGTAGGAGAACTGCCTCACTGGGTCCCTTTGTGGGTTCTGTCTCTCGAAAGTTTAATTAGAGTCCTTAGTTTATAAGTTTTTATCAGAGAGCTCCTAAGACTTGATCCCTTCATGTCGCCATCTTGGCTCCGCCCAGAAAATAATTTCTTGAAAATTAGGATTGGTTAAGTGAAAGCTTATGATTCCATGAGATATCAAAATCAGTAAAACAAAATCAAAAGAAAGAAAAAATAGAAGAAAATGTGAAATATATCTTTTAAAAACTAAATAGACCATGGAGAAATAATTTTACAATTATTGGATGACATGAAAGCCATGATGTTTTTGAGAAAAGAGCTTTAGATATTATATTTCTTAAAATTATCAAAAGAAAGCCTACCTGATACTTTAGAACCAGAGGGGAAAATAGAAATTGAAAGAATCTACCAATCACCTCCTGAAAGAGATAACAAAATGAAAACTCCCAGGAATATTATAGCAAAATTTCAGAGTTCCCTGGCCAAGGAAAAACTATTGTGAGTAACCAGAAATAATTCAATTAACATGGAGTCACTGTCCAGATAATGCTAGTAATAAAGAAACAAGTATAATCATTTAGGAGTATCCATACATACATACATACATATATGTTACATATATATATATATATGTATATTGACTTGACTGTACATAGCTGTTCTATCTCCCAACATATACATACTGGTATATATATAAAATCAAATTATAAAGGAGTGATAATGGGGGATAATGGATAGTCATTGAAACAGAGGAATTTCAAACATTCCTGATGAAAACACCAGAGCTGAACAGAAAATCTGATTTTTCAAATCAAAGGCTCAAGAGAAGCCTAAAAAGGTGTATAAGGGAGAAAAATTAGGGGGCAGCTGGTTGGTGCAGTAGATAGAGCACCAGTCCTGGAGTCAGATGGATCTGAGTTCAAATCTGACCTCAGACATTTAATAATTGCCTAGTTGTGTGACCTTGGGCAAGTCACTTAACCCCATTGCTTTAAATAAATAAAATTTTTTTAAAAAGAAATCAAAAGGATTCAGTAAGTTTCAACTATTAACAAACTTACACAGGAAGATGATACTTAGAAATTCTAAGAACTTTATCTTTTTTTCCTAATTTTAATTTTATTTTTCCAATTACATGTAAAGATAGTTTTTAATATTCATATTTTGTAAGATTTTTGAGTTTCGTATTTTCTTATCTCCTCCCTCTTCCTTCCCCCTTCCCCATGACAGCAAGCAATCTGATATGTTACACAGTACGACCATGTGACACATATTTCCATATTAGTTATGTTGTAAAAGAAGAATCAGAACAAAAGGGAAAAAAACTTGCAGAAAGAAAAAAAATAAAACAAATTTTGAAAGAGAAAATAGTATGCTTCAGTCTGCATTCAGATTCCATAATTCTTTCTCTGGGTGTGGATGGCATTTTCCATCTTTAAGAAATGTCTTTGATCACTTAATACTGAAAAGAGCTAAATCTATCATAGTTGATCATCACACAGAGTTGTTAAGTTGATTGATCTCCTGGAGAACTTTATCATTTTTAAGGTAGTCAGAAGCACTATAGCTAGCCAGAGGACACTATGATGGGGTTATTTCAAAAACATAAAACTAAAAGATGAGAAAGAGGGTTGCACTGGGAAAAGGAGAAACGGCATGATAGAATGGGATAAATTATCAAAATGAAAGAAGCTCAAAAAGAAGAACCTTTAATTAGGAGGAGAAGGGGTGGTAATGTCAGGTAACATTTTAACCTTACTTTTCATTGGAATTGGCTCAAAGAGGATTGGGTATAGAAATCTATCTTGCCCTACAGAGAAGAAAGGGATGATAGAATGGAAGGCAGATTTGCAGAGATGATGGTTAGAAAATACTAGAAAATATATAGGAGTGGAAGTGATCTAATATCAGAGCTCGAACTAAGCAAGAGATCCACCCAAAGAGATCCATTCTAGCTGTCTCTAGGGAAGCAAGCTGGATAAAAAGAACATATTGAGAAATCAGATTCCCTCACATGTCCAGTACTTCTCTCTTTCTGTGTTTCTCCCAAAGAGTTTCTGAAACCACATGTCTCCAAAAATCTCTGAAGCCTACTGGATTCATTCCTTATGCCAGGATGCATACTCAGTATTCTCTCTGCCCAGTCTGGAGTAAAAATTTCTTCCATATAAGCAAAATGACCGAGGCTTGACTGGAAGCCCTGTGAGAAGACATTTCTTTAAAAGGCCTGGGACACAGTATCACAAATGCACATACCATCCCCAGGAAGAATGAACACATCTAGGGAAACCCTGTCAAAATTTGTTATAGAAACATGGAGAGTATATCCATTTTAAGACATGCCCATGGATGGGGCAAATATGAGAGAGGATATTTCAGGTGATTGATCAATGAGCCAAGAAGGGAAGTTAAAACAAATAGAGCATGTGTGGCATATATTTGGAACAAGGAAGAATAAGACTTGAGTGTACATAGGTGTTCTACCTCCCAACCTTGGAAAAGGATGATGTCTTCCAAGCAGTTCCATTTCTTGACACCCTCCCTCTTCCCCCTTCGCCCCTCCCAACCACTCCCCTGAGGGATTGCAACAGGGTAAGAGATGCTAGGGTTCCTGGAAGGTGCATGAAGTCTAAGGCCTGGCACAATGCCTTATCCTGTGGTTATAACTGGCCCTGCCCCATTTGTGGCTGGGTGTGGAGAAAGTCACTGGGTGGAGACTGGTTCCTGGAAGTTTGGGCCCCTAGATTCCTATTGATTACTGTCCGAGTTCTCTTCTAATCCATGGGAAACTCATCACTCCAGTTCTCTTTTTTTGTCCTATCCTCTGCATTCCAATTAATCTAAACACATAGTCTGGGTTTAACTCAACAGTCCCTTGGGGATTTATGGTTTCAGGGTTTCTGCCTATCTTCTAGACTTGGTTTGTAGGTATCTCCCCTTGGGTTATTCTAGACTTTCTCATATTTCTAAAGAGTCTGAAATTCATCAAAGTTTCTGGAATCAAAAGTAAATGGGGGGCGGCTAGGTGGCACAGTGGATAGAGCACTGGCCCTGGAGTCAGGAGTACCTGAGTTCAAATCCGACCTCAAATATTTAATAATTACCTAGTTGTGTGGCCTTGGGCAAGCCACTTAAGGCCATTTGCCTTGTAAAAACCTTAAAAAAAGTAAATGGAAATCTTAGATATCAGAAGCTGAGGCCTGGCTGGGTGCCAGTTGCCTCTTCCAAGTTCTGAGATCCTGAAAGTTCCAGAATGGATAACATTTGACCTTCCTTCAGCTCAAAGCTAAGGAATGTGTTTCTAATCATCTTTCCTCTCTTCATCTAATTACCTCTTGAATCATCATCCGTAGACTTGGAAATATCCTGAACCCTACTCCCAACTCTCTATTGGTAACACAAGGTAGAATTTGAAGCAGCATTTTAGAGTCTAAGCCTTCTGTCTTCTGGGTCTCCGTTTTCTCCCTCCCAAAGTACAAGGGCCTTCATACTTCTCAGAGCCCTAGCTTCCCTTTCCACCACCTCCCTCTGCCCCTGGGTAACCGCCCTGGGTCTGTGAGCTCAGGATAAAGCCCCAGCCCTCCCCTTGTCCCTTGCGGCTGCCTCCCTTTTCCGTCTGTTGAGAGAGGAAGCCAGGGGGGTGTCAGGGCCTGCCCTGCAAGGGCACTGATAAAGAGGCAGCCCATGCTCCCACCTCCTGGGGCCACTGTGGTCAGGAAGGCAAGCTGACTCCCTATAGGGACACCCTCTGCCTCCTCCACCCTACCCCACACTCTCCGCCCTTCTCGGGAAGCTGGTTGCATAACCAAGGGGGTATTTGGTAACATTTCTTGTGGTCTGATGGCAGGGTGTGTGTGGTTGGGGGGGGTGGTGTTGTGGAGAGAATGACAAAAGTCATCTTCTCTTAAGGAAGGACAAAACTGAATAGCCAAATCAAGTAGGGAAAGGGACAGACCCAAAGGGCCTAGAGTCTAGTTCTCTTTCTGTCATTCATTCACTGTGTAGCCATGGTCTCTTTTTTTGACCCTAGTATCCTCACTTAAAAAATAGAAGTATGAGTACTTCTGCTATCCTTTGGGTTTTTTTCCCTCTTTTCCAGTCTATATCTTCGTTCTTCTTTGTCAACATCATCTTTGGGCTCCTTTTGTTCTGTGATCCCCTGTCACCATTCATATCTCTGTTTCTTCGAATATTTATTAGACATCCACTATGTGCAAGATGCTCAGAGTAGAATAAAGATGGAAAAAAAAATCCTTGCTCTCAAGAAGTTTGTAATCTAGTTTGTAGAGGTGTAAGACATTTCCTCAGCCTCCTTAAATTCTACTAATAGGGTCCTATACCTGACCATACATGGGAAAGGACACACCTGGATCTCAATATAACCCACAAATATTGTTTCATTTTCTTCATTAAAAACAAATTTATATATATGATCCTAACCTCTTATCATCTCATTTCTGCTTAAATCTTACCCCTCCTAAATCTATTTTTCTCATTAACCTCCAAACCCTTCAACACTCCACCCCACAGAATTTTCTCAGGCCATTGCCATTGCTCTGACTTCACATCCCTTCCTTTTCAATCTTGCCCCCATAGCTATCCAAGAAATTCAACTGTTGTCTACTTTCAAATCCCTTTTTCCTAATCACTGCTTATTCTTTCCCAAACTTCAGCCCTATGACACTCTCTCCATCCTGCCTTCTCCACTCCATTTATGTGTTACCAAACAGACTGAAAGAAATCCCAATCATGCTGACTGGATACATAATAAATTCATATCACCCAGCTTTGACTGAACCTTCATTTTAGCAAGACATCTCAGTCTAGTCAAAAGTTTTTAAAACCTCCTCCCTCCTTTCTCAACTCTCCTTTCTCCTTTTCTCTCAGCCGAAGGCCTGGCTTCTTACTGTACTAAATGAGACTGTCATAGGTGATCTCTCTCTTCTCTCTTTCAGTTAATATCCAATTCTTAGTATCATCACCCCCCACACACTCTCTCTTTCTTTCCCTTAGTCTGCCAGTGACCCACTCTACATGGATGCTTGCTTACACAGGTCCTTTCTTCCTCTTCTCCAACACAGTAAAAATCTCATCCACCCCTTCTTTCTCTCTACTCTCCAACCAGCAGTCATCAACTGATTCCTTCAGTATTGGTTTCAAATAAGCCATCCCCTTCAACCTCCCTACACTGTTATTATTGTTGTTCAGTCACATCTCACTCTTCTTGATTTCATGGACAATTTGTCCATGGGGTTTTCTTGGCAAAGATATTGGAGTGGTTTGCCCTTTAAATTCTTCTCCAGGGAAATCACCTTTTTGGCAATGATCCATGAGGCAAATAGAGGTTAAGTGACTTGCCGAACAACCCAGAGTTAGGAAGTGTCTGTGGCTGGATTTGAACTTGGGTCCTTCTGGCTCAAAACCCAGAGCTTTATCCACTGCTCTTCCTGGCTGTCCCATTGTTTTATCCATCTCCTCCCTTTCTTAGCCAAAATCCAAGCAAAAACTAACAATACGCAGTATCTCCATTTCCCCTCTTCAATCTTATGATCTGGTTTCTGATTTTTAATATTCAACTGAAACTGCTTTCTCCAAAGTTACCAATACAGTTGCCAGTTCTAATGGCCTTTTTCTCAATTGTCCTCTTACTTGATTTATCTGTAACATTTTATTTTGTTGACCATTTTTTTCCTCCTGAATTCTTTCTTCTCTCTGGGCCTTTGTAGATTTTACTATCTCCTGGTTTTCCTCTTAGTTGTCTTATTTTTCCTCCTAAGTCTCCTTTTATGAATAAGGCACATTACTCACCTCTGACCTCGGATGAAGAACAAGGATCTGAAGACAAATGCATCAGAAACAGACAATTTCCAAGGAAACATACACAATTTGTAGATTTTAAAGAGCACATTTTAGTGACTATTAGAGATATTTCAGTGAATTTTGGTGTGGGGAAATCAAGTATTTTAAGGATCTTTCAAGTGCAGCATCAGTCACAATGAAGCACAAATTTGGGGTCATAAATGTAACATTATGCATCAAAAACTTCCTGCAAGACAGCCTAATTAAACTATACATCATACCTCTCTTAACTTTGGGTATTCCTCAAAGGTTCTTTCCTAGGCCCTCTGCTCTTTCTTGATATTTTGTTTCTTGATGATTTCAACAGCTCCCATGGGGTGAATCATTTTCTCTAAGCTGATGATTTCCAGATCTACATATCTAGCCCCAAGCTCTCCCCTGAGCTTTTTGTCCACCATCACTAAATTGTCTATTGGATATTTCAAATTTGACATCCTAGAAACATCTCAAATTCAGTATGTCTAAAACAGAACTCATCTTTCACTCAAAATATTCTTCTCTTTCATTCTTCCCTATTTCTGCCAAAAAAGCACCACCATTCTTCCAGTCTCCCAAATTTATAAACTTATAATTTATCTTGACTCCTCATTCTCCCTCACTCCATAGATTCAGTCAATTGTCAACATCTCTCAATCTTAACCCTGTTCTAAACTGATACAACTACCACCTTGGTTCAAACATTTATGACCTCTTACCCATGCCTTTTTTTTAGGTTTTTACAAGGCAAACTGGGTTAAGTGGCTTGCCCAAGGCCACACAGCTAGGTAATTATTAAGTGTCTGAGACTGGATTTGAACCCAGGTACTCCTGACTCCAGGGCAGGTGCTTTATCCGCTACGCCACCTAGCCGCCCTTACCCATGCTTTTTAACTGTCCTCCCCATCTCGTCTCTCTCTCTCCCCACTCCAGTCTACCCCCTATACAACTACTAGCACCATTTTCCTTTAGTGTAGATCTGGCCATATGCTTCCCCTATTCAATCAATTCTAGTGTCCTCTATTTGTCTCTATTGATGCTAAAATCAAATACAGATTTTTCTTTTTTTCCTGGATTATAAAGATTTTATTTATTCTGAGTTTTACAATTTTTACCCTAATCTTACCCCCTCCCCACAGAAGGCAATTTGCCATTCTTTACATTGTTTCCATGGTATACATTGATCCAAATTGAATGTGATGGGAGAGAAATCATACCATTAAGGAAGAAACATAAAGTATAAGAGATAGCAAGATCAGTCAATAAGATATCAGGTTTTTTCCTAAATTCAAAGTAACAGTCTTGGGTCTTTGTTCAAACTCCACAATTCTTTCTCTAGATACAGATGATATTCTCCATTGCAGACAGCCTCAAATTGTCCCTGACTGTTGCACTGATGGAATGAGTGAATCCATCAAGGTTGATCATCACCCCATGTTACTGTTAGGGTGTACAGTGTTTTTCTGGTTCTGCTCATCTCACTCAGCAACAGTTCATACAAATCCCTCCAGGCTTCCCTGAATTCCCATCCCTCCTGGTTTCTAATAGAACAATAGTGTTCCATGACATACATATACAACAGTTTGCTAAGCCATTCCCCAATTGAAGGACATTTACTTGATTTCCAATTCTTTTCTACCACAAACAGGGCTGCTATGAATATTTTTATACAAGTGATGTTTTTACCCTTTTTCATCATCTCTTCTATAGACCTAGTAGTGGTATTGCTGGATGATCAAAGGGTATGCACATTTTTGTTGCCTCTTGGGCATAGTTCCAAATTCCTCTCCAGAAAGGTTGGATGAGTTCACAGCTCCACCAACAATGTAATAGTGTCCCCAATTTCCCACAGTCCTTCCAATAATGATCATTATTCTTTCTGGTCATATTGGCCAGTCTGAGAGGTGTGAGATGGTACCTCAGAGAAGCATTTCAACCAGGTCCAAATAACCTATTTTTCCAACTTCATTGGAAACCATTTTCTCTCAAACACCATGGAATCCTAACAAACTGGTCTCCTCTCTGTTCCTCACACTTGATGCTCCGTTTCTTTTCTCTATGCCTGGAAGACAATCTGTCTAGATGTATAGAACACTAGACCTGGAGTGCTCTTCCAGGAAGGAGGAGATCTGAAGTAGATCTGAGTTCAATTCTAGTCTCAATTACTTACTAGTTGTGTAATTCAGGGCAAGTCATTTAACTTCTGTTTGCCTCAGTTTCTTCAATTATAAAATAGGGATAATGATGGCACCTACCTCAAAGGGTTGATGTGAAAATCAAATAAGATATTTGTAAAGTGCTTTGTATAGTGTCTGCTCCATGATAGGCACTGTATAAATGCTTATTTCCTTCCTGCTTTGAGCAAGACCTTCTGCATGAAACCTTTCTTGGAATCCTCAACTATTCATGTCTTCCTTCACTATCTTTTTAACTACCTTTCACTTTATATTCATTATGTAGATACTTACATATGTGTTTGTCATTCCCCCACTAGACTGCAAGCTCTTTGCAAATCGGAATTATTCATTCATAGTATTTGTATCTCTAGTGCTTAGCACAGACTGGGGCCCAAAAGATCTGTGATTTTTTTTTTCCTACAAAGGTTCTCCCAACATCAGGATTACAATATAATTTAGAATAATTTAGAAGATAGCCTTAGAGGGTTACTGTTACTGAAAATTTAATTAACCTGGGGTCAAACAGATGATGGGAAAAGTACCATGTTAGAAGACTGGAAGCTACATATACATGTAGAAGCAAAACGAAAGGTAGGCCTTGCTCTCAAGAAACTTACATTCTATTTGGGAGACAATTCATAAAAGTGAGTTGAAAAGGAAGGGGAAGGGGCAGGAAGAGTACTTGCTCAAGAACTTGGTGGCAAAGTTTGGTACAGCTGGGAGGGTGATGAATAATAATTGGTCTGAGCCCATCCCCCAAACGTGAGCCATCTGGAAACTCACCAATAGGAGGAGAAGTCATCCATAGGAGGGATGTTCTAAGGAGAGGAAACTGAGTCATGGAGGGGAATTAGTAAATCTGAGTCTAAATCCACCTCCTTTGGCCCTTGTTTCTTCATTTCTTCTAAAAAAGAGAGTATTAGGTTAGATGGCAACCAGAGTTGCTTCTAATTCTAGATCTAAGAGACTATGAGGTCTCTCATTGCTCCTCAAAATAAATAATTTTAAATGAAAAATAAAACCCACATAATAAATATTACAGTGACCATTTCTTAAAATGCATATCTCAGTTAGCATTTTTAAGTTCATGACTTTTCTGGCAGGAGGTAGGTGGCATGTTCATCTTCAGTCTTCTGGACTTGTGGTTTATCAAATGATAACCTGTAAAGAAAGACACCTTGGGACTTATTAACACTCATCACTGACCAACTATGACTCCAGAGAAATTATGGGGAAGTATCTTCTGACAGAAGGCTGAGGAACCCAAGCTGAAGGATGAAGCATTCATTTTGGGACATAGCAAGTATATGGATTTATTTTGCTTGACTATGCTTATTTGTTATCAAAATAATTAGATAAATGGATAAATAGATGAAAGTAGTAGAGATGATAGATAGATAGATAGATAGATAGATAGATAGATAGATAGATTGATAGATAGTTGAATGAATGGATGAAAGGAGTTAGGAATATCCTCCAAGCTCCCTGCTAATTCCAGTTATATGGATCTGATCTTGAGATAACATATAAGCCACTGTTAGACCTTTATTGAAAACCTATTAACATGTACCAGAGTTTAAACTAGCATTCCAGGATCTGGAATCATCACTCCATCGTGCGACATCAGAGTAGGATTCTAGCAAAACATAAAGCATTACAGAAATATGTGATGATTCTGGCACTATTCAGAAATTATTCAGAAATACTTTGGGGGAAGAGGGAGAATAAGCATTTATTTAATGTCTATTATTTTACAAATATTATTTCATTTGATCTTCATAACAATCTTGTGAGGTAGGTGCCCTATCCCATTTTACAGTTAAGGAAACTGAGACAAGTAGAGCTTACATAACTTGCCCAGGGTCACATAGCTCGCGTCTTCCTAACTCCAAGTCCAGAACTCTATCCACAAGGTCACCTAGCTCCCTTTGGGAATATTTGAACTAAGTCAGACCTAGTCCATTTCAAATGAAGCCTACAGGTCACAGAATTCCCTGGTCAGAGGCATAGAGAATCAATCACTCTCAGCACAATCCCCAGGAGGTTGTAAATCTAATTCCAGTGACAGCACCAAGCCTTGAAAATGGAAAAAATGATTTGGCTTTTATCTATTAGGAGGGAATCAATCTGATTGAGGGATATCCCCACCCTACTGTATCCCTTCTGATAAAAGTGATGGCCAATACTCAACATCCATCATTGTGCTACCATTCTCTCCTGGCTCAGAATCCACTTAAGCTTTATATACTTTTATGTTAGTACTTATGAAGAATGGGTTGTAACTTCACAAAACAGTCTTGAATTAGACTGGAACTCCCTGGTTAGCAAGGATTCCTGTTCTTTTATTTGTTTAATTTTTACTAATTCTGTGTTCATATCACCTAATTTCCTAATCACTAGCTCTCTGCTCTTTCCCACTCAGAAAACCATCCCTTATAACAAAATATTAAAAAGAAAGAAAACAGTGACAAAAATGAAGTCAACATAGTTAACCAACAGAACAATGCAATTGTACATTTAATCATAGTCCCCAGCTTTGACAAGGAAGAGTGATCTGTCTCTCCTGTCTCTTCCTCCAGCTAAACTTGCTCATTGCACTTCTTTTTTGTTTATTTTTGTATAAGACAATGTGGCTAAGTGATTTGCCCAGGTCACATAGGTCAAGGTCATAATGATGATGTTTGTCCTTCGTTCTCAAAGAAGACCATGACATCAAGGGAGGTGATGCCATGGCAAGTACAAGAATTGGATTTGAGTGGAGTATGCTGTGTTAAGTCATCAACTTCACTCCAAAACTAACTAGATCCAGTGACCAGATAAGAATCAGGACAACTGGAGATAGCCCTGGATGCAAGGAAATCAGGTTAAGTGACTTGTCCAAGGTCACATAGCTAATAAGTGTTAAATGTCTGGGGCTGGATTCGAACTCCTGTCCTCCTGACAGACAGAAAAACATAGTGTAAGTGTAAGGACAGGCCAGTACTCTGCCCACATAGCCCAGTCATTGCACTCTTCAGTGCACCTTGCACTCTTCAGTACATTTTCTTCCTGGTTTACTTAGGATCAATTCATAGAAGCTTTGCCATGGCTCCCTTCACATGCATTGTTCCTTATGCAAAATTATATTGTATCACCTTTGTGCTCCACACTCCTTTTAAGTCATTCTCCAACCAATGGACATCTACTTTGTTTTCAGTACTTTGTTACTACTGTTAAAAACATTTTGGTTTATTTTGAACCTTTCTGTTTTTGACCTACATATCTAAGAGTGGAACCACAAGGTCAAAGGGGATGGATATTTTACTGACCTTGTTAAGAAAATTCCAAGCTTTCTAGAATGGTTGAATCAATTCACAGCTCCACCAACATATAGTGGACTTATCTTTCCATAGCTTCTCCAACATTGACTCTTCCCATCTTTTGTTATCTTTGCCATTTTCCAGGGTAAAACCTCAGATTGGTTTTGACTTGCATCTCTCTTATTACTTATGTCTTACACATCTCTCCCTCTCACTGAAGGGATGTCCTAGGATGTGACTGAAATTATCTCACTCCTCAATTTGGTTTTATAGTATCCCATTCTATATTCAATGGTACCATGTTCTCTACAAATCCTCGATCACCTAGTTGTTAGTGCTTCCTTCCCCCTTGTGAAAAAAAATTCTTTATGTTGACTCTGTATATTTTGAATATACTTATTTGTGCCCATATTCTGACTTGTCCCCTAGTAGAATGCAAGCTAGTTTTTGTATGCCCCATCACTTAGTAGTTTTGTATTCCCTTCATCTGGGATATGGCAATTAATTGCTACTGAATTTTCAAACTATACTATATATTGGTGCATCCCCAGCACTTCCATTCTCTCAATAGACAGAGGCAGCCAGTGACACAATAGATTGACCATTGGGACTGAAATCAAGAAGTCCTGTGTTCAAATTTAGCTTTAGATATTTACTAGCTGTGTGACCCTAGATAAGTCACTTAGCCTCTGTCTGCCTCAGTTTCCTCAACTGTAAAATGGAGATAATGATAGTACCTACCTCCCAGGATTGTTTGAGACATTCAAATATTGTAAAGTGCTTAATATTGTACAAATATTTATTTCCTTCCTTCATGAATCACTCATATTTTACACAGTGGCACTTTATGATGACATTATTAATGACATTTGCAATTGAAGAAACTGAGGCAAACAGAGAGTAAATGATTTTCCCGGGGCCA